>NC_091988.1:174368577-174676696 GCF_044704955.1 Pristiophorus japonicus | reverse complement strand
GCGTCGCAATGTGCGCCATGTTGTATTGACGGTCAGCTTCTGTCCGTGTCACGCGTAGGGGCGTCATGAGCCAGGTGGTCAGGCCGCACCCTTTGTCTCCCAGTAGCCAGCTCTGCCCTTCTGGCTGCTGCTCAAACATGTCAGATAGAATGCTGTCGCATAGGATGAACGCATCGTGGGTGCTGCCAGGGTATCTCGCATCGACTGACATGATGCGCTGCTTGTCGTCACACACGAGCTGCACATTGATGGAGTGGAAACCTTTCCTATTCCAGTACTGCTCAGATTCCTCCACGGGTGCTCACAAGGCTATGTGGGTACAATCAATGCAGCCCTGTACCTTTGGGAAGCCGGCAATCCTGAAGAAGCCCACAGCCCTCTCATGGATCGCTTGTGCGGTCATTAGGAAATTGATTAAGTCATTCCTTCGCGCATAAAGTGCAGCCGTGACTTGGTAAACGCAGCATGTATTGCACGTTGAGAGATGGCACACACATCTCCAGTTGTAGCCTGAAACGATCCCAAGGCATAGAAAGAAAGTGCAGCTGTTACCTTCACTTCAACAGACAAGGCAGTTATCCTTCTGCTTCTGGGCTGCAAATCTGCTCTCACCATATCACAGATCTCAGTGACAACTTCTCTGCGAAAACGCAGCCTTTTCACACAATCAGCCTCGCTCATGTCCAGGTACGAGCGCCTGGTTCGATATTGTCGACGTGGGTAAGGTCTCCTGCCCATCAACCTACGGGCTACGACGTTCCTGGTGTGGTGAGCTCTAATCAATTCTCTCCTATGCAGTGAATTGATGGCAAACCATTGCATATTATGTGGTGTTGACAATGCAGCACCCATTCTGCAAATTTAAATATAAAACTGTCGATGTGGCTGCCTCTCCCTGTCCAAATGGTCTCAGTCCCCCTCACAGCTCGAAGGCTGCTGCTGTATCTTTGGCTGCCGGCCAGCCACTGACGCCGCTGCAATCCCATGGCCGAATGGCCTCACGTCCGCTCCTGATTCTTCGGCTCCCGGCCAGCCACTGACGTCGCTGCAATCCCATGGCCGAATGGCCTCAAGTCCGTCCGGGTGCTGCATCTTCGCGGGGAATGAAGGCCTGCCTCAAGCACCGCAGCTCAGCTCGAAGGCTGCTTGCTGCCTGCCCCTGCCGTCGAGACGAGACTCTGACGTCACACTCCTGCCTCAAGCACTGCAGCTCAGATTGAAGGCTGCTTGCTGCCTGCCCCTGCCGCCGAGACACTGACGCCACACCGCTGCCTGAAAGGCCTGCCTGAAGCACTTTCACACAGGTCGGAACATGGTTTATTTAATCTTTTCTTTGCTTATAAATTTTTATTCAGGTTGGATTTATTTGTATAATATTTGTATAAGTATAACTAAGGATTGATTGTAGAATTTAATGACTTCCCCCCCCCTCCCCCCCCGCCCCACCTCCCCACCTCCCCACCTCGTTCCCGACGCCTAATTTGTAACCTACGCCTGATTTTTTAAAGTGTAGACAAGGTTTTTTCAAGCGTACAAAAATTTTCACTTGCTCCATTCTAAGTTAGTTTGGAGTATGTTTTCACTGTGGAAACTTTCAAATCAAGTGTCAGTGGCCGGACACGCCCCCTTTTGAAAAAAAAAATTCAGTTCCAAAGTGAAACTGTTCTACCTGACTAGAACTGCAGAAAACTAAATGTGGTGAATTCCGATTTCTAAGATACTCCGTTCTACACCAGTTGCTCCTAAAAATCAGGAGCAAATCATGTGGAAACTTGGGGCCTACAAATCGCACAAAAATTAAAACAAAAAACACTCGCACTTATTTTTGGAGTCCATTACCTTCCACACCGCCGATGGAATCACTGGACCATTCCAATTTCCCAGGCAGTCATTGCGGGTGCACTTCCAGGCGGACGGGTCGGGCAAGACTCAAAACTCGCGCCAGTGTCACAACCAGGGGCGTTGCACACCCGGGCGCAGCTCTTCCGGCGATGCTGCCCAGCGCCACCGCATAACCCGACCAGAGGATCGCGGCGGGGCGCTGGAGACCTCACCGCCGCCTTTCACGCTCCTCCAGGGCAAAACCCGGAATGCAAAGGACCGGAAAATCCAGCTGAGATTCATGACTAAAGCACCAATAACGTGAAGTAGGAGTGCTCCCTCCAACTCTGCAGACTTGAAGATGCTCCTCCCCCCAACTCCAAGAACTTATCTAAGAGCTGTTGCTGGTGGCACAAAATTAATTTCTCTTCTGGGCTGAATTGTTGGTGGATGTGTGACGAGTGCTGGTAGCTTGCCACAAAGATATATATGAGGCCCAAGGCCCAATTTCAGGACAGCCTCGAGCCTCTCTCTCTTCAGGCATGTGGCAGTGCCGAGTCCGAGCTTGAATTTTTGCCCTAGTGTCTTGCCCACGTTACGATTACTTACACTAAAGAAAACACTCCAAATTGAGCCTAACAAGTACCTTACATATCAACAATGCCAGCTATTATTTATTTCACGCCATTTCTTTTACACTGCATCCCTGCACAACTTTGATAGTTTCACTAGGTAGGAAAGCATGAACTAGGTGGTCAGTTTCTCAAATAGAGACAAAATTGGTTAAATAACAGAAGGCAAAGAGTAGTTATGAATGGAGCAGTGTTGACACAGGTCACTAGCGAGTGACACAGGTCACTAGCAGAGTGACACAGAAATTAACACTAGGACCATTGTTGTTTGCACTGTATGGACTGGATTTTCGCCAGGTTTGCGACCGGGTTTTCGCCGCAATTTGACCCTCCACATCGAAAACCTGGTCGGCGGGATCCTCGGATATCTCTTTGCGGTGGCGTTTTCAAGTACCGCCTGGGAGAGGGGCACCAACATGAAATGACGTGCAACGTCGCGTATTGCATTACCGTCATACTTTCGGCACTCTCTGCCACACCCAGAATACCGACAGGGTCAAACCTGTCTGTGCAGCCCTGCCAGCAGCGGTAAGCATGAAGACCTGCAAAAAAGGTAAGTTAAAGTTTTTATTTTTTTAAAATTATTTTTCATCGATTTAGTAAGTAAGGGTTTTGTGAATGTTCTTTGCAATTTTTTTGTTTTGTTTTTCCTCCTTCCAAGGTCTCTCTCGCAGCGTTACTGGCCCCGGACTAGTGCTGCAGAATATCTCTTTTACTATGAGGCTTAAGGCCCAATTTCAGATGTGCCTCGAATGAACGTTTGAATTTCTATCCCACTATTTCTGCAGGTTTTAGCATGCATTTCTTCAATGGACAACCACATAGCACATTGTAACAGCACTATCACTTACATGATAAGCATTAGCAACAGGGCTGTTTGTGGGACTTTGCTGTGTGCAAACAGGCTGCCATGTTCCCTACATTACAACAGTGACTATACTTCAAAAGTACTTCATCGGTTGTAAAGCGCTTTGGGATATTCTGAGGTCGTGAAAGGGGCTTTTTTATTGATTGCTGCTATTAAATGACTGTGCTAATTCAGAAAATTTATCTGTATGTAACTTTCCTGTGCACCCATCATATTTCTCACCATGGCATGCTTCATATTATGGGCTAAACTTTCCTCTTCATTTTTGGCGATTTTCTCGGCGGTACAGCTATTTTTTGGCGGAAAAACACCCGGCGAAAGTTTCCACTTCATTTTTTTTAAAAAGAGTTCCGCCAACATTTTTTAAATACCGCTGGGGAGTAGACCGCCCGCGTGCATCGCTGAGAAAACTGCCACGGTCCAATTTTTGCCTCAGCGGCGACCCGTAGGTAAGATCGAAAAAAATGCCCACGAAAAGCTGCTAGAACAGGGCGGTAGGTAAGTACCCTGCAAAGAAAGGTAAGTTAAAGGTTTTTTTAATAATTATTTTAAAATTCTTTTATGACGATTAAGTTAAAAAAAGGTCTTGAGAATGTTTTATAAATTTTTATTTTTTGTTTCATTGAAATTTTTTTTTTGAATTTTACCCCCTCCGCCCAACCGCAGCCTCGGTTTAAATTTTGAGTACTTACCGCCCATTCTGGTTAAGAACTGTCTATTTTGCCAAGGATCGCGTTTAACCGCCGAGAATCTATGTGTAAGATCCATTTTCTCACTGGGTGGTATTTTTTCCCTTTCTTGAAGAATCTTAGCAGTCTTTTTGGGTGGCAATCCGGCAGGGGGGAGGGCGGCTTTAGGAAAAGTCTAGCCCATAGTGTTTTAAAATCATGCATTTCTCACCAGTCACCTCTTGCTTAAGAATCAAGCATGTGGGCTTTTCATTCACGTCCACAAAGAAGTACAGAATTAATTTTATAATTCACGTGAATGTTCTGGTAATTTACCTAACTGGTGCCGAATGTGTTCTGGGATACAAACTTCACAGCTTAACAGGGGGTGCGAGTTCATAAATTACAGCGAAGACTCTTAAAAGAACAATTATTTATCCTTTTCAAAAAAGATTGATTTTTCTTTTGTAGCAAAGGCACTGACGCTGGTAGTAATTGTTTTTCTAAAGTGAATTGGTAGTATGGGTTCGGCTGAGGCAAAATAACTATTTTCTTTTTAAATTAGATCATTGAATTGTTAGATTTATTATCACCACTGTCATGAAGCCATAATAATTGTGTAGTTATAACAAAATCATCGCCAAATCAACATCTTTAAAATTAGAGTGCAACCCCAGCAATCTGTATATTAATTATTTGTCGAAGTTTTTGCTTCCACCTCTGTCTTACTGGATGCTCTTTGAAAGAGTGGACTTACTGGGCCCAAGTTACTTTATCTGTCTGTTGTGGATGGTCTTACTTAACAAACTGACATTTTCCTTTTCTTACTCCTCCAAATCAAATAAAAAGGGGAAGTGCCCAGGAGTGTAGGCTGCTGCTATTCTGACGTACTGTATAGTCGAGGCTGACACTTCAGTACCTTGCTACTTTACTGTACTGTGGGATTCCGATTTTGATCACCTACTCTAAAAACAATTTACACCTGGTCCTAACAAGACAACAACCCAGAACCAAGAATAATTTGACTTTCTAAGTAGGCTATGCCGAATTGATTAGATTTTTAAGATATTCAATCCATCTCGCTATCGTTTCAAATATTTTAAAACAAAAGGATGTATGGAGGAGTGAAATGTGCTTCAAAAACAAATGTTTTATGCCAAGGTGTCAACCTTAGCTCAATAAGCACTCTTGTTTCGGAGTCAGAAGATCATGGGATCAAGTTCCACTCCAGAGACTTCAGCACATAATCCAGACTGGCATTTCTGTGCAGAACTGCAGAGGTGCAGCAGTGTCAGAGGTGCCATATTTCCGATGCGACCTTGAATTTTGCAATGCAAAATCAAGGCGAGAAACTTCTGGCACACAGTGAGAATCCTCAGTCCATCAGTAAAAACAATCTTTCACTATTTAATCACAATAAAGCAAAGTTTGGTCAGGCAGAATCAACATGGATTTATGATGGGGAAATTGACAAATTTGTTGGAATTCTTTGAGGATGTAACGAACAGGGTGGATAAAGGGGAACCAGTGGATGCAGTGTATTTAAGTCTTCCAGAAGGCATTTGACAAGGTGCCACATAAAATGTTACTGCGCAAGATAAAAGTTCACTGGGTTGGGGGTAATATATTAGCGTGGATAGAGGATTGGCTAACTAACAGAAAACAAAAAGTCAGGATAAATAGTTCATTCTCTGGTTAGCAACCAGTAACTAGTGGGGTGCCGCAGGAATCAGTGCTGGGACCCCAACTATTTACAATCTATATTAATGACTTGGAAGAAGGGACTGAGTGTAACGTAGCCAAGTTTGCTGATGATACAAAGATGGGAGGAAAAGCAATGTGTATGGAGGACACAAAAAATCTGCAAAAGGACAGGCTAAGTGAGTGGGCAAAAATTTGGCAGATGGAGTATAATGTTGGAAAGTGTGAGGTCATGCACTTTGGCAGGAAAAAAATCAAAGAGCAAGTTATTATTTAAATGGAGAAAGATTGCAAAGTGCTGCAGTACAGCACTTGGGAGTACTTGTGCATGAAACATAAAAGGATAGTATGCATGTACAGCAAGTGATCAGGTAGACCAATAGACTCTTGGCCTTTATTGCAAAGGGGATAGAGTATAAAAGCAGGGAAGTCTTGCTACAGCTATACAGCGTATTGGTGAGGCCACACCTGGAATACTGCGTGCAGGGTTGGTTTCCATATTTACGAAAGGATATACTTGCTTTGGAGGTAGTTCAGAGAAGGTTCACTAGGTTGATTCCGGAGATGAGGGGGTTGACTTATGAGGAAAGGTTGAGTAGGTTGGGCCGCTACTCATTGGAATTCAGAAGAATGAGAGGTGATCTTATCGAAACGTATCAGATTATGAGGGGGCTTAACAAGGTGGATGCAGAGAGAATCTTTTCACTGATGGTGGAGACTAGAGCTAGAGGGCATGATCTTAGAATAAGGGGCTGCCCATTTAAAACTGAGATGAGGAGAAATTTATTTTCTCAGAGGGTTGTAAATCTGTGGAATTCGCTGCCTCGGAGAACTGTGGAAGCTGGGACATTGAATAAATTTAGGACAGAAATAGAGAGTTTGTTAATGATAAGGGGTTATTGGGAGCGGGCAGGGTAAGTGGAGCTGATCCATGATCAGATCAGCCATGATCTTATTGAATGGCGGAGCAGGCTCGAGGGGCCGTATGGCCTACTCCTGTTCCTATTTCTTATGTTCTTATGTTCTTATAAAGTCCCCAGGTTTTGCTTACCCCTTTACTGACTGCTCATCTCTCTTCTGTTAGAAGCAGTGGCCTGAAGTCCCATGCCAGGAGACTTGGCACAGTACATCATCATAGGCAGTCCCTCAAAAGCGAGGAAGACTTGCTTCCACTCTAAAAGTGAGTTCTCAGGTGGTTGGACAGTCCGATGCGGGAATTACAGTCTCTAACAGGTGGGGCAGACAATGGTTGAAAGAAAGGGAGGGTGGGGAGGCTGGTTTGCCGCACTCTCCTTCTGCTGTCTGCGTTTGTTTTCTGCATGCATTCGGTGACGAGACTTGAGGTGCTCAGCACCCTCCCACATGCTCTTCCTCCACTTTGGGCAGTCTTGGGCCAGGGATTCCCAGGTGCTGGTGGGGATGTTACACTTTATCAAGGAGGCTTGGAGGGTGTCCTTGAAGTGTTTTTTCTGCCCATCTAGAGTCCGCTTGCCGTGCAGGAGTTCCGAGTAGCGCACTTGCTTAGGGTGTCTCGTGTCGGACATGTGGACGATGTGGCCCACTCAACGGAGCTGGTCGAGTGTGGTCAATGCTTCGATGCTGGGGATGTTGGCCTGAGCGAGAACACTGACGTTGGTGCATGTCCTCCCAGTGGATTTGCAGGATCTTGTGGAAGCAGCGTTGGTGGTACTTCTCCAGCACTTTGAGGTGTCTGCTGTATATAGTCCACATCTCTGAGCCATATAGGAGGGCAGGTACCACGATACTGCCTTGTAGACCATAAGCTTGGTGCCAGATTGGAGGCCGTGGTCTTCAAATACTCTCTTTCTGGCTGCCCTAAAAAGTTTGTCACCATCCTCCGCCTGCTCCACGACGACATGCAAGCCGTGATCCTGACAAATGGATCCACCACAGACCCATGTTCAGACCAGGGTCAAGCAGAGTTGCGTCATCGCACCAATGCTCTTCTCGATCTTCTTGATCTTCCTTGCTGCAATGTTCTATTTCACTATCAACAAGGTCCCCGCTGCAGTAGAACTAAAATATAGAACCAATGGGAACCTGTTCAACGTATATCGCCTCCAGGCTAGATCCAAGGTCGTCGCATCCCGACGCTTGCATCTGTGCACACTCAGAGGCCGAACTCCAAGCCATCGTCAACACCTTCACCGAGGCGTATGAAAGCATAGGCCTTACGCTAAACATTCGTAAGACACAGGTCCTCCACCAATCTGACCCTGCCACACAGCACTGTCCCCTGGTCATCAAAATACATGGCTCGGCCTTGGACAACATGGACCATTTTCCATACATCGGGAGTCTACTATCAGCAAGGGCAGACATTGATGACGAGGTCCAACACCGCCTCCAGTGTGCCACAGTACATCACAGACTGTTCCGCAGCCCTGCTCCGCCCACAGGCCTTAAAGTTGACATCCTTGTTAAGCATAAGACTGCATAGTCTAGGCTGACACTTCAGTGCAGTACGGAGAGAATGCTGCATTGTTCAAGGTTACCTCCTTTGCATGAGACATTGAACAGAGGCCCAATTGCCGCTCCAGTGGGTCAGTGAATGTTAAAGATCCTAGGTTGAAATTTCTGTAGGGGATCCCTGATCTCCCACCGTAATTTGAACAGAAGATAGTTGGAAACTCCAGAAAAGTTACATCAATGGCTGTTTGCATAGTTTTTCTGGGTTTTCTGCCGAAATTATACTGAGAAATCAGAAGATCCCTGTGGAAATTCCAGGCGAGTATGTCACTATTCAAAGAAGGTCAGCGAGTTCTCTTGATAACTGAACTAACATTTATCTCTCAACCAACACGACCAAAAAACAGATTAACTGGTTATTAATCTCATTCTTGTTTGTAGCACTTTACTCTGTGCAAATGGCATTTTGTGTTTGTTTACATAATAATGACTGCACCTTAAAGCAATTAATTATGTGTGAAGCACTTTAGGATGTTTCCAAGATGCGCCTAAGAGCACTATAAATGTAATGTTCTTTATTTTATTAGGCTTTTCTACAATGAGTGCAAACTATAGACTGTAACCATCCCATATTGTTATTGAAATCAGTGGTTATTAGAATGTTTCTGCACAGATCCACTCATCCATGGCGCGGTTCTGGACAACGTGGACCACTTCCCTTATCTCGGGAGCCTCCTATCAACAAGAGCAGGCATTGACGACGAGATCCAACACCACCTCCAGTGCGCCAGCGCAGCCTTCGGCCACCTGAGGAAAAGAGTGTTTGAAGACCAGGCCCCAAAACTGCCATCAAGCTCATGGTCTACAGGGCTGTAGTAATACTCGCCCCTCTGTATGCCTCAGAAACATGGACTATGTACAGTAGACACCTCAAGTCACTGGAGAAATACCACCAACGTTGTCTCTGCAAGATCCTACAAATCCCCTGGGAGGACAGACGCACCAACGTTAGCGTCCTCGTCCAGGCCAACATCCCCAGCATTGAAGCACTGACCACACTTGATTAGTTCCGCTGGGCAGGCCACATAGTTCACATGCCAGACACGAGACTCCCAAAGCCAGCTCTCTACTTGGAACTCCTTCACGGCAAACGAGCCCCAGGTGAGCAGCAGAAACATTACAAGGACACCCTCAAAGCCTCCCTGATAAAGTGCAACATTACCACTGACACCTGGGAGTCCCTGGCCAAAGACCGCCCTAAGTGGAGGAAGTGCATCTGGGAGGACGCTGAGCACTTAAGAGTTTTGTCGCTGAGAGCATGCAGAAATCAAGCGCAGGCAGCAGAAAGCAGAAAGAACGTGCGACAAACCTGTCCCACCCACCCTTTCCCTCAATGACTATCTGTCCCACCTGTGACAGAGACTGTGGTTCACGTATTGGACTGTACAGCCACCTAAGAACTCATGTTAAGAGTGGAAGCAAGTCTTCGATTCCGAGGGACTGCCTATGATGATGATGATAATGATGATGATGATGATGATGATGATGATCTGCACAGAATAGGCTTGAGCACAGAATTAGAAAAAAATCAATAAGCTGGTAGTCAATTAGAATTTTTAGTTGTCAGTTTTAGACAGAATATATATATTATATATAGACACGAGAGTTTTCTTTAATTACATGTTTCTGTCCTCAGAAATATATATATTTTATGCTTTATTCATTAACTTACTAGTTAATGTAGGTATTTCAATCAGTCATACTAGCAGCATGGATGTAAACTATCAATAGAGGAAAAATGTTGAATGAAGCATATTGGGTGAGATTAATAAGAAGCCAAATGAATGTGTAATTATAATGTGGAGGCTCAAGATGTCCATCAAGAGTCAAGTATGCAATCATAACTACAGTTGTAAATTTTAGTCTGATCTTCTATATTATACCTGCAAGAACTTTGTATTCTGCAGACTTCAAACAACAAGCATATATTTTGCTTAAGTGCAGTAGGGCAAAGTAAATCTTATTCACAACTGGTTTAGTATATTTATCAAATTAAAATTCATTTTGCCAGTTATGGGTTCAAATCCCATTCCAGGAACTTGAGTACATAAAAATAATCTAGGCTGACACTCCAGTGCAGTACTGAGGGAGTGCTGCATTGACAGATGAGATGTTAAACCGAGGCCCCGTCTGCCCTCTCAGGTGGATATAAAAGATCCTATGACACTATTTCGAAGAAGAGCAGGGGAGTTAACTCTGCTGTTCTGGCCAATACTTATCCCTCAATCAACATCACAAAAACAGATTATCTGGTCATTATCACATTGCTCTTTGTGAGAGCTTGCTTTGTACAAGTTGGCTGCCGCGTTTCCCACATTACAATAGTGACTACACTTCAAAAGTACTTCACTGGATGTAAAGCGCCTTGAGACATCCGGTGAAAGGCGCTATATAAATGCAAGTCTTTCTTTTATATTTTGCTACCTCTAGCTTCTGAATGTTCAGTGAAACAAATATTATAACAATTTATTTTCTGTGCCAGATTTTGTTTTACAAATTAAACAAGAAACCATGTTGCAACCTAAGTAACCTTTTGTAGGATCTACCTGTTTGAATGTCTCTTGGCTACCTTTCCCAAGTGCCCACTATTCACATGTTAACCTTGACTGTGAGTTTGGGAAAGCTGTTCAATTATAGATGGAGGGGCATCAAGCCAAGCTAATTCTGTCATCCTGAAACATACATACACACATCGCAGAAAGGGTTACAACACTGATCAGAAATTCGCACCCTTGGGACACTGTGGCCATTTGTCGTAATCTATTACTACTCTAGGGGTTACATTTGGGACCTACCTGGTATGGATGGCTCAGCAACTCACTGTACAGATTCACAGAGCCACCTGGGAGCTACATTCAAGGCTTGATCCTTGCAATCAACTAAATTTTCAATCTCAGTCATGTTGATCTGCGGAGGTGCTGAGATAATACCAGTTGTCTCTCCACAAAGGGAATAACGTCCGGGTCACTGTTGTGTACCTTCTAGCCATCAGCTCTGAGCTGCATTTTATGAGACTTGGGAACAGATCACTTCTCTACTTTATTTTTTAAATGTGCCTCAAAGGAAACTAGAAAGCAAATAGAGGGAATTCATGCACTCAGAAAATGCAACAAATGTAGACCTATATCTCAGATTTTACAGTGCATTCCATAATGTGGCATCTTTAAATATGGAAGTGAAACAAGACAAAATCCAAGTAAGATCTGCATCCTTTTTGTGCTGAGAAAATGAACATAAAGCAAGCCTTCCTGTCTGTACACTTCTCATTTTATTTTTGTCCCAGTATGGATAAGATCTACTTTCCCTGAATCCTAGTACCTTGTACAGAATTCCTCAACATTCTTTGGGTTAGTCCTTCACGTTTCACTGCAGATTAGCCAAATATTGTTTCAAAAGACCCTCAGAATTTTCTATATTTTTCAAGTCGCCACTAACGGTGCCCACAATAATCCAATAAATATAAGAAAGCATGAAAAGAGAGATCCAATTCAGTGCATCAAGCCCATTCCTCCCACAGACCGTGTACAATCTGTCATATCTTGGACTCCACCCAACCCATTTAATCCACTAGGAAATTCTCTGAAGGTTTCTCATAACTTCCAAAAGTGAATCAAAGAAACCTCTATCTAACCTTGCATTTTACATTATAGCTGGAAATTGCTGCTGGCAATATTAGTTGGTCCATGTGCAATGGGTAGAATAGCCTCCTTGTGTACAGTAAATTTCTATGGTTCTTTGAATGCATTACGTATTCATATAATAATATTGTACCACAGTATTTCCAGGTTAATATTCCAAAGATATATACAAAAGTTAAAATAACTTGTATCAAATCATCAAATTACTTGCAGTTACTGAGAGCTATCTTTTCCTCAAGTTCACTCATTTTAATAAAAAAGAGTAGATGTGATTAAAAAGCATGAACACCACTTTGTACTTGGTGTACTTTTTCCCTAAAATTAATGTCCAGAGGAAAACATACCCCCAGATTACTATTTTACATAACTTCACTGTTTCACTTTACAACTATCTCAGAAATTATAGCCTCAGCAGTTACCATGTTTAATAGTTCACACAACTTTGTTAGGGTAAAGATGTCAATATTAGATTTTCTTATATAAAGACAACTGCACTAGGAAAGATTTTATTTTCACCACTTCCTGATTACAAGAGGGAACACTTCCTGTTCTGAAATTAGAAAAACATTTGAAGATCTTAAAAATCCATAACTGCCACTTGCCAGCTTCGAAAATGATACCAGAATTTCTTGCCACAGTTGTGCTTCCATTATTTTTTACTTTGCACTTAAATTAAATATTTTACTGATCTAGGAAGATGTGCAGTGTCCTATCGATTGGATTGTGAAGACTGAGATCTAATCATTGCCTACTAATACAGTATCTACCATACTGCAGTACTTCTAGAGACATATAGAAACATAGAAACAAAGAAAATAGGTGCAGGCGTAGGCCATTCGGCCCTTCGAGCCAGCACCACCATTCAATAAGATCATGGCTGATCATTTACATAGGTACGCCTTTCCTGGTTTCTCTCCATACCCCTTGATCTCTTTAACCATAAGGGCCATATCTAACTTCCTCTTGAATATATCCAATGAACTGGCATCAACAACTCTCTACGGGAGGGAATTCCACGTTAATTACTCTTTGAGTGAAGAAGTTTCTCCTCATCTCACGGTCCTAAATGGCTTACCCCTTATCCTTAGACTATGTCCCCTGATTCTGGACTTCCCCAACATCGGGAACATTCTTCCTGCATCTAACCTGTCCAGTCCCGTCAGAATTTTATATGTTTCTATGAGATCCCCTCTCATCCTTCTAAACTCCAGTAAATACAGGCCCAGTCAATCCAGTCTCTCCTCATATGTCAGTCCTGCCATCCCGGGAATCAGTCTGGTGAACCTTCGCTGCACTCCCTCAATAACAAGAACATCCTTCCTCAGATTAGGAGACCAAAACTGAACACAATATTCCAGGTGAGGCCTCACCAAGGCCCTGTACAACTGCTGTAAGACCTCTCTGTTCCTATACTCGAATCCCCTCGCTATGAAGGCCAACATACCATTTGCCTTCTTCACCGCCTGCTGTACCTGCATGCCAACTTTCAATGACTGATGTACCATGACACCCAGGTCTCGTTGCACCTCCCCTTTTCCTAATCTGCCACCATTCAGATAATATTCTGCCTTTGTGTTTTTGCCACCAAAGTGGATAACTTCACAGTTATCCACATTATACTGCATCTGCCATGCATTTGCCCACTCACCTGTCCAAGTCCCCCTGCAGCCTTTTAGCGTCCTCCTTACAGCTCACACTGCCATCCAGCTTATTGTCATCTGCAAACTTGGAGATATTACACTCAATTCCCTCATCCAAATCATTAATGTATATTGTAAATAGCTGGGGTCCCAGCACTGAGCCCTGCAACACCCCACTAGTCACTGCCTGCCATTCTGAAAAGGACCCGTTTATCCCGACTCTCTGCTTCCTGTCTGCCAACCAGTTCTCTATCCACGTCAGTACAATACCATGCTCTTTGATTCTGCACACCAATCTCTTGTGTGGGACCTTGTCAAAAGCCTTTTGAAAGTCCAAATACACCACATCCACTGGTTCTCCCTTGTCCACTCTACCAGTTACATCCTCAAAAAATTCTAGAAGATTTGTCAAGCATGATTTCCCTTTCATAAATCCATACTGACTTGGACCGATCGTGTCACTGCTTTCCAAATGTGCTGCTATTTCATCTTTAATAAGTGATTCCAACATTTTCCCCACTACTGATGTCAGGCTAACCGGTCTATAATTATCCTTAAACTGTTTAATGCATCGTACAAGTAAATCGAACAAGGAAAATACAGAGGCTTTTATTCACTAATATTCATAAGGCAACAGAAAAATCACAAGACTTTCTACAATCACCATACAGGAGCTAGAGTGATTTTAGAAACATTATACAGGTACATAGTCTTCAACATGCAAATATTTAGGAATTCACCCTAATACCTGATTTTAAAAAAATAATTTGACTATAACATATCTAAAATATGTAATACTTTATATATCTCGATTAGATCTCTCCTTAAACTTAGGAATATAGGAATTGCTCGATGAAAAAAGACAAAAAGTCCATCTAGTTCATCTCTACCTTCCTGATTGTCGCATGATACAATGATAATACAGTTGTTGACTAATCATAGCAATCAATCTCTCATCATCATCATCATAGGCAATCCCTCAAAACGGGGATGACTTGCTTCCACACCGAAAATGGATGAGTTCACAGGTGTTTCAATGCAGGACCTAATATATTCTGGATCCCGAACTACATCTTGAAGGGTGGAAGATGCCTGTGGGTAGATTTTTTTTAAACGTGGGGTGGCCATTGCACACCAGCCACCATACGGGCTTGACAGAGATCAACTACTCGACATCAGACCTAGACGTGATAACAGGAAACCCCTAGTGGTGGAGCTTTGAGAACCATATGTCCAAAGTCACCTTTTTCTCCCAAACATGCTAGGGTGATTGACCTATGAGGAGAGATTGAGGAGACTAGACCTATAGTCTCTAGAATTAAAGAAGAATGAGAGATGATCTCATTGAAACATCCAAAATTCTTACAGGGCTAGACAGGGTAGATGTTGGGAGGATGTTTCCCCTGGCTGGTGAGTCTAGAAGTAGGGGTCACAGTCTCATAGTAAGAGGTCAGCCATTTAGGACTGTGACTAGGGGAAATTTCTTCACTCAAAGAATTGTAAATCTTTGGAATTCTCTACTTGTAGATGCTCAACACAGAGTATATTCAACACAGGGATTGATAAGATTTTTGGATCTTAAGGGAATCAAGGGATAAGGGGATAATGCAGGAAGGTGTTGAGATAAACGATCAGCCATGATCTTATTGAATTGTGGCGCAGGCTCGAAGGGCCGCAAGGCCTACTCCTGCTCCTATTTCTTATGTTCTTATGAATACTTACCACATATTGGGCCCAAGTTTCCACACGATAAAAAACGGGCGCCCCTCCGAGCTGGGCGTCCATTTTTCGCGCCTAAAACGGCGCCGGAAAAAAAACGCGCGATTCTGGAGTGCTTTGCAGCTCCTTGTCTGTTTGGCGCGGCGCCCAGGGGGGCGGAGCCTACACTCGCGCCGATTTTGTAAGTGGGAGGGGGCGGGTACCATTTAAATTAGTTTTTTTCTTGCCGGCAACGCTGCGCGTGCGCGTTGGAGCGTTCGCGCATGCACAGTGTGAAGGAAACATTGGCACTCGGCCATTTTTGTAGTTCTTTGTAGCTGTTTAATTTTTGAACATTTTTTAATAAAAGCACATTGTCATCAGCACATCAGCACTGAGGCTTCTTGCAGCCTTCTCACTGTCTCCTTCCCCCCCCCGCCGTAGGAACGAACGGGCGCCTGCTCCCCCCCCCCCGCGGGAACGAACGGGCGCCTCCTCCCCCCCCCCCCACGGGAACGAACGGGCGCCTGCTCCCCCCCCCCCCCCCACGGGAATGAACGGGCGCCTCCTCCCCCTCCCGCGGGAACGAACGGGCGCCTCCTCCCCCCCCCCTCGGGAACGAACGGGCGCCTCCTCCCCCCCCTCGGGAACGAACGGGCGCCTCCTCCCCCTCCCGCGGGAACGAACGGGTGCCTCCTCCCCCTCCCGCGGGAACGAACAGGCGCCTCCTCCCCCCCCCGCGGGAACGAACGGGCGCCTCCTCACCCCCCCCTCGGGAACGAACAGGCGCCTCCTCCCCCCCCGCGGGAACGAACGGGCGCCTCCTCCCCCCCCCTCGGGAACGAACGGGCGCCTCCTCCCCACCCCCCCCCCCACCCCCCCCCTCGGGAACGAACGGGCGCCTCCTCCCCCCCCCCCCCCACCCCCCCCCTCGGGAACGAACGGGCGCCTCCTCCCCCCCCCCCCCGCGGGAACGAACGGGCGCCTCCTCCCCCCCCCCCCCCTCGGGAACGAACGGGCGCCTCCTCCCCCCCCCACCGCGGGAACGAACGGGTGCCTCAACTTGTGAGGCTGACTGCAGCATTCACACAGGTAGGAAGATGCTTTATTTAATCTTTTCTTTGCTTATAAATGTTTATTCAGGTTGGATTTATTTGTATAATATTTGTAGAAGTATAAATAAGGATTTATTGTAGAATTTAATGACTTCCCTTCCCCCCACTCCCCCCCCACCTGTTCTGGACGCCTAATTTGTAACCTGCGCCTGATTTTTTAATGTGTAGAACAGGTTTTTTCAGTTCTACAAAAATCTTCACTTGCTCCATTCTAAGTTAGTTTGGAGTACGTTTTCACTGTGGAAACTCTGAAATCAGGCGTCAGTGGCCAGACACGCCTCCTTTTGAAGAAAAAATTCTGTTCCAAAGTAGAACTGTTCTACCTGACTAGAACTGCAGAAAAAAAAATGTGGAGAATTGCGATTTCTAAGATAGTCCGTTCTCCACCAGTTGCTCCTAAAAATCAGGTGCAAATCATGTGGAAACTTGGGCCCATTGTGTCTCAAATTACTCATATACTGTATCCCAAAATGTTAGTTTCTGAAAGACTTCGATCTAAATTTGCATTTCAATACTAACTGCTTGCATTGTCTTCCGAGGGAGTCTCTTCCATATTTCGATCACTCGCTCACTGAAACAATGGCCCCAAGTTTCGACATGATTTGCTCCCGATTTTTAGGAGCAACTGGTGTAGAACGGAGTATCTTAGAAATCGGAATTCTTGCCATTTAGTTTGCTCCAGTTCTAGTCAGTTAGAACAGTTTCACTTTGGAACAGATTTTTTTTTCAAAAGGGGGCGTGTCTGGCTACTTACGCCTGTTTTCAAAGTTTTGTCAGTGAAAACTTACTCCCAACTAACTTAGAATGGAGTAAGTGAAGATTTTTGTACGCTCGAAAAAACCTTGTCTACACTTTAGAAAATCAGGCGTAGGTTACAAATCAGGCGTAGGGAATGGTGGGGGTGGGGGGGAGTTTAAAGGGAAGTTTACAAACATTAAACACTTCAGTTTTACAAATAAAGAGCCATCATCAATAATAAATGATAAAAACATCAATAAATCAACCAATAAAATCAAAAAAAAATAATAAGAAATATATTTTTTTAAATCAATAAATAAAACATTTTTTACTTACCGACTGCAGCACCGGGAGCCCTCCAACAGCGTGCTGGGATCCCCCCCCCCCCCCCCAGTGTGTCTCTGTCAGTGTCTCTATCTCTCTGTCTGTCTGTGTGTGTCTCTCATTCTCTGTGTCAGTGTCTGTGTTTCTGACAGCGAGGGGAGGGGGTAGAGGGAGAGAGGGGGGGAGCAGAGGGAGGGAAAGGGGAGAAGGGGAGGAAAGGAGATGGGGGGGAAAGGAGATGGGGGGGAGGGGGGAAAGGAGATGGGGGGGAAAGGAGATGGGGGGGGAAGGAGATGGGGGGGGAAGGAGATGGGTGGGTGGGGGGGAAAGGAGATGGAGATGGAGGGGAAAGCAGATGGGGGAGGGAGGCTGAATGGGCCGGGCCCGGCCGGGACCGAGACTTCGGGCAGGGCCCAAGACTTCGGGCAGGGCCCGTCCCCAGCACCAGATTTACAGGTAGGTGGTGTTGGGTCGGGTCGGGGGGAGCGCGGGTCGGGGGGGTGGTGGGAGGGAAGTCGGTTCGGTTTGGTTGGGGGGGAGGAAGGGAGAGGGAGGTCAGGTCGGGGGGAGGGAGGTCAGGTCGGGTCCAGTCCGGGGGCGGGGGGGGAAGCGGGAGTCGGGTCGGTGTCAGGTCCGGTCCGGGGGCGGGGGGAAGCGGGAGTCGGGTCGGGGTCGGTCCAGGGGCGGGGGTAAGCGGCTGTCGGGTCGGTGTCGGGTCCGGTCCGGGGGCGGGGGGAAGCGGGAGTCGGGTCGGGGTCGGGTCCGGGGGGTGGGGGGGGGAAGCGAGTGTCGTGTCGGGTCGGGAGGAAGCAGGAGCTGGCCGTGGGAGGAGCCTTATTCACACAGCCCCAGTGAGGCCATTGGGCCAGGGCTAGGGGCTGCGTGCTTCGGCCCCTCCCACACAGTTTTGGGCGCCTGGAGCTACTGCACTTGCGCGCCCACTGTAGCGCGCATGTGCAGAGGTCCCGGCACTGTTTTCAGTGCAGGGAACTGGCTCCGCCCCCTACAGCTCCTGCTGCGCTGCGCCTGGCTGCAAATGACCTGTAGGGAGCTGGAGAATCTGGAAGTTTTTTTTAGGCGCACTTTGTGGCGTGAAAAACGGGCGTCCAGGTCGGGACTGCACCGTTCTAGGCGCGGCTCGAAACTTGGGCCCATTGTTTCAGCAGTTTCAATTTGAATTTGTTCCCCTTCAAGCAAAGGCAGTGTCCTCTGGTTCTACTGTTCTGGTTCTACTCTTCTGAACAAGGTGAAATAGCTTGACATTATCTAGTCCCTTTAGAATATCCTTGAGGATATAATGAGCATGGTGGATAGAGGTGTATTTAAAATAATGAAAGGGATAGACAAGATAGAGGCAGAGAGGTTGTTTCCACTGGTCGGGGAGCCAATTTAAAACCAAGTTGAGAAGGAATTTCTTCTCCCAGAGGGTTGTGAATCTGTGGAATTCTCTGCCCAAGGAAGCAGTTGAGGCTAGCTCATTGAATGTATTCAAATCACAGATAGATAGATTTTTAACCAATAAGGGAATTAAGGGTTATGGGGAGCGGGCGGGTAAGTGGAGCTGAGTCCACGGCCAGATCAGCCATGATCTTTTTGAATAGCGGAGCAGGCTCGAGGGGCTAGATGGCCTACTCCTGTTCCTAATTCTTATGTTCTTATGAATCTTAAAAACAGAAAACTTATCACCTCTCAACTTCTTATCCAGTGAGAATATTCACAATTGACATAATCATAACTGCCTCAACAGAATCAATTTTCTTTAATCTGTTCTCATAGTTCTAGTCCTTTATACGTGTTACTCTTCTCCAATGCATGTATATCTTTTGAGTGATCAAAACTGAACAGAGTATTCTAAGGCTGCCATTACACTACTACTTTTATGGTTTCTCCTTCACATTGACATTAAATCAGCAGTAAAGCGTAGATATTTTTCAGTTTTAGCCAATGGTGTGGCACCTGGAAAATTTCAAGTGCTTTGCTCACAATTTTGCATCTATTGAAATCCATAGATGCATGCCCATGCCAGACAAGATATCTCACCATGGACAAGAAATCAGAAAATGTGTCCTTAATAATGCAGGAGTCAGATGCTGATCTGACTCTCTAGTGCATTAGGTTCAAGAAATGAAACCACATCCTAGGATAAATATTGTAAGGCTCCACTCTCCGTCTATAGGAACATAAATCAAATTTGCAGTGCTTCTAATTTTGTAGTGATTAATTTTAATAACTGGAAGATCGAGAATGACACAATCGAGTGTGCTGACTTCCTTGTACGATTCTCTGGTCCGCATTTCCATCAAGCGAGGCTTTGCACTGTGAGTGGAGCCTCACAAAGCTTACTCTCCATTGTATTATAACTGAGGTCCAGTTCAAAGTAGGGGACAACTGGATAGACTGGACATTTTATAAACCTTTTCAGATTTGTTTTAATATTGTTAAGAGTGGAGACTGCCATCTCTTGAAACATACCAGTCAAAGAGTAAGCACATCTGTATGCATGCATTCACAGAGTTCTTTCCTGGCCAAGCTTAGTGTAATTCTGGTCTTCAGAATGTGCGTATCAAGCTACACCACCCAGTCCCACTGAGGTCTGTATTGGCTGCCTTAATGTAGTCTGAATGCATTGTAAAACCTTAACTTTGATCTTTGTGAAGTTATACTAACAAATATAAACACAGGTGATGGAAACCAGATGAGCTAAATGGCTTATCCATTGTCACATCTTGACTTCTCTTGCTTCCAAACTCCTCCAAATTCTATCTTTGGATTGGCCCTTTAAATACTGTAATTGAGATGGCATCATGGAGGTCCTCATCATGTCCACTGCCCCCATTCAATGCCAAACTCGAAATAAAATGATAATGAGATGGCTGCATTAAAATGCCACTGATAGACGCGTTGAACTTACTTCTGAATTTCCCACATGCCCCCGCCCCGCTCCCAACTCACCTCCGAATTAATATTGGGGCCTTGGAATCAGGCTCAATGCCCTTCGCTGCACCACTTCCAGGGCTTGGAGGTTTCTCTTGTGTTTCAGTTACCAGAACTGAACATAGTGTTCAAGGTGTGGCCTAAGCAGAACACTTTGTAGCTTCAGCATGATGACTCCACACTTTTACTAAAGTATACTGATTTTACAATACAGGTCAGCATTCTGGTTACTTTGTTGAATCTGCTCTTCAATAGCTGGGTATGGTTTTATCTACGTCTATTCCCAGATCTTTTTCAGCCTCTCTTCTAGCCAGTTCAACACCATTAATTAAGCTTGTTCCCCTTTTTTTATTCTAATTCCAATATTTCCAATTAATTCAGCTACTTTTGCTGCTTCACCCCTTCCCATTGTCCACCAAGCCAAAGTTCCTTCTGTTGTAGCCCTGATCCTCAGTCCTTCTCTCGTTTCTCGACCATTCTCCTGCCCCCATTTCCCCTCATGCCTTCTCCAAGCACATCTTGTCCACCCCATGCTCCCTTGATCCCATTTGCACTAAGCTGCTGACCAGCAAAGTTCCCTTCCATATGCCCATTATAGCTGACATTATAAATGGTTCCCTCTCCTCAGATAATGTCCCACACCATTTCAAAAAAGCCATTATCACACCTCTCCTCAAAAAAGCTCCTTCTCAAAGTCCTTGAACATCTTGTCATTTCCCAAATCAGTGCCAATCTTCCCCACATGTTTGAATCTCTCCATTTAGTTTCCCTATCCTGCCACACCACTGGAACAGCCCTAATCAAAATCACAAATAACATCCTCTGAGAGAGTGCAGCATTTTCCCTCCTCAACCTCTCTGCAGCTGTTGACATGGTAACCCTCCTCCAATGCCTCTCCTCTGTTATCCAGCTTGGTGGGACTATTCTCATATGGCTCCACTCTTGCCTATCCAATCATAGCATCTCCAGCAATGGCTTCTATTTCCACTCCCACACTGTAACCTCCAGAGTCCCATAAGATCTAACCTTGACTCCTTGTCTTCCTCAACTATATGTCACCCATCCCTACCTCTCCACCACTTGTGTGTGTCTCTCTCGATCCCTCCGTGCTGTTAGACTGCTTGTCCGACATCTAGTCTTGGATAAGCCACATATCACTCCAGTTAAACTTTAGATTGAAGCCATCATCTTTTGCCCCTGCCACAAACTCTATACTCTTACCACCAATTCCATTCCTCTTCCTGCAGTCCCCACTGCTTCTGGTTGAATCAGAGTGTTCACAACCTGAGCATCCAATTTAATCTGGAGTTGATCTACCAAACCCCTATCCTCTCCATCACTATCCACTTCTACCTCTTATTACATCACTCACCTTGTCACAGCCCATCTGCTGCAGAAAACCTCATCCTTACGTTTGTCACCTCCAGAGTCAACCATTCAAATGCTTTCCTGGATGACATCACATTCTCCACCCTCCATAAAACTCTGCTGCCACAATTTTGCATCAAGTCCTGCTCACACATCACTTTTATCCTTGCTGGTCTACATTGGCTCCTAATGCCGCTAATTTAAAATTTTTATCCTTCTGTTTTAAAATCTCTTCATGGCCTTATCCTTCCCTATCTCTGTAACCCCTTCTTGCTCTACAATACCCCATGACTCTCTGTTCCTCTGATTCTGGCCTCTTGTACACCGCCCTTCACTGGCCCTATTATCGGCAGTTGTGCCTTCGGCCACCTAGGCTCCACATTCAGGATTTCACTTGCTAAACCTGCCTCTCTTCAAGACTCTCTTTAACCAAGTGTTCGGTCACCTCTCTCTTACTATCTTCTTCTTTGGCGCAGTGTCCATTTTTTCTGATTACACTTCTGTGAAGCATCTTTCTACATTACATGTTTTCTACATTACATGTTTCCTACATTCCAACAGTGACTACACTTCTGTGAAGCACCTTTCTACATTACATGTTTCCTACATTCCAACAGTGATTACACTACAAAAAGTACTTTATTGGCTATAAAGCACTTTGAGACGTTCAGTGGTCATGAAAGGCGCTATATAAATGCAAGTCTTTCTTTTTTCTTTTCACCTTGGGATGTTTTTCTACATTAAAGGCACTATATAAATGTAAGTTGTTGCAGCTGTTGTTGTTCTTGTTGCTGTACACATTCACACTGAGTTTTAACTGTCATAATCTTGTCCACTTAAAAATGTACTGTAGGCTTGTCTTCTAGTATTCTGACTAAATATCCTAATATTGAATCAGCTTTTTAACTGCATCACCACTTTATCTGGACATTGATAATGAAATTGAAGTGTCTACCATTACTGCCAAGTCCCTTTCTAAATCTCCTTGTGCTAATTCAACTTTCTCAATTTCTATTTCAATGAGTTCTACCTTGTTTGTGTAAACAACAAAACCAATTCAGTAGAAAAAAATACAATGTTTCAAGCTCCTACTTTATTTCTGTTGACTTTGTATGGCTATCAAATAGTCAAAACAAGACCATTTTTAAATATATTTACATGATTAAACTGTATAGCATTTAGTAATAAATAAAGCATTTAATATTGAATTTTTGTTTAACTGGTTCAATGTTACAAAATGTTGGAGTAAACACCAGACAGCATTAAAATTACACAATAAACACTACATTACAAAAATGCCAGTATTCTGTGTTTCTAAAAGAAATAATCATAAATGTATACATCGGCATGTAAGTGGAATTATGAATTAGTACATGGTTTGTAGAATTTGACACAATTATATAAAATTCTCCACCCTCCGTAAACTTCAACTCATCCAAAACTGCTGCCAGTATCATGTCCTGCATCACGATCTGCTTATCCATCACTCTTGTCCTACACTGGCTCCTGGTTCCCCAAAGGCCTCCAATTTC
Organism: Pristiophorus japonicus; assembly: GCF_044704955.1. Lineage (NCBI taxonomy): Eukaryota > Metazoa > Chordata > Chondrichthyes > Pristiophoridae > Pristiophorus > Pristiophorus japonicus. Next base: position 174,653,529 of record NC_091988.1, on the reverse strand, counting down.
AAATCCTCACCCTTGTGCTTAAAATCTCTTCACGGCATTGCCCTTCCCCCATCTCTGCAATCTCTTCCAACCCTACAAAACCCCTACAACTCTTCATTCCTCCCATTGAACTATTGTGCACACCTCTCCCTTTGTCCCACCATTGGCCGCTGTGCCTTTGGTCGCCTAAGCCTCACACTCTGAAATTCACCCCCTAAACCCCTCCACCTCCCGCTCCTCACCCCTCCTGAAACCCCACCTCTGAGTTCTGAAGTGATACTAAATACGTTCTTATATTAACCTATATCTTTAACTGATTTATTATAGTTTGATACGGAGATGTAAAATAAATGGCATTAGTGGGAAATGGTTTGGAGCGATTTTAGTGGATAATATGACTTGAAAAAATTCCCATTTTTTTCAAATAAGTATTATCCCAAAGATATAAATCAAAGAATGACTAGACCTCTATTGAACCTTATGTAATATAAAATCACATTAACCCTTCAATAATATTCCCAGCTCTCTTTTTGTGATCTTCAGCTCAGTAGTTTATCACTGTAACCCTCATTACACTCTATAACATACCATAATTTAAACTGATTGGAAAGTCAGTTAAAATGAAGAAAATATTAAATGCTAGACATGACTGTTGACAATATTAGTGGTCAAAAGGTTAATGTATTCATATGACATTCCTCTGTAATTAAATGTATTCACTGAGACATATGAAAGCATGGGCCTTACGCTTAATATTCGTAAGACAAAGGTCCTCCACCAGCCTGTCACCGCCGCACAGCACTGCCCTCCAATCATCAAGATTCACGGCGTGGCCCTCGACAACATGGACCATTTTCCATATCTCGAGAGCCTCTTATCAACAAAGGCAGACATTGATGTGGAGATTCAACATCGCCTCCAGTGTGCCAGTGCAGCCTTCGGCCGTCCGAGGAAGAGTATTTGAAGACCAGGCCCTCAAATCTACCACCAAGCTCATGATCTACAGGGCTGTAGTAATACCCGCCCTCCTGTATGGATCTGAGGCATGGACGATGTATAGAAGGACCTCAAGTCACTGGAGATATATCACCAACGATGTCTCCACAAGATCCTGAAAATCCCCTGGGAGGACAGGCGCACCAACATCAGTGTCCTCGTCCAGGCTAACATTCCCAGTATTGAAGCACTGACCACATTCGATCAGCTTCGCTGGGCAGGCCACATAGTTTGCATGCCAGATACAAGACTCCCTAAGCAAATGCTTTATCTGGAGCTCCTTCATGGTAAACGAGCCAAAGGTGGGCAGCGGAAACGTTATAAGGACACCATCAAAGCCTCCCTGGTAAAGTGTGACATCACCACTGACACCTGGGAGACCCTGGCCGAAGACCGCCCGAGGTGGAGAAAATGTATCCGGGAAGGCATTGAGCTCTTTGAGTCTCAACGCAAAGAGCGCGAAGAGGTCAAGCGCAGGCAGCGGAAAGAGCGCGCGGCAAATCAGCCCCATCCATCCCTTCCCTCGACGAATGTCTGTCCCACCTGTAACAGGGTCTGCAGCTCTCGTATTGGACTGTTCAGCCATCAAAGAACTCACTTTGGGAATGGAAGCAAGTCTTCCTCGATTCCGAGGGACTGCCTCTGATAATGATGATGATGGATTTTATCAATGATGTTAACTCATGTATTTTAAATGTTTAAGCCCCTGTTACGAAAGCAGAATGTTTTCAGAATGAATGTATAAAGTGCTCCTCTGCTAATGCTGCAAACAATAATTTCTAGCATTAAGTTGAATATCTGCGAGACTCTCCTTTAGAAAATAAATATCTTTAATTGCAAATAATATCTGCAAAGTATATTCCAGAAATTGAAGTTATAAATGTTGCTTTTCAGTTTATTTCAAATTGAAAATTACAACAAATTTTAAAAACCTGAAAGGGGGTGAGATATTGTTGTAGGAAAATAGCATGATGGAAATTCAATCAATAAAGTTGAAAGGAAAATACTGATCTAGTTGCAGAATGCAGACAGAATACTGATCTAATTAATAAACTGCCATTGCCGCTATTTCTGAGGTAACGGCTCAAGAATGTGGAGTCAAGTGGGCAAACAAGGTAAATAAGCTGGACATACTAAATGGATTAAAACCAAGCCAAGAACCTTCGACTATCGGTAGATATGCAATGATAATGTAATCAAAGAGAAAGAATGTGAGCCACGCTCTGGAGACCGCCCTCAGGAGCACGTGGACAGGGACCAAGAAAGGTATAAGAACGTAACCATTTCTGTATTTTGCAGAGTGCTCCAACTCAAGCGATCGAGAGAGGCTCTCCGTGTATATGCTCGAGAAATAAAGATGTAATGTTGAATTAAGACCTACCCGAATCAACTCATTAGAAGAACCAGGCGGTGGTCTCAGTTGAAAAGCAACTGAGACAGCTTGGGCGCATTTCACCCGGACGAAGTCTGGTCTCTGAAATGTTACCTCAACAGATGGTGTAGTCGGCAGGATTTCCAAGCTAATGACCTGAGTGGACAGGTAATTGTGAGTAAGTAGTCAATTTTGAATACTTACTAGAGCCTAAATGAGTGTTCGTTAGGTTCGGATGCACTATGGAAATATAGAAGAGCGGTCAGGGAAAGCAGTCACTCAGGCAGTAAGTGGACGCACTTACTTTGGTGCAAAAAGGCACCAGGCAAGGTAGCGTTAAACTGGCAGGGCAAAATGGCAGAAAAGGGTAAAGGTAAGGGGGACGAAAGTCTAATCAAGACCCCAAGAAAAGTGTATGAGAAGACCGAGACTAAAATGAAGAAGTTGGGCTGGGATCCAGACTGGACACCATCCCAAATAGAGCATGTTGGGATCAGCTAAAGAAAGGTAGCATCGCGGACGATGCCAGTTGTTATGTATGAATGAAGAGTCTGACTGGATACTGTGAGCTCAAAGTAAAGTGTGACCGTAGTCTTTTATTGCAGGTCTCCAGAGTGCATCTCCAGCCTGTGAGGCCTGCTTAAGTACCTGTGCTCCCAAGGGATTGTGGGATCCCTTGGGCTCCAGGGGATGAGCCCTCTGGTGGTTACACAAGTTATATACAGGTTTACATACATAACAACATTCCCCCCCTGCCAAAGTCAACAGTGTAACTATTTACAAGGCGAGTCGATCTGGGGCCTTTCTTTCCCTGGTTGATCGTCTCGGTACAAATGCTGGTTTTGGTGAATCGTTTGCTGGGCCCTCGCTGGGCTGCTGTGCAGCTGGCTTTGCTGGGCTGCCTGGTGTGGTGAGTCCTGTTGGGCTGCTGCGGGTGATGGGTTCTGCTTTGTGGCCAACCGCTGTGTCGGTTGCCACTGATGTGTATGTTGGGGGGGTCAAAGAAGGTAGTGTCCAAAGTGGGTTGCTTAGGATAGTCCGTGAATCTGAGTTTAATTTGGTCCAAGTGTTTCCGGTGAATGAAAGTTTGACCAGAAACACCCTGCTCCCCTCTTTGGCTACGATAGTACTGGGAAGCCACTTGGTACCTTGTCCATAGTTCAACACAAATACAGGATCATTGATTACAATTTTGCGTGACACATTTGCGCTATCATGATATTTACTTTGTTGAAGCCACCTGCTCGCTACTTGTTCATGTAGATCAGGGTGAATTAACGAGAGCCTTGTCTTAAGTGCCCTTTTCATGAGCAGTTCAGGTGGAATCGCAGTGAGCGAGTGGGGTCTCGTGCGGTAGCTAAGCAGGACTCAGGATAGGCGAGTCTGCAGTGAGCCTTCAGTTACCCTCTTCAAGCCCTGTTAATAGTTTGCACTGCTCTCTCTGCCTGACCATTGGATGCTGGTTTGAACGGGGCAGATGTAACATGTTTGATCCCATTACAGGTCATGAACTCTTTGAACTCTGCACTGGTGAAACATGGCCCATTGTCGCTCACAAGGACATCAATCAGTCCGTGCGTGAAATACATGGCCCGCAGGCTTTCAGTAGTGGCAGCGGATGTGCTTGCCGACATTATCTCATTCAATCCATTTGGAGCACGCATCTACAACCACAAGGAACATTTTACCCAAAAACGGGCCTGCATAGTCAACATGGACCCTGGACCACAGTTTGGAGGGCCAAGACCATAAACTTAGTGGCGCCTCCCTGGGTGCACTGCGTAACTGCGAGCATGTGTTACATTTGTGCATGCAGGACTCTTAAGTCCACATCGATACCGGGACACCACACGTGGGATCTAGCTATCGCTTTCATCATTACGATGCCTGGGTGAGTACTGTGGAGGTCACTGATGAAAGTGTCCCTGCCCTTCTTGGGGACCACTACCCGATTACCCCACAGAAGGCAGTCTGTCTGTATAGACATTTCTTCTTTGCGCCACTGATACGGCTTTATCTCTTCTTGCATTTCCACTGGGATACTGGACCAGCTACCGTGAAGCACACAATTTTTTACTAGGGACAGTAAGGGGTCCTGACTCATCCAGGTTCTAATCTGTCGGGCTGTGACGGGTGATTGCTTACTCTCGAATGCTTCCATAACCATGACTAAATCTGCGGGCTGTGCCATTTCCACCCCTGTGGTGGGCAATGACAGCCTACTGAGAGCATCGGCACAGTTTTCTGTGCCTGACCTGTGGCAGATGGCATAGTTGCATGCGGACAATGTGAGCGCCCATCTCTGGATGCAGGCCGATGCATTCATATTTGTCCCCTTACTTTCGGAAAATAGGGATATCAGTGGCTTATGGTCAGTTTCCAATTCAAATATGAGCCCAAACAGACATTGATGCATTTTCTTTACCCCATAAACACACGCTAACGCTTCTTTTTCCAGTAATGCTGTGGGCTCTCTCAGCCTTATACAGACTTCTGGATGCATAAGCAACCGGTTGCAATTTCCCAGATTCATTAGCTTGTTGCAATACACACCCGACGCCATACGACGACGCATCACATGCTAGTACCAAACCCTTACATGGATCGTACAACACAAGCAATTTGTTTGAGCATAACAATTTTCTTACTTTTATAAAGGCATTTTCTTGGCTTTTGTCCCATACCCATTCATCTCCTTTATGCAGGAAGCTCCGTCACGTTCTGTGGCCTCGGTGCATTCGCGATTGCCTCCGTCTTCGAATCGGTGGGCTTGATGCCGTCCGCCGCGATTCTTCTCCCCAGGAACTCCACTTCAGGTGCCAGGAAAACGCACTTCGAGCATTTTAACCCGAACTCAACGCGGTTGAGTCGACTAAGAACCTCCTCCAGGTTTTGCAGATGCTCGACTGTGTCCCGACCTGTAACCAAGATGTCGTCCTGGAAGACCACCGTGCACAGGACCAACTTCAGTAAGCTTTCCATGTTTCTCTGGAAAATCACCAAGGCTGATCGAATTCCAAACGGGCATCTGTTGTAGATGAAGAGACCTTTGTGCGTGTTGATGCAGGTGAGGCCCTTCGATGATTCCTCCAGCTCCTGCGTCATATAGGCCGAGGTCAAGTCCAGCTTCGTGAACGTCTTTCCTCCCACCAGCGTAGCAAAAAGATCATCAGCCTTTGGTAGTGGGTATTGATCCTGCAGGGAGAAACGATTGATAGTTACTTTGTAATCACCACAGATTCTGACGGTGCTGTCTCCCTTGAGGACTGGAACAATTGGACTGGCCCACTCATTGAATTCAATTGGCGAAATGATGCCCTCTTGTTGCAGCCAGTCTAGCTCGATCTCTACCATTTCTCTCATCAAGTATAGTACTGCTCTCACCTTGTGATGGATGGGTCGCGCCCCCGGAATTAGGTGGATCTGCACTTTTACTCCTTGGAACTTCCCGATGCCTGGTTTGAACAGCGAAGGGAACTTGTTTAAGACCTGGGCACACGAAGTGTCGTCAGCAGATGAGAGCGCGTGGACGTCGTGACAGTTCCAGCGTATCCTTCCCAGCCAGTTCCTGCCGAGCAGCGTGGGTCATCGCCCGGTACCACCCAGAGTGGTAGCTTGTGCACCGCTCCATCGTAGGAGACCTTTACAGTAGCACTGCCAATTACGGGAATCAGTTCCTTTGTGTAAGTTCTCAGTTTCGTGCGAATGGGAGTCAAGACTGGCCTTGAGGCCTTGCTGCACGAAAATTTATCTAAAGTCTTTTTGCTCATAATGGACTGGCTCGCGCCCGTGTCCAGCTCCATTGACACCGGGAGTCCATTTAATTCAACCTTCAGCATTATCGGGGACACTTTGTGGTAAATGTGTGCACCCCATATACCTCTGCCTCCTCGGTCTGCGACTCTGGTTCGTCGTGATCTGCCATGGATCTGTCCTCCTCTGCAACATGGTAGTTTGCAACATTAACAGGGTTTGCAGCTCGCCTGCACATACGTTGGAGGTGTCCCATTGTTCCACAGCCCTTGCAAACGTACCCTTTGAAGCGGCAGGAATGGAAATGATGATCACCCCCACAGTGCCAACAAGGTGTTAATGGCCTTGCATGTATCACCCTTGATGGTGGACTCTGAGACATCTGCGGACGTGCAGCTGCAGGCATGTGGGGCCTGCCCTGTACATTGCGATTTGAAAACAACATCACTTTGTTCATAGTACTTGTAGCGACACTCATGTGCTGAGAGATTTGCTTAGTATTGTCACTGGTGGCAATGAACACCTGAGCTATCGCTATGGCTTTACTCAAGGTTAGGGTCTCTACAGTCAAAAGTTTGCGAAGCATCACTTCATGGCCAATGCCAAGTATGAAAAAGTCTCTGAGCATGTGCTCCAAATGTCCTTCAAATTCGCAATGTCCTGCAAGGTGTCTTAGCTTGGCGACATAACTCGCCACTTCCTGGCCTTCAGACCTTTTGTAGGTGTAGAACCGGTACCTCGCCATCAGAATGTTTTCCTTCGGGTTCAGATGCTCCCGAACCAGTGTGCACAAATCATCGTACGATTTCTTTGCGGGTTTCGCTGGAGCAAGCAGATTTTTCATAAGACCATACGCTGGTGCCCCGCAGCAGTAAGGAGAATCGTCCTTTGTTTGGCAGCGTTCGCTTCTCCTTCCAGCTCGTTGGCCATGAAGTATTGGTTGAGTCGCTCCACGAAAGTTTCCCAATCATTTCCCTCTGAGAATTTCTCCAGGATTCCCAGTATTCTCTGCATTGTACATAACAACTGGCAACGGAATACATCATCGTTGTATCTCATCGCCAGTTGTTATGTATGAATAAAGAATCTGGCTGGATACTGTGAGCTCAAAGTAAAGTGTGACCTTAGTCTTTTATTGCAGGTCTCCAGAGTGCCTCTCCAGCCTGTGAGGCCTCCTTACGTACCTGTGCTCCCAAGGGATTGTGGGATCCCTTGGGACTCCAGAGGACGAGCCTTCTGGTGGCTACACAAGGTATATAGAGGTTTACATATATAACACCAGTTTTATGAATACACCGCCAAGTGTCTGGGAGAAGCCACTAAACAAACTACTGATGCCAGTAAGGCACGGACACTGTTAGAAACACAGATACAGGATTTAAAGATAGAATCAAAAGAAAAGGAGGCACAAATAAATCAATTAGAACAGGGAGTCCCAGGATGAGTGGAAAAATATTAAAATTTTGGGGGAATAATGAAATATCATGATGCCACATTAGAATGGATTAAAGCATTCATATCAGAACAAGTAAAATGAGACCGTATGAAATATGGGATATGTAGTGAAAGGATTATATGAAAGGTCAGAGTAAATTGAGTCATCTATGGACAATGACCCTGAAACAAGCTTGCGCCCTATCAGAAGTAAAACAGAAGTTTCACATCCCGTATCACCCACAGAGCTCTGGGATAGTGGAAAGAATGAACCGGATGCTTAATGCGGCAGTGGCTAAGGCAATAACAGAAACAGGGAAGGGCTGGGCTACAGAACTGTGTAAATAATTATAAAAACAGAAAATGTTTAAATCTCAGCGGGTCAGGCAGCATCTGTGGAGAGAAAGCAAAGTTAACGTTTCGGGTCGATAAACAATTACATGGGTTGCGAAAGGAATTAAGAGACCAGCAGATAATACGGGACCTAGAAAGCCAGAACACTGGGACAGACATCAAGGTACCAGAGGTAGGAAGTCAGGTACAGATGCAGCATCTAAAATCCGGAACTCTCAGGATCGAGGCTGTTCCGAACTTCATGTTTTTCCGGATTTTCGAACGTGTTTCTGATGTCCGAAGTCCAGAAACGCCCGAGCACAAGATTTTGGAATGTCAGAGGCACGTCCTGAGTTCAGAAATGCCTGGGCCCAGGTTTTTGGACGTCATTTCTGTTTTTTGGATGTCACTTTGTAGTTCTTCTCTTCGCATGCCTTGTAGTCCTCGCTTCTTCGCAACGCATCATGTCTCCTTCTCTTGTTTTTGTACCTGTGTGTTTTTATTTTGGAAGGTAGTCTGAAGCCCTGTACACCTATACCTGTACAAGCCGCAGAATTTGGTTGGTTATGGCCGGAGGGGACTTATGTGCGGAGCTTGGTTGGTTCTGGCCAAAGCGGCTTGTGTGCTGTGCAGAGTTGGTTATGGCCGGAGGGGACTTATGTGCGGAGCTTGGTTGATTCTGGCCGAAGGGGACTTGAGTGCGGACCCAGGAGCAGCGGTGCGGTGACTGTGAAGACCCGACCTGGAACAGACAGGATTGGAGTTTTTATTCTTGCAATTTTTGTTAGTTGGATTTCATTTTTTGACTTTTTCCTGGGCCCAGCTGCCGGTGGTAATGGTTTGGCAGGGTGTCCGGATTCAGAAACATCTTGCGGATTCTGGCCGACACTGTCATGGATTATGCCAGAGTCCGGAACATTCTGGATTCCAGAACTTCGACGCTGCATCTATAATGGTAAAAATCCTACCCACCCGTGCGGGGTTAGCACCTAGATGGCAGGGACCATATGAGGTAATAATGACTTGTGATACATGTGCATGCGTAGAAATGCAGGGGAAAGAACGATGAAAACATTGGTCTCAGGTTAAACCTTATGACTTATCTTCTGTTTCTACCAGCAGGAAGGCAAACAGTAGCTCGCTTAACTATTTTGTTTCAGAAAGATCGCAATGGCGGCCTGGTGAATGATGCGACGGTAACCCCAGCAATTAACTGTTGAATAATATCAACAGATTCGCGTGTGTTTTGATATCCACAGGATGATCACCTTAAAGGTATTAATACCGTAACCCACGGGATGCTCCACGGAGAGGCAGAAGTTAAACGTACCAATGCAGACACGGACAGTTGCACTTCAGTTACCCTGACTTTTACTGGGGCCATGGTGGAAATATGGGAAAACAACTGTATTCTAACGTACCATACCGAACAGTGCAGGTAGTAATAAAGCTGACCAAGCTAGAGTTACCCGGTTGGTGCCCAGACCACATATGAAATATGTATAAGACCATGAAGAATTGAGTTCTCTTAGGATCAAGGAAGAAACAAGGGGAGATCAAGGGTTAGGAGGGGGATTACAAATGATGCCCTAACAGGATACAACACTGGGGTCTCTACTGTCAATTCTTTTGATTTTGTCGTGGTCCAGTATAATCTAGATGACCTGAGGGCCAGGTTGTGAAGCTTATGGACACAGAGTAGTGAGATACAACAGAGTGCAGCTCAGATAGGAGAAGAATAGGGAGATTATTAGGAGACAAGGTGATAGTTTTAGAGGCACACACCTGGGCCATAAATCAAGTAACTGACCAATTACAAAATGCCTTAGTCTGACAAGGCTGCACTTCAACATGTAACATGTACGCAACATGGTTAGTAGAGGATATCAAGAATAACCTGAGGCAGATTAACCACGGGGAAATACAAAATTGAATATCAAATTGAAACCTCACAGACAGGGGCAATCAGGAAGACAGCAAGAACCAAATAGAAGCTTGCACATTGCGGGCCATGACCAAGGTACATAATATAAAAGAGGCATGCAATCACCTGCAAGCAGAGTACTTGGGATAGTACTAGCAGTACCCCAGTTAGACGGACAGAAGCCAGCTCCTCTGTGTGCCGTGGAAAATGTGGGAGTTGTACGGGACGAATTCCTGATACAACACTTCCAATCTTACCAGTGTGCTACAATCGTGAGCAACGAGATGGTGGGAGTGGATTAAGTTGTTGTCGCACTTGTGGTACCACGGTTGTCTGTCCACACCCAGTCGGTACGGGAAATAAGGATAAATACGGGTTCACTCACGTCAAGATCCGGGAATTGACATACCATGAAACTCTTGTTGCACCTCGCGACGAGGGAAAATATTTTGTGACCATGAGCGAAACCGCCTTCATGTACAGTACTGCGATATGTGTGATTGAAAACTCAAGCTTTTGCTATAAGCCACAGTTTCCCACAGTCATCATCATACATGCTGATGGTGGACTGGGCGATGTGAGCCAGTTCCTAGCCCCAACGATGGCGCCGATTCCACATCTGAAGGAGTACCTGAAGCTACTGAGGAATCGGGCTCAGACTATTGTTAACCACTACCGCATCATTAAAGAAGAAAGTAAGGAATTGAAGAAGATCTCCGAGACAGTATGTGGTAGGAAGATATTTGGAATTTTGTACTTGACATTAACATTCACCCATGGATTCAAATTGCCTCCCACATATTAGTGGTGGTACAATGTGTTCTGGTAATAACATTGCTAATTGATTGCCGTATGAGACGTGGAAAGCGGGAAGCACAGATTGGAAGTCAGATGAGTGAGGAGTATGAAATGTTGCTGGGGAAAATTGAAGAGAAGTATGCAGACTTAGAAAAAAATTAGGAAAAAAAAAAAAGAGATGGGAAAACCAGGAACAGATATAAGTAGCATGACCTTGATATTAACCTATGGACCGCATGTCTGGCCAGCATAACGGGTGCCCGGACGGGGAGAACAAAGCCATGTTGGGTGTAGATAGGTTGGCCATCTTGGATCGGGCTGACCAAAGGCAAAAAGGGGGAATTGTTGTAGGAAAATAGCATGATGGAAATTCAATCAAGAAAGTTGAAAGGGAAATACTGATCTAGTTGCAGAATGCAGACAGAATACTGATCTAATTAACAAATTGCCATTGTCACTATTTCTGAGGTAACGGCTCAAGAATGTGAAGTCAGGTGGACAAACAAGGTAAATAAGCCAGACGTACTAAATGGATTAAAAGCAAGCCAAGAACCTTCGACTATCGATAGATACACAACTATAATATAATCAAAGAGAAAGAATGTGAGCCACGCCCTGGGGACCGCCCTCAGGAGCATCATCATCATCATCCTAGGCAGTCCCTCGAAATCGAGGAAAACTTACTTCCACTCTAAAAGTGAGTTCTCAGGTGACTGTACAATCCAATACGGGTATTACAGTCTCTGTCACAGGTGGGACAGACAGTGGTTGAAAGAAAGGGTGGGTGGGGAGTCTGGTTTGCCGCACGCTCCTTCCACTGCCTGCGCTTGTTTTCTGCATGTTCTCGGCAACGAGACTCGAGGTGCTCAGCGCCCTCCCGTATGCTCTTCCTCCACTTTGGGCGGTCTTTGGCCAGGGACTCCCAGGTCGGTGGGGATGTTGCATTTTATAAAGGAGGCTTTGAGGGTGTCCTTGAAACATTTCCTCTGCCCACCTGGGGCTCGCTTGCCGTGTAGGAGTTCCGAGTAGAGCGCTTGCTTTGGGAGACTTGTGTCGATCATGCAGACAATGTGGCCCACCCAATGGAGCTGGTTGAATGTGGTCAGTGCTTCGATGCTGGGGATGTTGGCCTGATTGAGAACACTGATGTTGGTGTATCTGTCCTTCCAGGGGATTTGTAGGATCTTGTGAAGACATCGTTGGCGGCATTTCTCCAGGACCAGGAAAGGTATAAGAATGTAACCATTTCTGTATTCTGCAGAGTGCTCCACCTTGAGCGGTCGAGAGAGGCTCAAGAAGTAAGGACCTGATGTTGAATTAAGACCTACCCGATTCGACTCATTAGAAGAACCAGAGGTGGTCTCGGTTGAAAGGTCCCGTCTCTGAAGTGTTACCTCAACAGATATAATTAAGTTTGAAGCTATTAGTCAGATATTAACATTTCATTCGTAATGTTCTATGAATTCATTGCTACCACCCGAGCTACTGATTTCTTACAAAGTCAGGCGATATCAGGTATTTTTAACAATGCTGGAGTAATCTTGAATATATCATTTATTCTACAGATGAACAAGGCCTGAATAATCAAGAGTGAGCTATACAGACCTTCATCATTGGGGCCTCTGCGTTGCACAATTCGCCAGTGAGACTACTACTTGTGCAACAAATGTATTATGCAATAAAACATAAAAACTAACACATTGGATAAATTGCACAAATGATTTAGTGTGGGTTATACTTTTCATATTGCATACAGATACAAATTTGTCATCACTCTATCCATCTGCCCAGACCTCTTCAGTATTCAAACCATTTAGTGGAGTTGATACAAATGCAAGTAGCATAACTTTGGATTGTAGCATATATATTCTCCACTTTTAACTGCTCCAACCTAAGCTGATGCTTAGTTCTCTCCTTGCACAACTTTGTACACAAATAAGAAATGGTGCATTTTACTGAAATATTGATTATGTTTGATGGCAAAATAAAATTAGACTTACAAAGAATTGTTTAAAAAAAGTAATAATAGATGTTAATGCAAAAATAGAAAATACTGACAACACTTAGCAGATCAGGCAGCACCTTGGTTTTGAAGCAAATCTGGTCTGTTCCCTCAACAGATATTACTTGACCTTCTAATAAATGGTTATTAACTTTAAAATGTATTTCTTGCCATTTTCTGTCATTTTTTATTTAATGAACAGTATTGAAGAAACTGGCTTGACTGAGTTTCTGAGCCCAAATATATATATTATAAGTAGACAGTGTCAATAATTCAGGATGCTACAATGATAAAAGTCTTTTCAGCTCCATATTTTAATTCAATTCCCTTCCAGTGTCTGGCCCAGCAAATCGTTCATGACAGTTTCCTGAATGTGTTAAAACAGTAGCTGCTAATGACAAACATTAAACAGAAAGTAAAAAGACAGAAAAATGAGAAAAAAATCTTAAACAGTTCAAGATTATGTTCAACTTACAAAAATTTTTGAAAGCATAGTAGGAGTGAAATTCTATGTTTTGGGAAGGAGAGTGTACAAGAGCTCAGTTTCTCTTTCATCACAATGATGTTCCACCCAAGTGCTGCAATACTTTTTTTGAAAGTTGACCAATATAACCATGTGATATTGGTTTCCCCAACAGCTTTACTGAGACAATATGCATATTTAGTGCCAATACACTTTTGAGAGTATGTTTGCATCTTAGAAGCAAAGCAAGCAAATATGTTGGATTCATTGGAAATTGCAGGCTAAGTCATTGGTTTGTCATAGTGAATTAATTCAAAGCATACAATAGCACTCTTGATTACCCATCTTTGATTGTACTCGTACCCATGGCACTTTAATTGATACGTGATAAGAATCAAGTGTACCTGTGTTCTGCTAATCAGTTCTCTAGACCCAACACACAAGTGTGGTAAGCATTACCTGCAGTTTCCTATCTCTGCATCCTGTTATCACATTGTGTTAAATGGGTGCATGTACTATTATAATATTGTCCTTGTTCACCTAAGAAATAACTAGATCTATACTAGTCCCATATAGTGACACAACACATATGCCACATCAGTGACAACCTAAGGCGAGATGCTTGTATAACAGCCCAAAGAGTAATCTGCAAGATCTACTATTCATCAGCAAAATTGAATACAGTACATTAACAAGCTCTAGTTATTTGAATATCCTCAAATAAATGCTGAATAAGTTTGTACATTGAACAACATGGAATTTGTAGCATCATGAAAATGCCTTGCACTTTATAGAATCTAAGTGGTGAACTTCAATTTCCCCTCCCATTCGTGTCACTATAACTGCTACGATTTCCATACCTTCTGAGCACCTTCATTTTGACGATGTCCCATTCTTTTCCGAAAAGAAGAATCAACCAAATCCCAACGTCTTATCTCAAATACACCAAATCTCATGACTTCATTAAATGGTATATTTTGTATCAAACAAATGAAAGGGTGGAATCGCAAAACACCCCCCCCCCCACAAAAAAAAGGTTCCCCGAGCTACAACGAAGCATGAGACAATTTTGACTACAAATGGACACTTGTTGAGAAATGTTGCCATTGGCATTGTTGCAAGGTGTGTAGGGGATGGGGAGGCTGGCGCGTGGATGCACATCAAGGCACGGGGCGAGCCTGCTGCTGGAGCGTGGCGCCGGCACCAGCCCCGGGATCCGCCACAAGTGGGAGCGGCGCGCGCTCTCCTGTAGCTAGCAGCAACAGGGGAAAGGCCAGCTCCGTCCAGCAAAAGTGCGGCAACTTGCAATGCTGCGCGCTACCCTGTTTTAACTTCCCAATCCAGTCACTGGACACAACACACAACCGAGCCAACCTGTTTGACTCCCTCCCCTTCCAATTTAAGCTTTAAAAAACGGTGGCAATTGGGGGGGAAACACACACAGATATACACACACAAGAGACTGGCAAATGGTCGCGAATTTTAAAAATAAAATATCGGTGCTCTCGCTATTGGCGGGCATGCAGCAACAGCTAAGAGATAGTTCTGCATTTTACGATGCACAGGTTAACACGCAAGAAATGTTAATTGACATACGACATAATCAACAAAACGTTGGAAGATAATAAATGGTACACCCCACTCCGTGTTTCTATGGGAGCATTCTTATTAAAACAAAATAAAACCATGCAAACATCTAAAATGATGGGTTATTTGCCTGCAACGCTGTGTATATTGACCTGCACCACACAAAAGGAAGACTTATCAAAGACTAGGGGATCTGGAGCGAATACATCCTCTCAGGCTCAGCCTTAAAATTGACAGATCCAATCCCTGGCTACATATGATTGGAAAAAATGTCAGCAAGCAAAGATTAAGATAATACTCACAGTTTTTCATTAAAATTCGGTGTATGGCTGTTTCGTTTTCGAAAGCACATCCGTTTTTTTTAAGTCAGATCGACACCCAGGGCGGCTGGCATAGATCCGCTGCGCATGCGTTTCAAAGCGATTGACTTCCTCGCAGTTGTGCGGTTATACGTCAAAGAGTGTGAGTCGAGGAGCTCTGATCTTGAACAAGGTTTCTCCAGGTCTCAGAGTCTCACCGCCTTTCCTCGTACGTTCTGTTAACAACATGCAGCAAACCAAAGTTCCACTTTCAGTTTTGGCGCATTTTAAGAGAGGACCCCCCCCCCCCCCCAAATAAACAGTCGTGCATAAAAATTGGGCGCTATTTTATTTTGGGAAAAACAATGAATTCTTTAAGAAGTTTAAGGAAGGAAGATAACAGGGTGCCTTTCGATGTTCCGGCGCACTGATGTCAGAACACATCCGAGGGTGATGACCGATGCATACCTTTAATGTGAAGTGAAAGCAAAATAACTTAAAACTAGTAGATATGTTGAATAATTAAACGCCAGCAAACAGCTTCACCCCGCTTCTTTTGTATGGAAGTTTTGCGTTTCACAGTAAGACTCAAATCTAAAGGACAAAAACTCATCAGGAATAAAGGGAATGTTTTAAAATAGGTCTGTTATTGATACTATTTGAATATAGAGAGAAAACTAAAGAATATAGATTCCCTTCTTTACCACGTATCGATGTGTATATACCCAACGAACCCCTTTTCATTCGAGCAGAACTATTAACAATTCTAAAAAATTCCAAAGCTAATACTAACATAAAACAGAAGCGATAAAAGACTAAGCAGTGCATCCAATCATTTATAAATTAGCAGTTATCGGTATAATTAACGATGCACTTATACTGCACAAGTTTATCGTGGAAGGCTTCTCACCAACACTAAACGTGGTGTGAAATGAATGTTAATGCCCATACGGAGTCGATTGTAAAAGGGAGTAAGACTACCTCCTCCCGGGAGTGGCAAGTAGAGCCCTGACACCAGATTCAGACTGCAGTTAACTGCAGTGTCCTGCTGAGCCAACCCACCCGACAGTGACAGTATAAATTGGATTTGTATATGTATGTTGGTCAATTCACACTAATAATCCCTTACAAAAAACGGTTAACCTACATGTGTAATACCATTTAAATTTGTTTGCATTATATATACATATATGGTATAAACATTACATTCTTATTCACAATACTATGTTTTTTTAAGTTTATTGCGCTTCGGATTTTGTTTAAAATGGACTAAACAAGGACTAAACAGTATCTATGTTATCATATCGACACGAAAAGATTTCCAGGCTGGTTAAACAGTTCCTTCCATTATCACCAAATAAGCGCTGCGTGCCAACGACTTGAGCTCCAGGCATCAATTTTTGTCTTTCAGTAAACACACAATATTTTGCTTGTTTTCCGTCAAAATGCAATACATTTTTAGGTAGTACAAGTACAAAGAATAATGTGCAATCTCCAAATTAACACAGCACGTTTCAACTATTCGAGAAAGATGAGCCACTTCTATTATACCTGGTATTCTTAAGGTATATTTGAAGTCGCTATTTGCATATATCTGACTCCTTTAAATCACCTGCCGTTGAAAGCACTGGCAAAGCATTTGCACTATCAGAAACACAAGCCACGCTAATTCGACATGTTTCAATGAATTTGTATTTTGGTCGTCGAGAGTTTTAAATTTTAACTTACATAATAATTGTAACATTAAGGTGCATTTCTAGTAATCTGCCCTTTTTTCAAAACCTGTTCACTATTAATATTATTCTAACATTTCAGCAAAGCTTTTTATTTACAAAATAAATGTCCGTGTCAGCAATGCACGTTCAATATTTTACAATTTGTCGGCTTCGTTCCTTATTCCCTACCAACATTAAACACGTAATACCTGAATTAAATTCCAAATTCATTTAACAAATGCGCAAATTCTGTCACCACTTCAAGATCCAAGAACGTTTTTTTTACTTTCAGACTTTCAAATCAAATGCTTTGTGTCTTTAGTCTCAGAAGGTGGCGCCAGACACCGCAAATAAACCCTGCAATCAATTAACCAGCGACCAGTCGATAAATCCAAATACTTCAGAGCTAAATTACTGTATTGTTTTCCGATCTTCCTGATGGGTCTTATGATTCAAAAAGGGAACGTATGTTAGGTTGGAAAGCGATGAAAAGATAGGCAAACATATTTACGGTGGGAGAGTGGGGAGGGAGGAAGGAGGGGTGGGGGACTTGTGGGGAGGGAGGAAGGAGGGGTGGGGGACTTGTGGGGAGGGAGGTGTGGGGGTGTGTGGGGAGGGAGGGGGTTGGGGGTGTGTGGGGAGGGAGTGTGGGAGGTGGGTGGGGAGAGAGGGGGCGGGGGGTATGTGGGGAGGGAGGGAGGGAGGGAGAGTGGGGGATGGGGAGGGAGGAAGGGGGATGGAGGGTGTGTGGGGAGGGAGGGAGGGAGGGAGGGATGGGGGTATGTGGGGAGGGAGGGGGCGGGGGTTATGTGGGGAGGGAGGGGGGGGTGGGGGGTGGAGAGGGAGGGGTGTGGGAAGGGACGGAGGGTGTGTGGAAAGGGGGGGTTGGGGGTGTGTGGGGAGGGAGGAGTGGCGGGGTGTGGGGAGGGAGGAGTGGGGGTTGTGGGGAGGGAGGGGGTGTGAGGAGGGAGGGTGTGTGGGAAGGGAGGGGGGATGGAGGTGTGTGTGGGAAGGGAAGGGTGGGGGGGTGTGGGAAGGGAAGAGAGAGAGCGGTTGGGGGTGTGTGTGGGGAGGGAGGGGTGGGGGTGTATGGGGAGGAAGCGGTGGGGTGTGTGGAGAGGGAGGGACGGGGGGTGTGTGGGGAGGTAGGGAGTGAGGGGTGTGGGGAGGGTGTGTAAGGAGGGAGGGAGGGAGGGGGTATGTGGAGGAGTGTGGGGAGGGAGGGAGGTTGTGGGGAGTGGAGAGGAAGGGGTGGTAGGTGTGTGGGGTGGGAGGGTGTGGGGAGGGAGGGGTGGTGGGTATGTGGGGAGGGAGGGGTGGAGGGTATGGGGAGGGAGGGTGAGGGTATGTGGGGAGGGAAGGTGTGTGGGAAGGGAGGGGTGATGGGGGTGTGTGTGGGAAGGGAAGGGTCGGGGGGTGTGGGAAGGGAAGGGAGAGAGGGGTGGGGGGTGTATGTGGGGAGGGAGGGGTGGGGTGTATGTGGGGAGGGAGGGAGCGAGCGATGGGGTGGCGGGAGGGAGGGTGGGATGGGGGGGAGGGAGGGGTGTGGGGTGTGTGTGGGGAGGGAGGGGGGGTGTGGGTGGGGAGGGAGGGAGGGTGGGGTGGGGGGGAAGGGCTGTGGGGTGTGTGTGGGGAGGGAGGTGTGTGTGGGTGTGTGGGGGGGCGGGGTTTGGTGAGGGAGGGGTGTGGTGTGTGTGTGGGGAGGAAGCAGTGAGGGGTGTGTGGGGAGGGGGAGGTGAGTTGAGTGGGGAGGGAGCGTGGGGGATGTGTGGGGAGGGAGCGGAGTGGGGTATGGAGGGAGGGAGGGGGGTTTGGGAGGCAGGGGAGGGGGAGGGAGGGGAGGCAGTAGAGGGTGGGTGTGGGGTGTGCGGAGGGATGGGTGTGGGGAAGGAGAGGTGTGGGGAGAGAGGGGTGGTGGGTGTGGAGAGGGAGGGGTGGGAGGCAGGGGAGGGGCGGGTGTGGGGAGTGGGATGGGAAGGGGTGGGGTGTGGGGAGGGAGCGGTGGGGGTATGGAGGGGGGTGGGGAGGCAGGGGTTGGCGGGGACACAGGGGAGGGAGTTATGGGGAGGGAAGGGAGGGGAGGGGTGTGTGGGGAGGCAGGGGAGTGGAGTATGGGGAGGTAGGGGACGGGGGTGTGGGGAGTCAGGGGAAAGGGTTGTGGGATGGGAGGGGAGGCAGGGGAGGGATTTGTGGGGAGGGAAGCGAGGCAGGAGAGGGGAGGGTGTGGAGAGAGAGGGGAGGGGGTTGTGGGTGGAGGCAGGGGAGGGAGTGTGGGGAGGGCGGGGTAGGGAGGGGTGGGGGGTGTGGGTTGTGGGGAGCGAGGGAGCGGTGGTGGGTGGGGGGACTGGACTGGGGAGGGGAGGGGAGTGGGAAGGGGAGGGATGGGTGGGGGATGTGGGGAGGAGGCGTGTGGGGAGGGAGGGGAGGCAGGAGAGGGGGAGGGCGGGTGTGGGGTGTGGGGAGTGAGGGGTAGAGGGTGTGGCAAGCGATAGGTGGGGGTTGTGGGGAGGGAGGGGAGGGGGATGTGGGGAGGCAGGGGAAAGGGGTGTGGAGTGGCAGGGTGGGGAGGGAGGGAAGGCAGGGGAGGGGGGAGGGTGGGTGTGTGGAGGGAGGGGTGGGGGGGTGAGGAGAGGGAGGGGTGTGGGGTGTGGGGAGGGAGGGGTGTGTGCGAATGGGGATGGAGGGCGTGTGTGGGGATGGGGAGGGAGTGCTGTGGAGATGGGGAGGGAGGGTTGTGGGGATGGAGGGGGAGGGGAGGGAGAGGGCGAGGTGCACACGGGTGGAGGGGTTACGCGCGGGTGGGTGGGGAGGGAGCGGGGTGCTGGCGGGTGGGAAGGGAGGTGGGTGCGCGCGGGTGGGGAGGGGGGTTGCGTATGAGTGGGGGGCGCCTGGTTTGGGAGTGCATGGGGAGGGTGCGCGCTGGTCGGGTGGAATAGGTGCACTGGTGGGGTTGGCAGGGGCGCGGGTAGGGTAGGAGGAAGGGGGAGCGTGGGTGAGGAGGAGTGCATGCGGGTTGGGGGGAGAGCACGTCGATGAGGAAGAGTGTGCGAGGGAGCGCATGGGAGGAGTGGGGGAGGGAGCGCGCCGGTTGCGGGGGTGCGAGCGGATGGGGAGGAGTGCGTATGGGTGGAGGGGGAACGCAAGGTTGTGGGGGAGGAGTGCGGGTAGGGTTGGAGGGGTGCGCGCGGATGGGGAGGGAGCGCGCTGGTGGGGCATGGGGAGGGGATGGAGGGGGTGCACGGGTGGGGATGGGTGCATGTGAGCGGGGGGACGGGAGAGGTGAGGGGAGGGTGTTGTGCTGGTGAAATGAGTGTGTGGGGTGGGGAGGGAGTGGGGTGTGCAGGTGAGGAGGGAGGGGTTAGAATGGATTGGGGGGGAGGGGGAGTGAGTATGTGGAGGAATTATACTGTGTGAGTGTGGGAAGGTAGTGTGAGTGAACATGGAGAGGTACTGAGTGTGTGGAGGTGTGTGTGTGTGTGGGGAGGTATGTGTGTTTGTGGAGAGGTATTGTATGTGTGTGTGTGTGTATGTGTGGAGGTATTGTGTATGTGTGTGTGTGCGGGGATATTGTTTGTGTGTGTGTGTGTGGAGGTGTGTGCATGGGGTGGTTTTGTGTGTGTGTGTGTGTGGGGAGGTATTGTGTTTGTGTGTGTGTGTGTGTGGAGGTGTGTGCGAGTGTGCGTGTGGAGGTATTGTGTGTGTGTGTGGGGGCTAGTTTTGTGTGTGTGTGGGGGGTAGTTTTGTGTGTGTGTGGGGGGTAGTTTTGTGTGTGTGTGTGTGTGGAGGTGTGTGCGAGTGTGCGTGTGGAGGTATTGTGTGTGTGTGTGGGGGGTAGTTTTGTGTGTGTGTGTGTGTGTGGGGGGTAGTTTTGTGTGTGTGTGTGTGTGTAAGAGGAGGTATTGTGTGTATGTGTGTGTGTTGCTGTATTGTGTGTGTGAGTGAGTGAGGCGAGATATCATGTGTGTATTGTGCTAGAGTGTGGGGAGGTATTGTTTGTGTATGAGTGGGGGAAGGTATATTGTGTGTGTGTCTGAGGTATTGTGCTTGTGTGTGCATGGAAGGAGGTATATTTGTGTGCGTGAGTAAAGTATTGTGCATGTATGTGTGTGGGGGAAGGGTTGTGTGTGTTGGGTGGTGGGGGGTCGGCGGGGGGGCGGTGGCGGGGGCGGCGGTGAGGAGACAAGCAACCCAAATTGACAATGACTACAGAGAAGAAGTGACTTTGAAAAGAAGAAAGCAAAGAAAACATAATTGGTTATAGAATAAACTGGATGACTACAATCAGCATTGGGATAATGGTTACCTCTAATACTTACGCTTTCTGCAAAGGTTTACAAATGATGGGAGGATTTTGATCTGCAAATACAGTTAAATGACCTTGTGAGCTTACTAAATGTTTCTGTAACAAGACTCATTTCACCATGAAAAATCCAAGTTAAAAATAAATATTGACCTTAGGGCTGATGAAAAAGCTTTTTGTGCAAGTTCAAAGGGTATAGTCTCTATCACCTTGTAATATTAGTCTCGTGACTGCCTTCACATACCATTTTAATTTTCAGATTTACTTATGCTATGAATTTTTCAGCACTTTTGAGAGAAACCCAAGGCAGTTGATAACCAAGTATTGCCTCATCAACACCAATTGAACATAATGGGCTGAATTTTGCCGTGAGCAGCGAACAAATGGCATTGTGTAGTTCATGTGTAGTGTGTATGTGCGGAAATCGGTGCGGTCCCGGCCTGCAAGACCATCAGCAGGCCGGAGCCATCAGAGGGAGCAGCGTGCAGCGGCAGACCTCTGCAGGAGGGCGACGGCTGTGAAGTCAGGTCGCTAATTGCAGTGCGGGCAGGCACAGCAGGAGGGGCGAAGAAGCGGCAAGAGTTTGTAGAAGGAAGTGATCGGAGTCCAGGAGAGGTGTGAGTCTGGGGCCCAGAAGAAGCGAGGGCCCAGGGGCAGCACGAGCCAGCCCACACTGCGATATGTGTGCGCGCTAGGTCCGTGCAGCAGAGCAGGTCTCCAGTCGTCTTGGGTAATCCTTGCCACTGGACCAAGACCTAGCTCTGTCAAGCCCGTGTGGCGGCTGGTGTGCAATGACCACCACACGTTAAAAAAAATCCAAGCACAAACATCTTCCACCCTCCAAGATGTAGTTCAGGATCTGGAATATTAGGTCCTTTATTGAAACACTTGTGAACTCATTCCTTTTTGGCGTGGAAGCAAGTCATCCTTGTTTCGAGGGACTGCCTATAATGATGGTATGTGCGGAGGGAAGGGGTACCCGATGTTCATTAGACTTGCACTTTCCCATCGACTTTCTATGGGCTTTTGCATGGAAAATTGCTGCCAGCCACACAACTCAGCACCCTCTACAGGGAATCAGGTCAAGCAATTGTGTTTCTCTCGAACCAATCAGATTGAAGAATCGTTTATGAGCAGTGTAGAGTCTGAACCAGGAAGTGTAGGTTAGAATCTGAATTCAATGTCAAATCAGATACAGAAAGCAAAATAAAGAGAGGGAAAGAAAAATCGGCTTAAGAGAGAGAGATAAAAGAGATAAAGTTAAAAAAATGTTTATAATTAAAAAAAATCTTCAACAATAATTAAAAGCTGAAGGAATGAGACTTCACACTTTAAAAAAAAAAGTTAATTTTCAATGCCAGAGAGGTTGTTTGGCAGTAATGAAGACTTACTACGCTGTTAAAAGAGTACTTGCACTGCAATGGTCAAGCATAAACCTTTTGTGGTGAGTTTAGTCTGTATCTACAATGTCAGTGCAGGAACTTCATGGCGTTCAATACATTTGAACGAGAAGCCAGATGGCGAGATGCCATTTTTGTGCAGTGTACGGAGGGGCAGCGCATCTTGGACAGAAACTTCAGCATTTTCGTGTTCAACTGCGCATGTGCGGTCACGGGAAGTTGCTGGCCGACTTGCGCATAAATAACAGCAAATGCTATTAGCCTCACCATTATTTTTACAGCAAAGTACGGCCCATTGTAATTCAGTAACTAGCTGTATATTGTCATTGGTTAGATTAAACACCACCAGGGAGATTTCTTCTGGTTGCTGTGCGTTAGCAACATTGGAAACTGTTATGTATGCAATAAATGTTCAAACTGAGTACTGTTTAACTAAGCAAGGTACAACCTTGGCTCTGCTTTATTTAGGCCCAAAGTGCCTGACTCTCAAGATGGCTGGCCTTTTATACCTGAGCAGCACCATATGCGTTTTGCTCAGTGGCCTCCAACAATGACGCCATCTGGTGGCTACAAGCAGAATGTACATACATGACAGAAACAAAGTGAAGATTTCTTCTGGCATAGTTTTAGTGCAATTCTAAACACATAAACTTTCAACATTCAGCACATAAAATCTATATAGAATTGAAAGCATCTGCTATATACCTATATTTGAAATCATTGCCATAATTTAATTCTTTATGCAGCAATAGATTTGTTTATATTATCATGGCTTAGACTAACACCAGAATGTGTTGCGCACTAGTCATTGGTTCAAGTTTTTAATATTGGTACAGAATCATAGCTATTTGGAAAATAAAATATATATACAGTGACTACTGGTATTATGTAGTGAAAATATAGTGCATTTCACATATTCAGGATGTCCCAAACTGCTTTACAGCCAATTAATTATGAATATATTTAACATTGTATTGCTCATAACTGTGGAAGTCCCAAGTTTTGCTCAATACATTTATACCATTTTTAAAGATTTAATGTGGATACCTCCTAAGAGTGGTACTCAACATAGTCCAGGATTGCAGCTTAATATATATAATTTCTCCATATCTGGAGTGGTAAGGTTGCAATTCTTCTAAATATGACATCACATTTGTCCTTGATGCACTTTTGTTGCAAGATAAATATGGTAGATCAACAAAGGTCACGTATAGAAATAAATCACATCTTAGTTAAATGAATGCAATGCAGAAATAATGAACTGTGCTAAATCGGTATTGTATAAATATTGTTACTTTGTAGATTATACATCATGTAGTGAGTTTAATGGGATCAATTCATATTTGTAATACTGTGGATAATGAAAGCATCAGTGTAAGGAACAGCTAAATATTATGACTCCATGACTATTTTCAATTTCTCTTTTTATTCCAATAATGCTTTTTGTTCAATATCTGTATTTTTTTTTAAAAGCCTGTAACTTGTCAGCCTCGTTGGAATAAAAGCAGAACAGAGGACTGGCACAGTCATGACTTCTGTTAGGATAGTGGGCACAGCCTTGTATGATGCACTACCTATGGTCACAAACCAAACGTACATTGAGGGAATGTAATCCCTTATGATTGATAAAGATGCTAGGATGATGATGGGAGCATGCAAGGCAATGTGTGTGCAATCTATGGCATCTTACAGCCTGCCATGCGAGCGAAGCCTAGAATTCTGTCACCCTGCTTTGCCCGTCCATTGGGAAGCAGGTGTAAGTATTTCTCCTGGTGTAAAGAGCCTTGGTACATCGGTGCACTGTGAACTGTGAGATGATGCTGATATCACCTGTGGCAGCCTGAAGGAGCCCATGGCATAAAAGCTGAGGGTGACAGTGACCCTGATAGCCACAGGTAGTACTGTCCATGCCCTGGTTTAAGGCTGGAGTAGGTGAAATAGCTCGGTGTCAGCCTCTTTGATTAAGCAAAAGCATCTGAGACATTGCTGATGAATAAAGCTCCCTGAATACCCGCTGTTGATATGGCCTCCTGCGCAGTACATTCCTTCTCATCCCTGTTCTGTCAGCTCCTCCTGCTCTATGATGCCTTCCTTGCTGCTCTCCTCATTCTCCAGCCCCAAAGGCAGCCCTACTAGACCATCCATGTCTGCAGCCAAAATATTTCATCACCGTAGCCAACAACAGCACAACACCAGCAAAATTTAGACAATGTGTACTTTCCAGAGTGATAAAACACATCAAGAAACATCCAGAAGTTATCCAGCTGCTTAAAATAACAAACCAGCCACTAACCTTTAAGTTCTGCATGATCCCTTTAAATAGGGCTGTTGTGGGGTCCTTTCTGCCGGTTAGCGCCACGTGTCGTGCAAGTTCAGCACCTGGTTAGTAATGCACTGGGGCATACCAGTATCAAAAATGGGCCCTGCAAGAAATGCAGAACCCTAATTTAAATAAAATGTTCCTTGGTTTGCATAATCCAGACCAGCGCTTCTGACGCCAACGCATCTACCTACACTAATATGGCACACTTCCTGCTCATAATGTGCGTGCGCTTTTTGCCCACCGTACTGGAAGATTAGGAGGCCTTTAGCACTCAAAAAATGGGTGCTGTCTGGTTGTATTTCTAGGCCATATTGTTGAATTCAAAACAAAGCCTCAATTATGAGACAAAATCTAATTCAAAAATACAAGATACTGAATTATCAAGTTGCTCAGAAATTGCTATGGGTGGATTGAGAAGTAGTCGTAGTAGAGGTGAAATGGAAAATGTACTCAGACAACATAATCTGACAATGAATCAAGTTGTAAAATGGATGACACTTGTAACTTTTATAAATATATATAGCTTATAAATTAGGGGCTACTACGATTAAAGTTTTGTTACTGGCAAAGAGATTATGAGCTATAAAATCATGCATAAGATCTGTAAAATGTGTAGATGATATAGTGGATCCATGATGAGATTCAAAAAAAACATGTAAATTTAAGATCCTAAAAGGTGCAAGATTATCCTGGTTATAACAAAACTTGATCATAGTATTGAATATTTGCAAGTTTAATCATCCTTATGTGTGAGTTAATTATACAAAATTATTCTGGTGTTATATGAATAGCAATTGCAAAACCTCTTTATCTTGAACATTAAATCACAGGAAACATCTTGCAGTTAGGGACTGATGATCAGTAAGATCTGTATCTCTAACTGCATGCTGTATCATAAGGTTAAGGCTAAAGTGTTCAGAACACAGAGCTAAAGTAATTGTTGTCTCAGTAAAATTACTACAAATACATTGTAAAAAACAATTGTACAACTTCTTATTTTGCAAAGTGCAACCATTGGCAAGGTTATTTTAGAACTCTATTTACCAAGCAAAAGCAATACTTCCTGTTTTAAGGTACTCATATTAATTCAATGACTTCAGGACTTTTATTGCAAATATCACCACTTTTGTGTGTTAACTAAAACAGGAAATCCGTTTGCAGAAAGCCAGATTTTGCTAAAGCAGGATATCTAACGGCATCTGCTGTTAGTTAGACATGGCCCTGCACCCTTCAGCTCCAAAGAATTTTGCCAACAAAGTTGCTGAAAGTGCGAGATGGTAATGGTCCAGAGAGGGAAACAGGGCATCTTAGACTCAAGTGAACAGGGCAACCAACAGGGTATCCCCTTAAGCAATGAGATTTAAGGATTGGGAAATAAACACAGGAAGGACTGAGAAGGAATGTGAATTAAAGGGGGTGAATTCAATATCAAATCAGATACAGAAAGATAAAGAAAGGAAAAGAAGGATTAGATTAAGAGAGAGGAAAAGACAGAAAGAAAAAATTAACTTTAAAATATGACATTTTTAAAATACTCAAACAGTTCACAACCTAATTCTACACTTATAATAGTTAATTTTTGGTGCCAGAGAGGTTGATTAGCAGTCATTAACACTTATAACATCATTAAAAGGGTCTTTATGCTAGTAATTACTAGCTCATAATATCTGCAGTGGGTTTAATTCATATCTACTAGGCAAAAACAGCAACCATTCAGGACATGTCAATGGTGAGGCAACGAGTGAAATGCTGTTTTCACAAAACTAATGGCACAGCGCCCCAACTCAGACAGAAACTTTTTGATATTGGCATTTAACCGCGCAGCTGCCTCTCACTTGGTGTTTCTGTACCATTTAAGCATAAATACAGTGAGGACCATTAGCCTCACTGTTATTCTGACAGCACAATCTAGCCTATTTCATTCATGTATAGTGTTGTAGCATGTTTAGCTTGCATTGTTTGCAAGAGTAACTTTTACATGATTTAAAAATACAACTAGCAAATTATTTTTGTCAGATCAGACAGGATTTTGATGACAGACTAGATTCTATGATTAGATTCAGAGTTTGGTGGAACAATGTTTCTTTTGTTAGCAGAAACTCATCAACATGTTTAAGAGTCTCCAAACTAAGCTACTGAGAAATCTACACTCCTGAATTACTGTTTGCATGTTATAAAGTGTGCATTCTACTTCCATTGGGATACACCCAAGTTAACTAAATCCAGAGAATTTATGTGCAAATTTATAAGTGTACACAAACAAGTGTAACTAACTGAAACTATGCAGTTTATCAGTACAGGATACTCCACCCTTTTGTCCAGCTGCTTACCACCTTATCCATTTGGGATTTGTTTGCAAATTTATCTGGAGCTGAGTGGGAACAATCCCAGATGCAGTGATAGGCGTACTCTTCTAGCTTGCATTAATGAGTTAGACTGGCTCATTCATTATTAACAGTGCCCTGGAGTACAGGTATCAGATTAACAAGTTCAGATTTGGATTGGAACTTCCATATATCATCTTGGAGCTTAATTATCCCTCAGCCTCAAAGCGGATTGTCACTAGTTGGTCAATAAACTGTTGCTTCCTATTTGATAACCTCGAGTTGACTCCATGTGAAAATCTTTCATATATGTATAGTATATTTGGATATAAATAATGTGTTTAGACAATTTCTCTTGGGGTTCCACGGATCTTCCACTGAAGCTATAACAACAACTTATTATTAATATAGCACCTTTAATGTAGTAAAACGTCCCAAGGTGCTTCACATGAGTGTTATAAGACAAAAATTTGACACCGAGTCACATAACAAGAAATTACAGCAGTGGTCAAAGAAATAGGTTTTAAGGAGCATCTTAAAGGAGGAAAGAAAGGTTTAGGGAGAGAGTTCCAGAGCTTAGGGCCTAGGCATCTGAACACATGGCCACCAATGGTTGAGCGCTTATAATCAGGGATGCACAAGAGGGCAAAATTTGAGGAGCGTAGATCTCTCGGGGGGTTGTGAGGCTGAAGGAGATTACAGAGATAGGGAGGGGCAAGGCCATGGAGGGATTTGTAAACAAGGATGAGTATTTTGAAATCGAAGCATTGCTTAACTGACAGCCAATGGAGGTCAGCAAGCACAGGAGTGATGGGTGAACGGGACTTACGAACATACGAAAAATGATGGACAGGTAAAGACCATCTGATCCATCAAGCCTGTCCTATATAATTGCGATACCTTGTGTATCACAACATATACACTCCACCCCACCCCAAACCATGTGATCTCCAGGGAGAGGCAAAAAAAAGGATAAAAAATCCAGGCAAATTTGGGGAAAAAAATCTGGGAAATTCCTCTCCAACCCATCTACGCGATCAAAACTAGTTCAGAAGATCACTCTGGCCATTGAATTCCCTGCAGTACCTATCTACTGTAAGAGGTGATCTCTGCCGCAGTCAGAAACAAATCCAGTTTTTGCTTGAAGGAATTCAGTGATTCTGCATCCACCACATGAAAGGACAGCTTGTTCCAGAAGTCTATTATTCCCTGTGAAAACAACCACCTCCTGACATCTAAATTTAAATTTGTGCCCCCTGGTCCTGTCTAACCTATTTAATTGAAATAAACTGTCAGCTGGAACACGCTAGAATTTTCTCTCACATCTCCCAGTTACCACCCGTTTTGATGAAAAATGTAAAATACATCCCGGTACCGCCCATTTCACCTCCCGATTAGCGCCGGCGGTAATTTGGGCTTACTATTACCGCCGGCGTTGCTGCAAATCGCCCGCCTACTTTGGACATCCAGAAATCTCAGAAAATTCAATCCCAGCGATAAATTCCATTAAAACATTTTTTTAAAGCCCGTTACCGCTGCGATGGAAACTGCCCATTTCTGAAGTACTTACTTGACTTGGGCTCAGCGTTATGCCTCCCTCCATTTTGTTTGCAGCTTGACAATAGCTCAGAAGATCGTGGATAATGAAGAATTTAGATGAAGGAATTGAGTGTAATATCTCCAAGTTTGCAGACGACACTAAGCTGGGTGGCGGTGTGAGCTGTGAGGAGGATGCTAAAAGGCTGCAGGGTGACTTGGACAGGTTAGTTGAATGGGCAAATGCATGGCAGATGCAGTATAATGTGGATAAATGTGAGGTTATCCATTTTGGGGGCAAAAACACCAAGGCAGAATATTATCTGAATGGCGGCAGATTAGGAAAGGGGAGGTGCAACGAGATCTAGGTGTCATGGATCATCAGTCATTGAAAGTTGGCATGAAGGTACAGCAGGCGTTGAAGAAGGCAAATGGTATGTTGGCCTTCATAGCTAGGGGATTTGAGTATAGGAGCAGGAAGGTCTTACTGCAGTTGTACAGGGCCTTAGTGAGGCCTCACCTGGAATATTGTGTTCAGTTTTGCTCTCCTAATTTGAGGAAGGACGTTCTTGCTATTGAGGGAGTGCAGTGAAGATTCACCAGACTGATTCCCGGGATGGCAGGACTGACATATGAGGAGAGACTGGATCATGGGCCTTTATACACTGGAGTTTAGAAGGATGAGAGGGGATCTCATAGAAACTTATAAGATTATGACGGGACTGGACAGGTTAGATGCAGGAAGAATGTTCCCGATGTTGGGGAAGTCCAGAACCAGGGGACACTGTCTTAGGATAAGGGGTAGGCCATTTAGGACTGAGACGAGGAGAAACTTCTTCACTCAGAGTTGTTAACCTGTGGAATTCCCTACCACAGAGAGTTGTTGATGCCAGTTCATTGGATATATTCAAGAGGGAGTTAGATATGGCCCTTGTGGCTAAAGGGATCAAGGGGTATGGAGAGAAAGCAGGAAAGGGGTACAGAGGGAATGATCTTATTGAATGTTGGTGCAGGCTCGAAGGGCCGAATGGCCTACTCCTGTACCTATTTTCTATGTTTCTATGTTTCTATGTTTCTATGTTAAAACCAATTCTTGATGCAAATCTAATTATATATGCTGTATATATTAACAGATATATGACATTTCGACAAGATGACCACCACCGCTGTAGTTAAGTGATTCTATGCAGAATGTGTCTTTGAATGTGATTGGGAGAACCTTTTGTTCAGTAGGCTTTGGGCTGACATATATGCTGAGTTTCGGCAATAATTTGGTTCCGTGTTAGCTAATTGACACTTCGACTCTGTGGTGGACTGGAACATCACCTCACCAATGTGCAAACATTGTATCAGGAAGTCTATGAGGGATTGTGATCTCTAAAAGCCTTGCAAATTATTGGATTGTATAATTAAAAAGTTCTCATATTCAAAGGGGTATTCAAAAAGGCTCACTGTCTCACACACAGACCAAGCACTGAATTAACTCCCAATACAGGATTAGAGAGAGAGATGGGCTCACTGTCTCACATGGAAGGGGGAGGGGTTGTAGCCGCGCAATGGGGCCTCATCCAAGTCACTGTGTGTACATAACGACCGGGGGGGGGGGAAGGGAGAAGGGATTCAGTCACTGAGTGTACAAGACCTGGGGGTGGGGGAGAGAAGGGAGTTAGTCACTAGGTATACATCCAAGTAACCATTCTTCACATGGCGTGACAGTGTGGTCATTGGGGTATTCAACTGTAGCAGGCGTGATAGCTGTAATGTATGCACCTGTGAGAATGCTCACAGGTTGGTCGAGCTGTTGCATTGTGAGTGGCTTACCCAGTTATGTGATGTTCACAAGACTCAAGAAAACCCCAGTCAGTTGGGTCTAGGTCAGCCAAGATGAGGTATGAGTTTATAAGGGACACCGTCAATCATACATTTAAAGTGATCTTCCTAAAAGTTGCCAAATGGGATATATTTTCCCCTTCCCAGAAGTGAGTGACACACTGTAAAAGAATGGTTTAGTTGAATAAAATTTTATATAAAACTTGTAATTTGTATTAAACGTTAATAATGTAATAAAATAAAATTTTTTATGAATGCAAATTTTGACAACAACATAGGAACAACAAACAGCAACAGCAACAATAACATCAACAACAGTATAAACACCACTGAAAAGACCTTGCACCCTTCTACAATTCTACCTGCAGTCACCTTTCCCAATACCTTTCCTCCCCAATCCCCCCCCCCCTCCCCGACCCTTGGCCCTGACCCCTTTCCTCCTCCTTCCACTAACAATACCCCTGGTCCTGCTCACATCGGGACCAGTATGTTGTGCACTATCAGATCACCTCGAGCATGACTGCTGAGGCGGGGCGACAATGGCAGCGCTATGTTTGGAGGTTCTGGACAAGAGGGATGTGCTAAGGACCCACCTTCAAAGTCGGAAGAAACTGATTCCTCCCAACGATCAGGTGCTGTCACCATTGGTGATATCGCACCTTGGGGTGCAGTGCCATATCCCACGACCGTCAATTGCCACATAGCATTGGCGGTCCGGGTGTTCTCCCTCAGCTCCGTCATGTCCTCCGATTGACGGGCTGCTAAAGCTGCGATTTTTTTGGACAACCCAGCAATGGACTAGAGGAGCTCTCGAATCAAGTCGATGCTCATCCTGGACAACCCACCACGTCCAGGCTAGCATCTGCCTGTCGCGCAGCGTTCCCACTTTGGCGAATCAGCCGCCGTGGATTCACCACGAGGGTCGGTGTGCGCTGTTGCAGTCCGCTTGGTCCCGCTTCCTCGGGCCAGAATCCTGGATTCTGACGAGGAACTGGTGGCCGCAGGTAGAAATTACCCTTGAAGCCCCGCCACCCTTCCCTCTTCATGCAACACCACCGTTGCAACGCTTCGAGGAGTGTTCTCCTCCACCACCATCTCCTCCGTCTCCGCCACCATCATCTTCTCATTGGGTTTTCCCTGCAATGACTCCTCTCTGGGAGGGGCAGGCAGCTCCGCCTCTGCAACTGTAAAAACATAACATTAATGGTTAGTGACAGGGGAGGGGAGGGGCCAGAGGTAACAACAGAGCAATTCACTTTGTGCAGGCTTATGTGGGGAACAAACATTTTTTGCTGAGAATCATTACATGAAAGTATCATAAGGAAAGTATAGAGAAAGTACATGGCATAACAAAACTTCAGTCCCAAACAGTTTGGTTTCCAAGTGTGATCAACCAAAAAATCATGTTACAACTAACAACATTTCTTGCTCCCAGCATTACATTACATTCTACATTATATTGCCATAAGATTGAATTACATGACCGCAGTACAGTCCAAGGATTATGCAGACTTACCCTCCAGGACAATTGGTTTGGCACAAACACATGTGGCAGTGCGATCATACGCCCCTATCAGGGCTGCAGCACATTCCTCGAGGTCAGTCAGAGGAATAGTCTTGGGTCGACCACCGCCCATTTTGTGGAGCTCCACCCTATTGCCGGCTAGTTTTTTCTGAAAAGGTGACAAAAAATGTGAACTAATTTGACAGCGACTAATACCGAACACACACATACATACACACACAATATATTGGTACACATCCCCAATTAACCATTCCCCAGTCTTTTCATCAATGAGTGCACGATTTAAATTTTGTTAGCACGCAAATGTTGCATGATGAACATATGAAAATACAGAGGACTAACGCAATGGGATCGATGATGGGAAATAAAAATGACATCAAGCTGTACAGCATAATAAAATGTGTCACTACTTAAGAGTAAATCGGCAATGCATGATAAAAGTTAGTACTTACTCTCACAGACCCAACAATGTCATTCCACCGTTTGCGGCACTGGTTCGGCTCCCGCATCACAGTCACGACGGAGGACAATGCCTCAGTGATCCCTCACCATGAACGCTGATACACGAACGGTGACGGTTTCCCTCGCCCACCCCATGGTAACTGATTCCAAAGGGCCTCCACTTCGTCCACCAATGACTATTGGGCTTCCTCCGTGAAACAAATGGCCCTTTTCCTCCCACCTAGCTCCCTCCACTTCCATGGCTTGATTCTCCATTGTATTGATATTTATTTATATATAATAAATATCAATACATATATATTTCAATGTAATTATTTATTTATTATTATTTTTAAGATTTATTATTATAATTATTATTAGTTATATTAATTATATTATTTATAATATGATATAATTGTTAAGATACTAAATACTCCTCAAAAAAACAGAAAAATCCTCACAGCTCCTCTCTCACTGACATGAACTAACCTCTGCAGCTTGAAAATCTTCAGTTCTGACCTTCTCTTCTCTGCGCATGTGCGGGGTCACCCTTGACCCCGAAATCACGGGAGAATGGCTACACATGTGCAGAGAAGCTGTTCCAGCCATTTTGTACAGAGGTTCCCTTCCTTTCTAAAGGTAAGGTGATCGACGACTTTTCTCCTGGTTTGGCCGCCCGATCGACTCTGCTATCACTAGGCTTCGCTGCCGCCGACATCGAGGACTCGAAAACCTTGGGAGCGGCACCAGCGGTATTCCGGCAGTTAAAAAGATGCAACCACTGGAATACTGCTAAGATTCGGCGGGAGCGATCCGGATGCAAATTCTAGTCCACTGTCTAATCCCTTCATTATCATAAACCTCAATCATATCGACCCTAAGTCTATGCTGCTCTAAGATAAAGAGTCCCAACTCGTTTAACCTATCTTGATAACTAAGATGCTTTAGACTTGGAAGTAGTCTAGTGGACCTCGTTTGCACCCTTTCCAGAGCCTCAATATCACCTACCATGTGAGGAAACCAAAACTGGACATAGTATTCCAAGTGCGGCCTGAATAAGGTCTTGTAAAAGGATAAAACAGTACGCCTCGACTTGTCCGATGGATACACCCCAACGTCCTATTTGCTCTAGCTATTGCTGCATGGCACTCGTGCACTAAAATATCCAAATCTCTTTCTACCTCCACCATCTTTAATGCCTTTCCCTGGAGACTGTATGAATGTTGAGCATTTACCCTGTCCACATGCATAAGACTGCACTTATCTAAGTTATACATCATTTTTCAGTCTTGAGCCCAATCTCCCAACACATTAAGATCTGCCTGAAGCAGACGAGCCTCTTGTACAGTTCTAGCACTGTAGAGCTTGATATCATCTGCAAATTGTGCCATCAACCCCTGAATCCAGATCATTAATAAAAATAGTAACGGTCCCAACACTGATCCCTGTGGGACACCACTGGTGACTGGTCTCCAAATAGATCCAAATCCATCTATAACTACTTTTTGCCTGCGTCCTGCCAGCCAGTTCTGAATCCAGCTCAATATATTTCCACTAATACCAGAGGCTCCGGTCTTATAGAGAAGTCTCTTATGCGGTACCTTGTCAAAAGCTTTTTGGAAATCTCAGTAGACAATGTCTACTGGGCAATTTGTAACTTTTTCAAAAAATACAATTAGATTTGTGAGACATGACCTCTTTTTTATGAAGCCATGTTGAGTATCCCTAATATGTCCGTCCCTATCCCTTATGATTCTTTCAAGCATCTTACCGATTACGGATGTTAAACTGATGGGCCTATAGTTATCTAACTGCCCCTAAATGCATCCATACTATTCACTTCAACCGCTCCCTCTGGTAGCGGGTTCCACATTTCCACCACTCCCTAGGTAAAGAAGTTTCTTCTGAATTTCCTATTGGATTTCTTGGTGACGATCATATAATAATGTCCTCTAGTTATACTCTGCCCCACAAGTGGAAACATTCTCTCTGTATCCACTCTATCAAAACCTTTCAGAATTTTAAAGACCTCTATTAGGTCACCTCTCAGCCTTCTATTTTCAAGAAAAAAAGAGACCCAGCCTGTTCATCCTTTCCTGATATGTACAAGAACATTGGAAGTGCAGCTTTTCAGTTTGAAAAGCAATGACTGAGAGAGGATCATCTGGAAATATATAACATTTTAAATAGTATAGAAAAGAGAAATCTGGAATACTACTTCTTGGTAAACTTTGAAAGTGAAACGGGGTGGGCTTAAATTCAAAATGGTACAAAGCAAATTTAGAACTGATATCAGGAAGATCTTCTTCACAAAAAGACAGATCAACACATAGAATGAGCAAAGTAGAAGGCAAAATCTTAATTTCATACAGTTGGATGTGATAGGGAGGCTAGGTTTTTCCAGAAGAATGAGTTAAGATTGGCCATGTTGTCTTCCTTACCTATATTTAAAGACAGAAAACCAAGAGGAGAGTCATTACCATTCATTGCCATGCACCTTGTTGAAATGTATTCAGAGCATCATTGGGAGAGGCCAGAACTCACCCATTATCTCATCCGAAGATGTGAGGAAAAATAATGGGACTCTTGCACTTGAACATAAATTTTAAAAATGTATTAATGAGGAATGTAGTTTCTGCAGCTATTAAACCTCCAACAAGATGCCTGGGTGCAGGGATTGGTTGGTGTTTAATGTTTAAACTGCGACAGTGGTCTAATGGGAATCCCTGCTGTAGTTGTGTTTAATTATTATTTACCATTGACTAAAATGTTGAGAAGTAACTAAGATCTAATTAAGAGATTAACTAGGTTTATTTAAGTATTTGTTCTTCAAGTACTGACTTTATCTGTGCACTGAGAGATCATTTACTATTTAATACATGGTATGGGCCTTTTTAATCCTTTAAAATGCAACTGCTTGTCACAGCAAGGTTTCTTTCATGTCCCTATTATTCCATGCATGGAGAAAAAAAAATGTTTATTATATTAATGTTAGACTTCAAATTATTTTCTATCTTTTTATGGTAATGTGTTGGTTTGTGTTATCCTTCAGGGAGATAAGCACTTCTCTGGAGAGAGGGAGTTTGTGATGCACCATTTCTTTTAATTCTTACTTTTAATATCCTTATTAGGCAGGAAATTGTGTTAAGGGAAATTGATGGGATTGAAGGCCGATAAATCCCCAGGGCCTGATAGTCTGCATCCCAGAGTGCTTAAGGAAGTGGCCCTAGAAATAGTGGATGCATTGGTGATCATTTTCCAACAGTCTATCGACTCTGGGTCAGTTCCCATGGACTGGAGGGTAGCTAATGTAACACCACTTTTTAAAAAAGGAGGGAGAGAGAAAACGGTTAATTATAGACCGGTTAGCTTGACATCAGTAGTGGGGAAAATGTTGGAATCGATCATGAAGGACGAAATAGCAGCGCATTTGGAAAGCGGTGACAGGATCGGATCACGTCAGCATGGATTTATGAAAGGGAAATCATGCTTGACAAATCTTCTGGAATTTTTTGAGGATGTAACTCGCAGAGTGGACAAGGGAGAACCAGTGGATGTGGAGTATTTGGACTTTCAGAAGGCTTTTGACAAGGTACCGCAGAAGAGATTGTTGTGCAAAGTCAAAGTACATGGTATTGGGGGTAATATGCTGACGTGGATAGGGAACTGGTTGGCGCTCAGGAAGCAGAGAGTCGGGATAAACGGGTCTTTTTCAGAATGGCAGGCAGTGACTAGTGGAGTGCCGCAGGGCTCAGTGCTGGGACCCCAGCACTTTACAATATACATTAACGATTTGGATGAAGGAATAGAGTGTAATATCTCCAAGTTTGCAGATGACACTAAACTGGGTGGCGGTGTGAGCTGTGAGGAGGACGCAAAGAGGCTGCAGGGTGACTTGGACAAGTTGGGTGAGTGGGCAAATACATGGCAGATGCAGTATAATGTGGATAAATGTGAGGTTATCCATTTTGGGGACAAAAACACGAAGGCAGAATATTATCTGAATGGCGGCAGACTAGGAAAAGGGAAGGTGCAACGAGACCTGGGTGTCATGGTTCATCAGTCATTGAAAGTGGGCACGCAGGTACAGCAGGCGGTGAAGGCGGCAAATGGTATGTTAGCCTTCATAGCTAGGGGATTTGAATATAGAAGCAGGGAGGTCTTACTGCAGTTGTACAGGGTCTTAGTGAGGCCTCATCTGGAATATTGTGTTCAGTTTTGGTCTCCTAGTCTGAGAAAGGACGTTCTTGCTATTGAGGGAGTGCAGCGAAGGTTCACCAGACTGATTCCAGAGATGGCTGGGCTGTCATATGAGGAGAGACTGGATCAACTGGGCCTTTATTCACTGGAGTTTAGAAGAATGAGTGGGGATCTGACGGGATGGACAGGTTAGATGAGGGAAGAATGTTCCCAATGTTGGGGAAGTCCAAAACCAGGGGACACAGTCTAAGGATAAGGGGTAGGCCATTTAGGACTGAGATGAGGAGAAACTTCTTCACTCAGAGAGTTGTTAACCTGTGGAATTCCCTGCCGCAGAGAGTTGTTGATGCCAGTTCATTGGATATATTCAAGAGGGAGTTAGATATGGCTCTTACGGTTAAGGGGATCAAGGGCTATGGAGAGAAAGCAGGAAAGGGGTACTGAAGGAATGATCAGCCATGACCTTATTGAATGGTGGTGCAAGCTCGAAGAGCCGAATGGCCTACTCCTGCACCTATTTTTCTATGTTTCTATGTTTCTAGGACCTCTTCCTGCACTGAAGCCAGATCCTGGCAGTGGGAGGCACTTGCCCTTTCAGCCACCTCTGCTTCACCCTGTTAAAACTTCCTCAATTAAAACTCCCAGGGAGAAATTGTGGAGCAGCCTTTCTGTTCATCCTTGATGCCAGAAAGTGTTTTCCTGCACTATAAAAGTAGTTTGAACATTGAAAATTAAAGCAGAGAGTGTAACCTTCCTTTAAGAGGTGCATCCCCGTTTTAAATATATTCGGGAGTCACACTGGAAATTGTATGCAGCAGGGGAGGAAGGGTGGGCGAGCTGTCTGATTCTGCAGGTAATCATGAGGGTAGCCTGCCCATGACATTCTGTAGATCACATGCTCAGCAGCCCATGGGGGCTTCCTACCCGTCTGCACGCTTAGAGTTAAAATCAGGGCTAATGTCTGTTGATTCCCCTAATAGTTTAATGCAGAAGAGCACCATGTTATGCAATACTAAGCCATACAGAGCAGCAGCTCCAAAGTTTATTTCCTAATCAGTGGTACATTTTCTGATCAGAGCTGCAGTATTTGGGTGCTACAGCTCTCCTCAGCACTCCTGGGCAAAGAGGAAAATCAGCTACAGTTCTCTTTCCTAATCACTGTACATAAAGTGTATGCATTTTCTGAACAAAACGTCAGTCAACACCAAGTGAGCTCAACCATGGAGAATGACAGTGATGTCAGAGCATCTGATGAGCTATATTTGAGGATCGATTGCTTGAAGTGAAGCATATGGTTTTTCTTGTCAATCCACAAACTGATAAAATTGATAGCACTTCCAGAGTTCAGTATTCCAGGTTGGAGCAATATAGCTTTTAAAACTGATGTCACCTCAGTACTTTGGAATAACGTAGAAATCAAATATGTCATAAATTTATACCCAGGGAATATATTCCTGCTTTTAATAAATTGAAGGAAAGTCTTGGGATGACAATTTTGAGATTTCTGCAAAGTATTTTGTGAAAACAACTTACCACAACCTTGCACTCCAAAACAGTCTGAGTCTTTGAACTGAATAAACAAGCAGTAAATTTACATTGAATTACTACCACCTGGACGATAAATACATTTACTATACATAAATATTTGGATTGAGGAGAGGAAATTGTTGAGCGGTGGGCAGGGGAAAGTGTTGTGAGGTGCTATTGAGAGAAGTGAAAAAATTAGAAGTGTATTCACCCTAGCTATCCTTGTGTGGCTATTAAAGATTACGACCCTCCCCAGCAACTTGCTTTCCTGGAGGCAACTCTGGTCGACTACCTTTACCAAATCTGGCGAGCTGCATTCGGATGCCTGTTTAGCGTCCAGCAGTTCGCCCGCCAAATTTAAATGAGACTGTAGCCTCAAAATTACGGAGGCAACTTCACCACCAAAAAGTGAAAATCTACCCAGGCCTACATTGCAAATACTGCACCGCCTTGGATGTGAGCAAATATTGACCAGTCTTGGTTTTCAGAACTTTAATGCCTTGAAATTACACTGCAAAATTAATAACAATTTTGCATGAAATTTCTCTGTCTGTTATTTCAACAATGACGCTTATCTCATTTCGTGAAATAGTGGATAGAAGAATATCATATCCATGTAGTAGGATGGTTATGAAGAATACTTGTACAATTTCAATTACAATTGTTTTTCCATTAGATGTATTTTGATACTAATAAAAGTCATATTTTTAAATCAATCATCTGAGGATCTAAACGTTTTGATTAGAATTAAAAATTACAACAAGTTTTCCAACTTTTTGAATTCTTTGAATTGGGACCTAAAGCATGAGTATTATGAAATAAATCTTATGCAAACTTTATTCTAGATTGAGAATAGAAAGAGATGGAATGAAACTGTAAGCAAATTAACTGTTAACTCACAAAGATGATTTCACCAGATTTTCAAAGTCTTATTAATTTTTAATTGTATTAGGCACATTAGATAATGTACAAAGGTGAATTTTTTTAACATTAAATCTAAATCCAATTAAAAATTCATAATACTGAGTTTCTACTGATTTTGAACTCTGTTGATACTTAATTACATTTTATTAATGTATTTGTGCACTGCATTGTTCCTTATATAGAAATGTTGCATTAGGTTGTCATCAAGATGTACTGAGGTTTATTAAGGGTAACAATGTTACAAATGATGCTCCTAAAAGTGATGGCTCCATCAATTGGTACAAATGTTATGACACATTGCCTATTACATGCTTCGATTTATGGTCAGTCCTGCTTCATCGTTCATGATTTCTTCCACTCTTCTTCTCTGTAAAACAATTATAGACATAGAAAAAATTGTCACAAGCATTGTGAAAAAGGATTACTTAATTCTAATGGTGAATCTTGGATGCAGTGACTCATGCAGATAAGTGGTAATATAGGGTACACAGACACACACACATGAGAGAGGACTAGGATGCACTCTCCTTTCACCATACATACACCATTCAGACATACGCGATAAAACTCTTCTCTCAGTTGAAATGAGATTAGATAGTCTTAACCCAGTTCCTCATAGTAGTATACCCATGGCCCCAAATTCTCATAATATAGCACTCCTGGCTGGCCTCCCTACTTCTGAGGTCATCCAAAACTCTGCCGCCCATATGCTAATTCACATTGAGTCCCATTCACCCGTTTTTCCTGTGCTTGCTGACTTACACCGATTCCCAGTTAAGCAACACCTTGATTTTAAAATTCTCATCCTTGTTTTCAAATCCCTCCATGGCTTCGCCCTCCTTATCTCTGTAATCTCCTTCAGCCCTAAAATTCCCGTAGACCTCTGCACTCTGCCTATTCTGGCCTTTTGAACATCTCTGATTTTACATTCTCCACCATTGGCGGTTGTGCCTTCAGTTGCCTAGGTCTTAAGCTCCGGAATTCCCTTCCTAAATCTTTCCATCTTTCCACTTCTCTTGTCTCCTTTAAGATACCCCTTAAAACCAACTCATTGACTAAGCTATTGGTCATCTGTCCTAATATCTTATGTGGCTCAGTCTAATTTTGTTTTTTTGATAACACTCCTGCGCCTTAGGAAGTTTTATTACATTAAATGCTTATTATATAGCACTCCTGGCCGGCCGCCCTAGTTCTATCCTCCATAAACCTGAGGTCATACAAAACTCTGCCGCCCATGTGCTAACTCACACCAAGTCCCACTCATCCATCTTCCTTGTGCTTGCTGACCTACACTAGCTCCCAGTTAAGGCACTATATAAATATAAGTTGTTTTTGTTATTAAACTAGAATTTTTACATGCAGAGGGAGTAAGTTATATGGTATAAGGCACAGTGCTTTCTCTCTGGTGTAGTTGGGATACAAATTTTGCGGGTGAGATTGATGTCTGGTTACACTGTACCAAATGGTGATTTTTGAACAATGACATAAAAGAATAGCTTGCTTGCACTGTTGTTCAGTGAGACAACGCCTGTGTGTTAAACATATGTACAAAACTATGCTCAGAGGACTTCAACTGCTGGTGAAATTTCCAGTGACTGATATTTCTAACAATTGTTCTTTTTGATCAATTTCAATGGAAAAACGTGCAGGTGGCTGCCTGAGGCTTTTAACACTGAAAGTTTAAACCCCCCCCCCATTATGAACAAGCTACAGATATACTGCAGGTGGCATGCGCCACTACCAGCATGGTACATGGGACCACCTTTGCCAAGCAGTGCTGCAACACTAGATTGATAAAATTATGCTTGTGCTACTGAGCAAAAAAGAATACATTTGTGTGACACAAGATCTATAGTACTAGGACAGGAGACACACAAGGGAAACATTTCCTATAGCAAAATTATAATCACATTCTTTGTAATCGTGTTTATAATTTTTGTACAAATAACAAACATGCAAAACCTTTTTACCAAGTATCCAACCTATGCCATTTCCTGGTCTGGAAAGGCTTGTTACTGATATATAGGGCTAGACTTTTGGCACATAATCACCCATTTAGCGCCCATATAAGCGCTGAGATTCAGTTTATCGGACATATTTGATGATAAATGGAAACTAGCGCCCGATTATCGCCCATTTATCGCCGGTGCAACTTTCGGCATACAGGAATGAGTTGAATCGGCTGGCCTATTTAAAAAAAAAATGATATCGCCACTCATGCAAGGCCCAGAATACTGTTTATAATCAAAACTGCCGCCCGATTGTCGCCCAAATTATCGACGATGCTACTTTCGGCATTTCGCCCATTTTGCACCAAATGATCGCTTGCCCAAAAAGACGCTCAAGAAAAGCTGCACTCACCTGACCTTAATCCGGCAGTATGGTCAATCAAAGGAAGTTTCAGAGGCTGCTTGAAGTGGATGAGAGCATTGAAGTAATTCTTGAGTGATTTTAGGGCATTTTTGAATCTTGCCAATCATCTAATCACTTTGTGGTTAATTTCCAGTTTATATTGTATTGAGGACAATTTAAGACGACAGATTAGGGCATTTATAGTGATTTATAATGATGGGGCCTGTAATTTCTCAACCAGTATTGATGACTACTCATAAGCTGTAAAATAGAGATGGGACAAGGTTCATTGAAGAGCATTATGTGCCCAATCAAAGAAGTAACAGACTGCTGAGGAGGAGAAGATGTTACACCCAACGCATTTACAGGGATAAGCGATCATTCCTGAACTTGTCCGATAACACTTGCGTTAGAAGGCTGCGCTTCCGAAGGAGGTCATCAGTGAGATATGCCAGCTCATCAAGGGAGATCTGCAGCCTATCAGCATCATCAGGACAGCACTGCCCGTTGAGGTTAAGCTTACTGTGGCACTTTCCTTCTAAGCATCAGGCTCCTTTCAGGCCTTAGCTGGCAACATTTGCTGCATCTCTCAGCACACCACACATTGCTGCATTCGATAGGTGACTGAAGCCCTTTACGCACACAGGATGGATTTTATAAACTTCTCTATGACCAGGGAGGCCAGAGTTAGAGGGCTTTGGGGTTCTTGAGAATAGCAAACTTCCCCAAGGTGCAGGGAGCAATAGACTGTACGCACATCGCCCTGTGAGCACCTTTACAGGATGCAGAGGTTTACTGTAACTGAAAGGGATTTCACTCCCTGAATGTGCAGCTCATTGTCGACCACAAGCAAATAATCATGGCAGTAAATGTAAATTTTCCAGGGAGCATCCATGATGCGCACATCTTGCGTGAGAGCACTGTCTCTGACCTGTTTAAGAGTCAGCCACAAAGTCACAGTTGGGGGATAAAGGATATGGCCTCGCCAGCGATCTCATGACCCCCCTGCGTAAGCTCCAGTTAGAAGCCGAGAAGTGCTACAATGAAAGCCATATGGCCACACGCAATATTGTCGAAAAGACAATTGGAGTTCTGAAGCAGCGCTTCAGATGCCTGGACCACTCAGGAGGCAACCTACAATACCACCCTGAGCAGGTCGCTGAGTTCATTGTGGTGTGCTGCATGTTGCATAATCTAGCTATCAGGAGAGGACCACCAATGCCAGATGGAACTGCTCGGGTCAGAAGAGAGGCAGAAGATAAGGAGGAGGAGGAGGAGCAGGAGGACGAGGACCTCGGCGAGGACAACCAGCCTGGCGATGAACCCATACCCCCACCCCCACCCCCAACACCACTGGAAAAGCCCCGTGGTAGTTACGCAGCTGCAAAACTGTTGCGTCAGTTGCTCATAAATGAACGCTTTGCATGGAGTCACATTGGTGATAGTTACAGTTGCGTTACGTTTCATCCTTGCCTGGCCTGGCCATTGTTTGGAACCCTTGTATTGATGTTTAACATTATGTTATTAGAAGACACTGCACAACAATTATAAAGTTCAATAAAAAATTTCAATAATTTAGCAAGTGTTGTAAAAATAAATGTTAAAAAACTGTAACAAACTATGTAACACCCATCTCCACCCCCCAACCCCACCTACAACAGTCAACAACATATTTCCAACAACTATAATTTTTAATTAACGATAACACCCTCCCACAATCCACAACATTCAACGAATTTTTAATAACAAAAATAGATTAGGCCCCACGCCCCTCCTACCTACCTCCCTCCTCTACCCTTACCCCTCATCTGAACTCCCCCGCCCTTTCCCACTTACGCTCCTAGTAACAGGACCAAGTTGTCTTCGATAGAGCACCTCGAGGGCTGCTGCTGTGAGTGGGGGGAGGGCAGTGACATTGGAAGATTGACTTCAGGGGGCTGAGGAGAAGACAAATCCGAAGAAACTTCTTCCGAGTCAGAAGCAACTGCTTCCTCCTGACCTGCATCTGTTGAACCTTGGGGTGCAGTGCTGTATCCCAAAACTATTGCCTGCCGCATGGCATCAACAGAGTCGGCCATTCGCCACGTTGCCACAACAATCTGCCCCGTGCCCTCCGAGATTCAACCAGATAGCGTGACAATGTTGCCAGTCAATCCACCAATTGTTTGGAGTAGCTCTCGACCAATGTCGACGCTTGCCCTCGACAGAGACACCATGTCCTCGTTCACATCTGACTGTCGCTGTGCATGCCTACCCCGCTGACCCAACCACTGTGGGGTCGGCATGGGCACTGGATGGCTTGGCCTCGATACTTCATCCGTTGAGGATGACATGGCCACAGGTACTACAGATGACCCTTCAGGCTCATCATCCTCCTCGTTGGTCGTATTTTGATCTTCCCCTGTGGTCAGCACGACCTGCAGTAATTGGGGTGATTCTCCAGGGGACTCCCGTTCCGACTGGGGAGCTGGAAAACATAATTGAGGTTAGTAGAAGAGAAGGGGAGACATGAGAATGCTTGCGCTGCGCAGGCAATTATACGAGGAGCAACACTACTGCAATAAATGAGAATGAGTTACATATAATTAACAGAAGAGTACAGAAACTGCATGCATCATTCATATATTATAATCAAATGGCATTAAATTACTTTAAATTACCACTGGTTTACACATTACTCACATGGTGCAACAACGGGATCTGCACCACCATGGGTGGCAGAATGATTATGCGTGCCCACTAAGGCTGCGGCACGCTCCTCGAGATTGGTCAAAGTGTGAAGGTCAGCAGGTCCTCCTCCGGTCCGCCTGATTCTTAGATATCTTCCTCTTGACAAGCGCATGCCTTAAGCTAATTGCCTAGGTACTATTATGGAAACACAACAGATATTGTAATCCACAATTAGTCACCCCACATGCTATTCATTGTTAACATTAACGTTATATGCTAATACGGTTTGTATCCAATGGATGCATGGTTATAACATCTACGTTCAGAGAAAATATTTAATAAGATCGTGTTTAGGAACTAAACTTGACACCAACCCTCTCGTGTACAATCCCCAGGAAAGGTCCCATCCATGGGCTGTGCCATTCGGCGCTAGAGGGGAGGGAGGTGGTTTATTGGAATCGACGGAGGTCCCCCAGCGGGAGGAATCAGGACCGCTGCTGAGCTCGGCAATGACAAGACTGTAATGGGAGGGGGCACAGTGTCCTTGAGCTGTGCTCGGAGACCTTCGTGTGGCCGGAGCTAATGTCCCAAAGTGTCCAACAATGAGCCAGGGCAGCTCTCCCCCAGTCCAGGCTGGGTCACTGTGTGACTGACAGCAGCTGGAGAGACTCAC
Organism: Pristiophorus japonicus; assembly: GCF_044704955.1. NCBI lineage: Eukaryota > Metazoa > Chordata > Chondrichthyes > Pristiophoridae > Pristiophorus > Pristiophorus japonicus. The sequence goes on along the minus strand of NC_091988.1, from coordinate 174,608,849 downwards.
AGAGTCTGGGCAAAGCTGACCGGACCCCTCAGTGCTCAGTCGTGCCCCCATCCACCAACCTAACCAAAAAGGAGATGGTGTCCAAGTTGCTCACAGCACACAAGCAGCGATATAATTGAATAATTCTCCTTCTAAACTAAAATGGTAGAAATGCCGAATGTTTGCAGTCTGTCTGCTTCCAGTCATTTCTTTTGCCCCAATTTTCAATCAAAGCGTTTAAATAATAATTAATACTGTCGATTAAGTTTAAGGCATCTCAGCAACGTTAGAGTTAAAGGACGCAGGTTCCGACTGTAAGATTTTTAAATCTCTGGCATTAAATTTGACAGTGAGACAATTCTTTTAAAACAATTGGAACAGTTTATTAAAAAAAAACACACACACATGTTACAACAGATACAATGAGATTATAATAAAGAGTGACATACGTTACTTCCCTTTGGCTGGCTGGTTCAGGAGAGAGAGAAGAGTCTTTGGCTGAGTTCTTTATACCTCTCAAAAGCCATTGTCCCTCAGAGAGCCTCAGGATTGGGTCTTGGTTCCAGGGCAGTTCCTTATTGGTTCTCCTTACACATGTGGCTGTCTGGTCTGGCTCAGCCATCTCTTGATTAAATTAAATGTCTTTCCAATGCACAAGTCCCATGTGACAGCTCTGTGGGCTTCCATTTTGTTTCTTACAAAACTCAGCCCTTGCTGGCAAACTGTGAGCTTTCATTTTGTTTGAACACAAACAGGCCTTTCCGTATAACGTATACTTGTAACATTTATACATACACAGAATCAATAATCATTAATAAACTTAGTGGTGCCTCTCTGGGCGCGTTGCTCATCTGAGCACATATGCTGCATTGCCGTACACAGGACTCTGTCAGAGTTGATACCGGGCCACCACATGTGGGATCTGGCTATCGCTTTCATCATTACTATACCCGGGTGTGTGCTTTTGCGATCCGAGATGAACGTCTCCCTGCCCTTTTTTGGTAGCACGACGCGGTTACCCCACAACAGGCAGTCTGCCTGAATGGACAGCTCATCCTTTCACCGTTAGAACGGCTTGATTGGCTCTTGCATTTCAACGGGGATGCTGGCCCAGCTCCCATGTAGTACACAGTATTTTACTAGGGACAGCAGAGGATCTTGGCTGGTCCAAGTCCTAATCTGGTGGGCCGTGACAGGTGATTTATAATTTTCAAAATCTTCCATGACCATCAACAAGTCTGCGGGCTGTGCCACCATCAACAAGTTTGCAGGCTGCGCCATTTCCACCCCCGTGGTGGGCAATGGTAGCCGACTGAGAGCATCTGCACAGTTCTCGGTGCCTGGCCTGTGGCGGATGGTATAATTATACGCTGATAGCGCGAGTGCCCACCTTTGTATGCGGGCTGAGGCATTAGTATTTATCCCCTTGTTTTCAGCGAACAGGGATGCGAGGGGCTTGTGATCGGTTGCAACTTCCTCGCAATGTTAGCTTGTTGTAATACACACCTGACTCCGTACGACGACGCGTCACATGCTAGCACAAGTCTTTTATATGGGTTATACAATACAAGCAGCTTGTTGGAGCATAAAATGTTTCTGGCTTTCTCAAAAGCAATTACTTGTTTTTTTCCCCATACCCAGTTCTCACCTTTGCGCAATAACACATGTAGGGGCTCTAAAAGGATGCTTAACCCCGGTAGGGAGTTACCAAAATAGTTGAGGAATCCCAGGAACGACCACAGCTCCATGACGTTCTGTGGACAGGCCCGTTCCTGATAGCCTCTGTCTTGGCGTCTGTGGGCCGAATTCCGTCCGCCGCGATCTTTCTCCCCAAAAACTCCACTTCTGTTGCCATGAAGACGCATTTCAACCTCTTCAGCCGCAGCTCTACATGATCCAGTCGCTGGAGGACCTCCTCCAGGTTTTGTAGGTGCTCATCGGTGTTCCGACCCGTGACCAATATGTCGTCCTGAAAGACCACCATGTGTGGTACCGACTTGAGTAGGCTCTCCATGTTTCTCTGGAAGATCCCTGCAGCCGACCAAATTCCAAACGGGCATCCGTTGTAGATGAACAGTCCCTTGTGCGTGTTGATGCAGGTGAGGCCCTTCGAAGACTCCTCCAGCTCCTGCGTCATGTAGGCCGAAGTCATGTAGGCCGAGTTGGTGAACGTCTTGCCTCCTGCCAGCGTCGCAAATAGGTCATCTGCCTTAAGTAGCGGGTATTGGTCCTGTAGCGAGAAATGATTAATAGTTACTTTATAATCGCTGCAAATTTTGACCGTGCCATCACTTTTGAGCACTGGAACAATCGGGCTGGCCCATTCGCTGAATTCCAATGAGGAGATGATGCCCTCGCGTTGCAGCCTGTCCAGCTCGATTTCCACTCTCTCCCTCATCATGTGCAGTACCGCTTGCGCCTTGTGGTGAATGGGTCGTGCCTCTGGGACCAAGTGGATCTGTACCTTCGCCCCGGAAAAGTTTCCAATGCCTGGCTCAAAAAGGGAAGGAAATTTGTTAAGAACCTGGGTACATGAGGCCTCATCGACATGTGATAGTGCTCGGATGTCATCCCAGTTTCAGCAGATTTTGCCCAGCCAGCTCCTTCCAAGCAGTGTGGGGCCATTGCCCGGGACAATCCAGAGTGGCAGTTCGTGCACCGTGCCCTCGTAGGTGACCTTGACCATGGTGCTGCCCAGGACAGTGATAAGCTCTTTGGTGTACGTTCTCAGTTTCGTGTGGATGGGGCTCAGGGCTGGTCTGAATGCCTTGTTGCACCACAGTCTCTCAAACATCTTTCTACTCGTAGGTGACCTTGACCATGGTGCTGCCCAGGACAGTGATAAGCTCTTTGGTGTATGTTCTCAGTTTCGTGTGGATGGGGCTCAGGGCTGGTCTGAATGCCTTGTTGCACCACAGTCTCTCAAACATCTTTCTACTCATGATGGATTGGCTAGCGCCAGTGCGGTTCCATGGTTACGGGTAAGCCATTCAATTTTACATTTATCATTATAGGTGGACATTTCATCAAAAATGTGTGCACCCCGTGTTACTTCAGCATCTGCCTCTTCTATCTGAGGCTTGTAATTGCTTTGATCCACCATGGACCAATCTTCCTTGGGAAGGGAGGACCTTGAGATGATCACTATCACTAGGGAGGTAGTGCTGGACAGACTAATGGGACTGAAGGTAGACAAGTCCCCTGGTCCTGATGAAATGCATCCCAGGGTATTAAAAGAAATGGCGGAAGTTATAGCAGGTGCAATTGTTATAATCTACCAAAATTCTCTGGACTCTGGGGAGGTACCAGCGGATTGGAGAGCAGCTAATGTAACGCCTCTGTTTAAAAAAGGGGGCAGGCAAAAGGCAGGTAACTATAGGCCGGTTAGTTTAACATCTGTAGTGGGGAAAATGCTTGAAACTATCATTAAGGAAGAAATAGCGGGACATCTGGATAGGAATAGTGCAATCAAGCAGACGCAGCATGGATTCATGAAAGGGAAATCATGTTTAACTAACTTACTGGAATTCTTTGAGGATATAACGAGCATGGTGGATAGAGGTGTACCGATGGATGTGGGGTATTTAGATTTCCAAAAGGCATTCGATAAGGTGCCACACAAAAGGTTACTGCAGAAGATAAAGGTACGCGGAGTCAGAGGAAATGTATTAGCATGGATAGAGAATTGGCTGGGGAACAGAAAGCAGAGAGTCGGGATAAATGGGTCCTTTTCTGGTTAGAAATCAGTGGTTAGTGGTGTGCCACAGGGATCAGTACTGGGACCACAACTGTTTACAATATACATAGATGACCTAGAAGAGGGGACAGAGTGTAGTGCAACAAAATTTGCAGATGACACTAAGATTAGTGGGAAAGCGGGTTGTGTAGAGGACTCAGAGAGGCTGCAAGGAGATTTGGATAGGTTAAGCGAATGGGCTAAGGTTTGGCAGATGGAATACAATGTCAGAAAGTGTGAGGTCATCCACCTTGGGAAAAAAAAACAGTAAAAGGGAATATTATTTGAATGGGGATAAATTACAACATGCTGTGGTGCAGAGGGACCTGGGGGTCCTTGTGCATGAAACTCTTTTGAGTTTACCTGAAAATAAACATAAACATTAAAACCATGCCACCCGCCTGGGTGACACAGCAGACATTTTCAAGGCCCCTTTTTTTTTTCCTTTTTATTTATTTTTTTTTTTTGGGGCGCTAAAATCAAATTTTTCCAGTGCACCCTATAAAAGGGGAGGGGGACACTAAAAGTCCTTGTGCATGAATCCCAAAAGGTTAGTTTGCAGGTGCAGCAGGTAATCAGGAAGGCAAATGGAATGTTGGCCTTCATTGCGAAAGGGATGGAGTACAAAAGCAGGGAGGTGTTGCTGCAACTGTATAAGATATTGGTAAGGCCGCACCTGGAGTACTGCGTGCAGTTTTGGTCACCTTACTTAAGGAAGGATATACTAGCTTTGGAAGGGGTACAGAGACGATTCACTAGGCTGATTCGAGAAATGAAGGGATTACCTTATGATGATAGATTGAGTAGACTGGGTCTTTACTCCTTGGAGTTCAGAAGGATGAGGGGTGATCTTATAGAAACATTTAAAATTATGAAAGGGATAGACAAGATAGAGGCAGAGAGGTTGTTTCCATTTGTGGGGGAGTCTAGAACTAGGGGGCACAGCCTCAAAATACGGAGGAGCCAATTTAAAACCGAGTTGAGAAAGAATTTCTTCTCCCAGAGGGTTATGAATTTGTGGAATTCTTTGCCCAAGGAAGCAGTTGAGGCTGGCTCATTGAATGTTTTCAAGTCAAAGATAGATAGATTTTTAAGCAATAAGGGAATTAAGGGTTACGGGGAGAGGGCGGGTAAGTGGAGCTGAGTCCACGACCAGATCAGCCATGATCTTATTGAATGGCGGAGCAGGCTCGAGGGGCTAGATGGCCTACTCCTGTTCCTAATTCTTATGTTCTTATGTTCTTATGTTCCTCTGCCACGTGGTGGTTTGCAGGTTTTGCAGAGCTTGCAGCTCATTTGCAAACTCGTTGGAGGTGCCCCATTGTTCCACAGCTCTTGCAAACATACCCTTTGAAGCGGCATGAATAGGCTGAATGGAAGCCTCCAAAACGCCAACAAGGTGTGAATTGCCTTGCATTCCTCCTTTGTTGGGGACTCTGAGTAATCTGGGTCACCTGAGGCCTGCTGGCAGTTGCAGACTCGTGGGTTCTGCCCTGTACATTTCTGCTCGCACACACAGTTCGGTTAATTTATGAACATTGCTAGCACTTGTGTGCTGAGAGATTTGTTTGGTGTTATCACTGGTGGACATAAACGCCTGTGGTATCGCAATGGCCTTACTGAGGGTCGGTGTCTCTACAGTCAAAAGTTTTTGTAGGATAGTCTCGTGGCCCAGTACAAAAAAGTCTCTGAGCATTTGCTCCAAGTAGCCATCAAACTCACATTGTCCTGCAAGTCATCTTAGCTCGGCGACGTAGCTCGCCACTTCCTGATCTTCAGATCGCTGGCACGTGTAGAACCGATACCGCGCCATCAGCATGCTCTCCCTAAGGTTAAGATTCTCCCGAACCAGTGTACACAGCTCCTCATACAATTTATCTGTGGATTTTACCGGAGCCAGAAAATTCTTCATGAGGCTGTAGGTCGGTGCCCCGCAGACTTTTTGCAGCGCTTCCTTCTCCGTCCAGCTCGTTGGCTACAAAGTACTGGTCTAGCCGTTCGACATAGGCTTCCCAGTCCTCACCCTCCGAGAACTTTTCAAGGTTGCCCACAGTTTGCTGCATATTTGCGTTGGATTCGTATTCTCATCGCCAGTTATTGTGTTCCTCACACAGATGAGGCTGCACACAGGGAGGTTAAAGTAACAGTGACCTGAGACTTTAATAAGACACCAGAGTGAGGAGCAGGCCTTAGGGACCAGCTTATATACAGTGCTCCCAAGGGATGCTGGGATCCCTTGGGACTTCAGGGGATGAGCTCCCTGGTGGTGGAACATGGGAGTGCATGCTTTACAGATACACAACAGAACCCAGTCATAGGGTCGATCCTTGAATGGGTCCCTCTAATGAATGTGCATCAGCGATTGCGTGTACCGGTAAATGATTTTGCATTCTCCCTGTGGCAATTTGGGTTCGTATGAAGGTTATCAATTGATCCAATCGTAGATCTTTCCCAGAGGCTTGGATTTGTCCCTCGGGAGATATCTATACATTGCAACTGGTCGGTACTGGTCTGGGTCTGCTGCAGTCTTTTGCTAGGTGGCCTACCTTCTTACAATAAAAGCACTGTCCCTTAAAGGGGTAGTTTTGAGATCCCTCCACCATTGACACTGGTTTATTTGCAGTGGTTGGTGACTTCACCTTTAACTGGTCTTTTGCCATCTCCTAGGCTCTTTGAGCGCTGGTCTCTATATCTGTCCACTGATTGGTGGGCCTCATGGCTATTCCCAGGGTGGTTTTAACTAAAGGGTGGAGTTGGGTCAGGAACATCGATTTAAATTGTTCCTGATTCTTTCCCACTGTAGCATTTGCGGGTGCCTGGTTCTGCGTACGTTGATAGATATCGTACAGGCGATTACTGAAGGCTCTCGGGGTCTTTTCTGGGCACTGCTTGGTCTGATTAAGCAGAGCCACTAAGTTGAAGTTTTGGATCCCTAAATTGTTTAGGATCCCGGTTATGAGTGCATCGGCCGCTGCGGCAGGCTGGAGGACTGTTTCTGGTAGATTATCTTTTAGGGAAGTGGAACAGGCTAAGCAGAGGGCTCATATTAAGTCTCTCTCTTCCAACTCGGGGTGACCCCTCCTGAATTTTACCCACCTCCTATTATCTTCCAGTGGGTCGTCCCCATCATTAATGGGCCGCAACTCGTGGCTACACGCCATGGCATCAGCACCAGATATGAATCGTGAGTCGGTATGGTTACTGGTTATGTGGTCATGCGCATTACATCATGAAGAAGTGGTTACTACGGCTACGATTGGCTCTTGTGTCTCCAAGGTATCCCATTCTACATCACTCTCCTGGGGATTATACTGACTTCCTTCCTCGTCCCCTTCTGCTGTCTCTGTTATGGCTCTCCGTGTTACTGCGGATACCAGGGCCTGCTGCTCTCCTGACTTACTTTTTAGCTTCGCTATTTCTAGTTGGCACTGGGAGTGAGCTGCCTCCCTATGTGGCTTCTTAATTACTTCCCTTAATGCTCCCCTAGCATCTTCTATCTCTTGCTGGAGCCTCAAGTTTTCCAATTTATATTTTTTTAACTCTAATTTGTTTTAATTTGTTCAACAACAGCTGCTGTGGCATTTAAGTTTGAGAGAGTTTGTTGTTGTAGCAATGAAGCTGCCTGTTCGGCCCCTCTTTCTAATTGCTTAATACTGTGGTTTAATTGGCTAATTTCTTGTCTTAAATGCTGTATTTCTCCCTCTTTTAACTGCTTCACAAATTGGAGGCTTTCTTCCTTTTGTTGGTTTATACCTTCAATCTCTTTCTTTTAGTTGAACCACTTTTACTTGCAATTCTTTCAAATCTTGTATCACTTTGGCGTCCTGTCTCATTAATTCCTCATCTCTCTGGGCACAATAAAATGCGCTGAAGGCCACGAGACTGTTTGCCCGTTTTGGTCTTAGCTCTTTCCTATCTACTCCCTGCTGGATAAGTGCCACCAGCTCCCCAAAGGATGCTTGTTAATTCTTATGGAGGTACCATGCCTGTGCCTTTAACTCTCCTATGTCTTGTATCGGAAACTTTTTGGACAACTTCTGCTGATAAACTAGCTCAACATTTCTTTTTATTGTTGACTTTCTGTCCATGACCATTCCCTTCATCCTGTGTCTTTTGAATATAACTACTGGTGGGTCCCCACTTAAACAGTTACAACCCACCCTACTTAAACAGTTACAACCCACCCTACTTAAACAGTTACAACTATCGAGATGACCGCTCCTTAAGACGCAATTTCTCCAGATCCGTTTAATCGTTTCAAGCTATACTTCGCAGCACAGTTTAGAATCGCAACTCCCAAGATTTCCAATTGTTCAAAAGAATCATCAAAAAGCTGTCTCGCCAGTTGCCAGCATCCTTCACCAATTGTAAGATTTCTAAATCTCTGTCATTAAATTTGACAGTGAGACAATTATTTTTAAATAATTGGAACTGTTTATTAAAAAAACACACACACATGCACATAGTTACAACAGATACAATGAGGTTATAATAGAGTGATATACTTTGGCTGGCTGGTTCAGGAGAGAGAGAAGAGTCTTTGGCTGAGTTTTTTATAGCTCTCAAAATCCATTGTCCCTCAGAAAGCCTCAGGATTGGGTCTTGGTTCCAGGGCAGTTCCTTATTGGCTCTCCTCACACATGTGGCTGTCTGATCTGGCTCAGCCATCTCTTGATTAGATTAAATGCCTTTCCAATGCACAAAACCCATGCGGCAGCTCTGTGGGCTTCCATTTTGTTTCTTACAAAACTCAACCCTTGCTGGCAAACTGTGAGCTTTCATTTTGTTTCAACACAAACAGGCCTTTCCGTATAACCTACACTTGTAACATTTATACATACACTGAATCAATTTTAATCATTAATAAACACTTTTATTCTTACACGACCCCGGTCCAAATCTTAACAGGGAAGTTACCCAAGATTACCCAGCTTAATTGCAATCCAGCAGCTTTACATCCTAATTGATGAATCAGTGCATCATTACAATTATAAATTTAATAATTTAGTACTTACTCTTGTGGATGAAATAAGACTGTTCCAGCGCTTGCGGCACTGGTCTACCTCTCTTCTATCATGGGTTACCGATGAGACTATCATGGTGATATCCGTCCATATTCGTTGGTATATTCTTGGGGGGGGGGGGTTTCCCATGCCCACCCCGGGTTAATTGGACCCACTGAGTCTCCACCTCATGGACTAAGAAGGCCTTATTCGCCTCTTTGGAGAAGTCTTTTGCCCTCCTTCTCCCTGCAACCTCCTCAACACTCTCTACCGACTCCTCGTGCTCCATCTCCATGTTATCTGATTATTCTTTGCATCAATGCAAAACTCCACAAACCTTCCTCTCTCTCTCCCTCCCTTTGCCTTCTGAGCATGCACAGATGACCCCTGACCTCCCGAATCGTGGGGAAAGTTCTTTGCCTGAAAAAAAAGCACATGCGCAGAACGGCCGTTGCTATGGACGCCAGCCTTGCATGATTGAATACATCGCTATCGCCTATTTCACATCACTAAGGCTTTCAGCCAAATTAAAAAGGTGAAACTAGTGGTTTTTAAAATGGGCGATATTCCAGCGATCCTGAAAAATAAAAAAAGCACTAACGCCAGAAATATCACCCATTTTTAGGCGATAGGAATCATAGTGGAAAGTCTAGCCCTACAGATTACAATAAGTGCAAAAATGTTTGATTTCGCAGGACTTAAAAATTGTACTGGATACAGGTGCCAAATTGCACAAAACATTGGTAGAGCAGAGAGTTTTGGTATCTATTTCTCTCGTCCCCACCTATCAATATTACTGCAGGATCCAGACCCAAATATCAGAGTCTATATAGCTCCAGCACCCACCCTCATCTGCCATCACAAAGTCTTCTACAGGTGATGAAAGCAAAGATGAATGAGTTAAAGGGGAATGTACTGATCAATGTTCAGCAGATGAACTAAATGATTCCTTTCAGTGTCATGACATATTGCTGGAACTGCCAGCAGGAATCCACTTTGCAGCCTGTTAAATCAGCTGATTCAGATTTGCCACCCTGTCAATTGCCACGGCTTCCTGGAGGACAGCAAATTTGGCTAAATTTAATTACAATAAATGTGATAACCAGGCCACTGGCTGGCAAGTTCTGGGAAATAATAAGCAAGGTTCATCTCTGAGCAAGGCTGGGGCAGACTAGCCAAATGTCATCCAGTGGCTCAGTTGGCAACACACTCTCGCCTCTGTCAGAAGGTTGTGGGTTCAAGTCCCAATCCAGAATCTAGGCTGATACTCCAGTGCAACGCTGAGGGAGTGCTGCACTGTCGGTGGTGCTGCCTTTCAGATGAGATGTTAAACCGAGGCCCGTCTCTCAGGTGGACATAAAAAATCCCATGCAGTTATCTCTGGTGTCTTGGCCAATATTTATCCCTCAATCAACGTCACTATAGATAGATTAGCCGGTCATTATCACATTGCTGTTTGTGGGAGCTTGTTGTGAGAAAATTGGCTGCTGCATTTCCTACATTGTAACAGGGACTACACTTCAAAATGTGCTTCATTGGCTGTAATACGCTTTGGGATGGCTGGTGATCATAAAAGGTGCTATATAAATGCAAGTCTTTATTTTTAAAATTGGGAGATTTCCCAAGTGCCCATGTGAAAGGTTCCATAGCGCTGTATTATCAATGCACCTCTTTTTCTGTGATAATCCTGCACAGTTTAGGGGAGGCAGCCTGCATCTGGACAAAGGTAATCATCTTGGGGGGAGGGGGATACATTGCAGTTCTTTCCTCTAGGTCGATGAGAATAAAACACTTCTTTTCCCAAAGAATAATGGTCTTGAAATTCCTCGCGGGTTCTCCTGGTCTCCCGCCTTAACTCCAGGTTACACCATGTTTCCACCATTTTTTAGGTGGTTCCAATAGTCTCTCATCAGCAGAATGGAGAACCCCTGCAGAATTTCAAGGCCAATTTGCAAACACCATTGAATTAACTTGTGCAGGAACTTACCTGAAGTTTATCCAAAGTATCTTTGAGATTAATATGTTCTTGCTGTGGTGGAAGAAGAGCCTCTAATCGGATAGCCTTTCTGGCTGTTGGCTGAGATGCTATTAAATGATTTATTTCTGCTGCCTAAAATGAGAAAACATCAGTGTACTTTCTTATCAAGTACATCAATCTTACTTCATAGGCTGTTTTTATAAAATAAGATGCAAGGGTTGATTTTACGAATGTGAAGTACCGACCGGCATGAAGTGAAATTTTGAAAAATCAGCCCTGTTGAGATAAACTGCAAGTTGTTGCAAGTGTGCTGGAAAAGTTAACATATATTCTGATGATATCTATAGAACACTGTGGCTGGAAATTTCTGGAGGGTGGTGGGTTGGGAGGGTTCCAAGGTGAGTTTCCCACAGGCCCTGCTGACTTTAACAGCAGGGCCTGATTTGCATGTGAGGCCTCGGTTTCTTGCCCAAAGCCAGCCAGATTGACAGGCTGGATGGCTGCAGGCGGGTAGGCCTTTGGCAGCATAGAGGAGGGAGGGAGAGTTCATGTGAGAGCCAGGCTGTTAAATGGATCGCAGGAGGTTGGAGGTTGGTGGGGGGGGGGGGCGAGGAAAAGGAGGATCAGGATCCGGCTGACGAGTGGGGGCAGGAACGATAGAGGATCGGGGGTCGGGTAGATGATCGGACAGAGATGATAGAGGATTTGAGTGAGGTGGGGGAAAGAGAGGATTGGGGCCAGATGATGGGAGTGATGAAGGGAAGATCGTGGCCAGTCTGAGCATCACTGCGGGGGAGGGTGGAATGTCTGGGGAGACAATCGTAGGCCTCGTGAGGGGTTCTCCAATCACAGGGGGTGGATTAGTCAGGGTCTCTGGATCCAGGAGTTAGGTATAAAGGCACTTACTTCCTGGATCCAGCAGACTCCGTCTTGCTGCAACTGCCGGGTTTCATGAATTGTGTGAAACCTGTCCGCATGCAGTTAAAAACTGAATGGAGGTTAAAAAAAAGAGGCTTCAGCCTCATTATAATATTTAAATTGATGTTCCGCCCCCTTGGAGTTGGTTGGTTGCCTGCCCCCATTCTGCTCTCCATCCCGCTTCCTGTCCCACCGCCCTTAAAACCGGAAGTGGGCGGGTTGGAGGCGGGATCAGGTCGGGAATCCTGTTTTTAACAATTTAACTACCCCCACGCTCCAAACCCACTCATTTTTTTTTTTAAGGTTAAAATTCCCACTTGTATGTTTTTTTTACTTAACAACGTGCAGAAAAATTAAATTACTGCGATATATATATATATATATAGTAACACATATTTGATATTAACTGAAAATATAGCCTAAGTGAAATGTATCATTATTGATCATGCTATATACTCTGTTCATAGAGTAAATGCACTTTTCAAATTTATCATTTTTGGTGAAATTCTGTGCCTTCTATGATGATACCAAGGAGAATGGAAAACCTTTTCGGAGTGAAAAATAAAATCGGGAGGAATGTAAAACGGGCAGCCGATTTGATATCTCGCCCATTTTGCTCTCCAGTCCAAGATGAATTTGATCCCCTTTGACTCTCGTCATTCAGTGTCAGGAAGAAGAACTCGGGTCAAGTATTTCATAGCTTGATGCACAATAAAGTTCCATCCGCTCTGCTCAACTATGTATCTGAATTTCAACCTCAGAAGAGCACGTTCTATGGCATCAATATGAACTTTTTCAGTTTTCCTGTTTCCAGGTTTTGCACAAGTCACTGAAGATATTTAAGTCCTGGGAAATGGAACATTTATCTGCTTGCACAAGTGTGTATTTCCATTTTCCACGCCAGCCAGCTATCTTTTGGAGTAATTCTACCAATTCAGTGCCAGATTATGGGCAGTAGTTTGTTATGCCCACAGGGACCACATTAAGATTGCCAAAGGTATTTCACACAAGATACTTACAGACAATAGAAAAAAAAGGATACTTCAATCTATCAGCCAGAACTGGCTTTGAACCCAAAAGGTAAAAGGCCAAAATCTAATCCACTGTACCACTCAAGCTTAATGTAGTTCACTAGAACTTGATGGTTGAAATGAGTCAGACTCCGGGAATTTCCTCAGGGCTTCTCCCACTATGCCACGGATGTTTAGTAACTTTGATGGAAATCCCGGTGATAGAAATATAGGGATACATTTTCCTGATGCTGTGTTTTGGTGTATTGCACCATGTAGGGGCAGTGAATACAAGAACATTGGGTGAGGAGAGCAACTAATATAGTTATCAAAGGGGGAATTTTAACTTGGAGCAGGATTCAGGTGGGCAGGGGGCGAGGTGAGCGCCTGACATTGGCGATTTTAAACTCCTGGGCTACATCTTCATACTGCCAGTCAATTGCCTGCCAACGGGTGGAAATTGGCAGTTGGCCAGTGAATGTGAGTGGAAGTTTGGGTGGCAAGAGGCCGCTAGCTGGCAATAAAGGAAGGCTGACCAGCAAGAAGGTACATCACAGGGAAGGGGATTCGGGAGTGTCTCGCAATAGAGAAGGGGGGAGCCCGGGGCTTGGAAGGTCTAAATTTTCCTTGTGTGACACAGAGGGGGACTTAACACATGGAAAACCTGGGAATATGTGAAGCATGTCTGTTAGTGGCTTTTTGAGACTGCCACTGCATTACCAGATCATTTCCAGATTTCCCGACTAATTAGCGTCAACGAGCATGATGATAACTCACATGACACAATTTAAATTGCACTATTTAAAGGGACACTCCAAACATACAGGTTGAAGCAGTTGGAGGTGGGAAGGAGAGAGAAAGAAGTGTTGCCATGGAAAGTCGAAGGTCAAAGGCTGTGCCCTGATTCAGCGATGCCTCCCTGGATGTGCTGTTGGAGGCTGTAAGGGCCTGGAGGGAGGTACGCTTTCCCACTGCTGGGAGAAAGAAGCCTGCAGGTGACACAAGGAGGGCATGGTTGGAGGGCCCAGGAGGTCAGCAGCAGGAGCGTGGGGCCACCCTGCTGGATTCAGGTGATTAAATGACCTAAGCAGAACAGGAAAGGTGAGTACAGTGCCATATTCACCTATAAGCTGATATGTGTATTACTTAACTCCCCCACTCTGCCTTCGCGAGCCTACTGCAGCACATCACTCCTCACACCAACGTACCTTGCAAATGAACCCATTCATCTCTGTCTATGCACGTAATCATATCCCCATCTATCCAAGCACTAGTGATACTCACACTCATCCTTATTCAACGTTATTTCTATCCCTCTTAGTCATCCTCAACTTTCCATCCATTAATGTGAACACATGCCATTACTCTCACTCATAGGTCTCTTCTTTCCCTCCTTGCAGGAGAAGAGAGCAGGGAACACCAATGAGAGACAGAGAACGGAGGTGGTCCTCCTGTTATCTCACAATTGACAACTGCGGAGGTGGTGGTGCTGGAGATCAGTGAAGCCTCAGCGTGCCTGGCCACCGGAAAAGGGGAGATGGATCCTGCCAGCTACCTGGAAACATAGAAAATAGGTGCAGGAGCAGGCCATTCAGCCCTTCTAGCCTGCACCGCCATTCAATGAGTTCATGGCTGAACATGAAACTTCAGTACCCCCTTCCTGCTTTCTCGCCATAACCCTTGATCCCCCGAGTAGTAAGGACTTCATCTAACTCCCTTTTGAATATATTTAGTGAATTGGCCTCAACTACTTTCTGTGGTAGAGAATTCCACAGGTTCACCACTCTCTGGGTGAAGAAGTTTCTCCTCATCTCGGTCCTAAATGGCTTACCCCTTATCCTCAGACTGTGACCCCTGGTTCTGGACTTCCCCAACATTGGGAACATTCTTTCTGCATCTAACCTGTCTAAACCCGTCAGAATTTTAAACGTTTCTATGAGGTCCCCTCTCATTCTTCTGAACTCCAGTGAATACAATCCCAATTGATCCAATCTTTCTTGATAGGTCAGTCCTGCCATCCCGGGAATCAGTCTGGTGAACCTTCGCTGCACTCCCTCAATAGCAAGAATCTCCTTCCTCAAGTTAGGAGACCAAAACTGTACACAATACTCCAGGTGTGGCCTCACCAAGGCCCTGTACAACTGTAGCAACACCTCCCTGCCCCTGTATTCAAATCCCCTCGCTATGAAGGCCAACATGCCATTTGCTTTCTTAACCGCCTGCTGTACCTGCATGCCAACCTTCAATGACTGATGTACCATGACACCCAGGTCTCGTTGCACCTTCCCTTTTCCTAATCTGTCACCATTCAGATAATAGTCTGTCTCTCTGTTTTTACCACCAAAGTGGATAACCTCACATTTATCCACATTATACTTCATCTGCCATGCATTTGCCCACTCACCTAACCTATCCAAGTCACTCTGCAGCCTAATAGCATCCTCCTCGCAGCTCACACTGCCACCCAACTTAGTATCATCCGCAAATTTGGAGATACTGCATTTAATCCCCTCGTCTAAATCATTAATGTACAATGTAAACAGCTGGGGCCCCAGCACAGAACCTTGCGGCACTCCACTAGTCACTGCCTGGCACTCCACTAGTCACTAGTCACAGAATTAAATATCAGGCAGCCACACTCAGTAATGTAACTTGATATCAACAGGCACTGAAATATGATCATGTGCTTAATGATAACTTCAAACACCTTCACAGTACTCATTCATGTCGTTTATCTCCCACAAAGCTTTCACGCATCCAGCAGGAGTTGGTCCAGGTCGCCCATGACGATGACGATTCCTCAGAGGAGCTTACACAGAGGGTGCACCGACACAGGACTTATGCAGACCATGCGCCAGCACAGATACTTGCACGTCGGTGGGAAAATGTAGATAGTTGGGTTTCATATGGTGGGTGGGGGAGGGGAGGGGTAGCGCAAAAGTGACTTTTGCGTGTGATTGTTAGATGGGTGCACTGGTGGAAGCTAAATGAACCTCACAATAATGGGGACATCCAGGCAGCAATGTGCACCATTGGTGGTACATAAGCACATAAGACATAGGAACATAAGAAATAGCAGGAGTAGGCCATTTGGTCCCTCGAGCTTGCTCTGACATTCAATAAGATCATGGCTGATCTGATCTTGGCCTCAAATCCACTTCCCTGCCCGCTCCCCATAACCCTTGACTTCCTTATGGCTCAAAAATCTGTCTATCACCACCTTAAATATGTTCAATAACCCAGCCTCCACAGCTCTCTGGGGTAGGGAATTCCAAAGATCCACAACCCACGAGAAGAAATTCCTACTCATTTCCATTTTAAATGGTGATTACCCGCATCATCTTCTGCCGCCTTCTCTTCCTCCTCGGAATCATCTGTGTTCAGCACCTTGTTCCTCCTGCAGGTCCAAACCTTGCTGCTGGGCAATGTAATGCAGTGTGCAGCACACCACAATAATTCTGGAGACCCTGGCTTGTGCGTAGCGAAGGACGTCTCCAGATCTGTCCAGATACCTGAAACATATCTTCAGCATGCTGACGGCTTGTTCAATGACACATCTGGTGGTCATATGGCATTCATTGTATCGCTCCTGGGCCTCATTCCTCGAGTTTCTGAGAGATGTCATCAGCCACTTTTTAAGTGGGCATCCATTGTCTCAGAGTAGCCAGCCAGTAATTTTGCGAACAGGTCAGGGAGGGTGGAGTATCGCAGGATGAAAGAGTCATGGCAGCTGCCTGGGAATCTTACGCACATCTGAACAGAAATCTTTTTGTGGTTGCACACCAACTGCACAATGATGGAGTGGCAGCCCTTGCAGTTGACAAATACTCCTGGGTATTCTATGAGTGCCTTAATTGTTCAGTTGATGACACCATGGGAAGCCAGCCAGAGCTGCAAACGCAAGTGACCGGTCAATCTGACTGGTGTCATCACAGGAAAAGCAGACAAAATTGTTGGCCCTAGCAAAGAAGCAATCAGTCATCTGCCTTATGCATTTGTGTGCCACTGATTGAGAGATCCTGAAAATGTCTCCAGTAGAGAACCGGAAGGATTCAGGGGCAAAAAGGTCGAGGGCGGAGGACGGTAAAGTGTAGCTACCTTGGTAGCCACCGGTAAAGTGTGACCACCAGGTCCAGCTGGCAATAGGTCTTGTTCCAGCAGGCTTCAAATGTCTGCCACCACCTGATATGACACCCTTAGTCTCCTCAGACATTGGTGTTCCAAAATGTCGAGGAAGCCTACCCTCTGCCTGTAGACAGTGTGTGTTGGGTTTGGCCTCCTACTAGCTGCACCTCTCTGCTGATCCTCTCTCTCCTGTGTTGCTTCAGGTCTGCGAGCAGCAGGCTTGTGCTGCTCCTGGTACTGTCCCTGCTGGTGCCACACTTACTGCTGCTTGTGGTCAGCTTGGTCCTCATCTGAGATCCAAAGCAACACGTGTAAGCAGCACTCATGCCGATCTGACAGATCAAACCTCCAAAGTGCATATCAGACCTCCGAACCTCCAAAGTGCAGGTGACACCTCCAAAGTGTATACAGTAACCTCTCAGCACAAGTACTGTGAACAAACCCTTTCACACAAGCAGGTAGGAAAGCAGCTGGGAGTACTGAGTATTTATTGGCATATTTCCCTGTCATCTCCCTCATTTGCCACCGAGTTTTCGCCTTGCTTTCACTGGTGAGTTCCAGGAAGTCCGAGAAACCTGTGGACCCAAAGTTAAATTGCAAAACCCACATCAATATTGCTCTAATTGAGCGATTAACAAATTGAAAGTGACAACTCGTCTCTTTCAAGAGGGTTCCGAGCACGCAGCCTAATGCGCTGGAGTGAAATGCAAATGTCCGTGGGTTGGAGCGGATTCCATATCCGCTGGCATTTATCCAGAATTTCAACTGCACCTGCACCAGAACCACGTGCTCCAAAATTACCCTCGTGTTCAAGGTAGAACTTTTAACAACCAATATATTTTTTCATCAATTAAATTGTGTCGGGTTTCATCTTGATATGCTCTGTAAATAATCATGCATGCTGCACTATGAAATAATTGAAAATAATGAGAGATAATGCTGCTGTTCTTCAGTACTTGTAAACTTCATTTATGAACACAAGATCAAAACTTATTTAATTGCATGATTACTACAAATGTTTAAGATCTAACTTACTCTCATTGTTTGGTAACGTAATCTCATGTTGTGTATCTTCTTGTGTGATTCAGCAGCTTTTAGTTGCCCTAAAAGATGTTCTTGTTTTTTCTGTTCCAATTTTTGATAGCAATTGAGATGCATATCTCGTCCTGGAAAAAGCAAAACTGTGTTCTTTCGGTATTTCTGTTCTTTTTGGAGTTCCTTAAAAGATGTATCACTTGCAATTAACTTAGACTCCATTTTTGAAGCTAAGTCTTTCACTTGGATTTTCTTCTCAGTCATTTTATTTGGTCAAATCTTTCTACATTCTGTAATAAAATGAAAATAGAAACATTAGGCAATAAAGTTTGTATAGAAAAAAACCATAAAATTACCTCGAGGACAACCTTGGTATTTCAGTGTCCTCCACAAAGCTTGCAACTTAGTGGACTCTTTGTAAGAAATGTGCACTGAAGAAGATATCTTTAAATTTGTGTGAACTAATTGACTCTGTTGTTTTCAAAGTCCTAGTAGTATCAGGATCTTACTTTGTTCTTTTGCCTCTGTATGATTATAAATCTTAGGATGGATGTTCCTCTTCTCTGCACTTAGAAAATTAGTGTTATATATGTAAACTTGTATTTACTCTGTACAGTCACCAGAGGGCTCATCCCCTGGAGTCCCAAGGGATCCCATAATCCCTTGGGAGCACAGGTATGTAAGGAGGCTTCACAGGTTGGAGAGGCACTCTGGAAACCTGCAATAGAAGATTAAGGTCACACATTACTTTGAGCTCAGTGTTCAATCTGACTCTTTCTTCATACACAACAACTGGCGATGAGATACAGATAGCGAACCCAAATATGCAGAGAACAGTAGGCATCCTGGAGAAATTCTCGGAGGGAGATGATTGGGAAACTTTTGTGGAGCGACTCGACCAATACATCATGGCCAATGAGCTAGATGGGGAAAAGAGTGGTGCCAAACGAAGTGCGATCCTCCTCACCGTCTGTGGGCCACCAAAGTATGGCCTCATGAAGAATCTGCTCACTCCAGCGAAACCCACGGAGAAATCATACGACGATTTGTGCACACTGGTCCGAGAGCATTTGAACCCGAAGGAAAGCGTTCTGATGGCGAAGTACCGGTTCTACACCTACAAAAGGTCTGAAGGCCTGAAAGTGGTGAGTTATGTCGCCGAGCTAAGACGCCTTGCAGGACATTGCGAATTTGAAGGACATTTGGAGCAAATGGTTAGAGACTTTTTCGTACTTGGCATTGGCCATGAAACCATACTTCGCAAACTTTTGACTGTGGAGACCCCAACCTTGAGTAAGGTCATAGCGATAGTCCAGGTGTTCATTGCCACCAGTGACAATACGAAGGAAATCTCTCGGCACACAAGTGTTGCTACAAGTACTGTGAACAAAGTGATGTTGTTTTCGAATCGTAACGTACAGGGCAGGTCACACATACCTGCAGCTACATGTCCGCAGATGTCAGAGTCCACCATCAAGGATGATGAATGCAAGGCCATTAACACCTTGTTTGCGTTGCGGGGGTGATCATCATTTCCATTCATGCTGATTCAAAGAGTACGTTTGCAAGAGCTGTGGAACAATGGGACACTTCCAACGAGTGTGCAGGTGAGCTGCAAAGCCTGATAAGCCTGCAAACCACCATGTTGCAGAGGAGTACAGATCCACGTAGGATCACGACGAACCAGAGCCTCAGATCGAGGAGGCAGAGGTACATGGGGTGGACACATTCACCACGAATTGTCCCCCGATAATGCTGAAGGAGGTTGAACTAAATGGACTCCTGGTGTCAATGGAGCTGGACACAGGCACGAGCCAATCCATCATGGGCAAAAAAACTTACAAAAGGTTGTGGTGCAACAAGGCCTCAACACCAGTCTTATCAGTTCGAACGAAACTAAGAACTTACACGAAAGAACTGATTACTGTAATCGGCAGTGCTACCGTAAAGGTCTCCTACGATGGAGCGGTGCACAAGCTACCACTCTGGGTGGTACTGAGCGATGGTCCCACGCTGCTCGACAGGAGCTGGCTGGGAAAGATACGCTGGAACTGGGACGACGTCCGAGCGCTATTGCCCGCTGACAACACTTCGTGTGCCCAGGTCTCAAACAAATTTCCTCCGCTGTTCGAAGCAGGCATTGGGAAATTCCAAGGAGCAAAAGCGCAGATCCACCTAATTCTGGGGGCGCGACCCATCCATCACAAGGCGAGAGCAGTACAGTACATGATGAGAGAAAGGATAGAGATCGAGCTAGACTGGCTGCCAAGAGAGGGCATCATTTCCCCGATTGAATTCAACGAGTGGGCCAGTCCTATCGTCCCAGTCCTCAAGGGAGACGGCACCATTAGAATCTGTAGCGATTACAAACTAACTATCAATCGTTTCTCCTGCAGGACCAATACCCATTACCAAAGGCCGATGACCTCTTTGCAATGCTGGTGGGAGGAAAGACGTTCACGAAGCTGGATCTGACTTCAGCCTACATGACGCAAGAACTGGAGGAATCATCGAATGCCCTCACCTGCATCAACACGCACAAAGGTCTTTTTGTTTATAATAGATGCCCGTTTGGAATCCGATCAGCGGCGACGATATTCCAGAGAAACATGGAAAGCTTACTGAAGTCGGTCCCGCACACTGTGGTCTTCCAGGATGACATCTTGATCACAGGTCGGAACACAGTCGAGCATCTGCAGAACCTGGAGGAGGTTCTTAGTCGACTCAACTGCGTGGAGCTCAGGTTAAAACACTCGAAGTGCGATTTCCTGGCAACTGAAGTGGAGTTCCTGGGAAGGAGGATTGCGGCAGATGGCATCAGGCCCACCAACGCGAAGACGGAGGCAATCGAGAACGCACCAAGGCCACAGAACGTGATGGAGCTGCGATAATTTCTGGGACTCCTGAACTACTTTGGTAACTTCTTACCGGGTCTCAGCACACTGTTAGAACCACTGCAGGTCTTACTACGAAAAGGGGACGAATAGATTTGGGGCAAAAGCCAAGAAAATGCCTTTGTAAAAGCGAGAAAATTGTTATGCTCAAACAAATTGCTTATGCTGTACGATCCATGTAAGCGTTTGGTTCTAGCATGTGATGCGTCGTCATATGGCGTCGGGTGTGTATTGCAACAAGCTAATGATTTCGGGAAACTGCAACAGGTCGCTTATGCATCCAGGAGTCTGCCAAAGGCTGAGAGATCCTACAGCATGATTGAGAAAGCAGCGTTAGCATGTGTGTATAGGATAAAGAAAATGCATCAATACCTGTTTGGGCTAAAATTCGAATTGGAAACTGACCATGAGCCATTTATATCCCTATTCTCCGAGAGTAAAGGGATAAATACCAACCCAGAGTGGCAACCTGTTCTCCGAATCTTTGAGTCACGACTACCGTGGCGCTGCCTAGCACCGGAATGATCTGCTTTGTGTATGTCCGTAGCTGTGCGTCAATCGGCGATAATTTTGGCTTCCTTGCCTTGGACGCCCACAACTTTTCGAACAGTTTGATACCCATCAGGGACTGGCTGGCCCCCGTGTCTAGCTCCATTGTTACTAGGATGCCATTGAGGAGCACTTTCATCATTATCGGTGGCGTCCTGGTGTATGAACTGTATACGTGCTCCACATGAACTCGCTGCACTTCAGCTTCCAGCGATTTCCCCCAGCGTTCATTTCTGCAATTTCTGCAGGTATTTTGCTCATCTCTGCAAACTCCGGCTGAGTGTGTGCCTCCACGCCCCCAACATGAGCTGCTATTTGAAACAAAAGGTCCCTTGCCAGTCGATCGTCCCTGACTGCCCCTGTTATTGTCCTTGAGTGCGCCATTAACAGGTGTTGATGGCCCCATTACTGGCCGCATTGTCCCTTGTAATGGCGTGAATCGCCGTTCAGCTTGCCATTGTCTCTGTCGAACTCCCCCTCTGGGTTCGACTACATGTTGGGGCATGCCCGACTTGCCCTTGTCTGCCTGGAGAACTGTGTGCTGCTTTAATAATGTTGAATCTCAGTCCCAACCATTCCTTAACACAATACTTCTCGTTTGTTCTGCTCGTGGCCATGCTCGCGTGGTTTAAATCCCAGTTTCTCGTCACCATTGAAACGTCTTTACTATACAGTATAAATGCACACGAGGCCCATGCTTGAGAGAAGGTCAGTCTGTGACCTGTCCTTTATTCCATAGCACTCAAGTGATGGAAGTGGGTGGAGCTTCCCCTTTTATATCTGAAGGTCCAGGTTCAGAGTGTCTCCCACAAGTTCACCACCTAGTGGTCATTGTTCTCACAGTGTACAACTTAGGTCAGATTATACATGGGTTACAATACTGGTTGAATACATGACAGGATTCAAGTCCCACTATGGACCAATACAAAATCAAGATAGAGGCTTTCGTGCAGTACTGAGTGAATGATGCATTATCAGAGATGTTGTCTTTCAGAGGAGAAGCCCTTTCTGCTATATCAGGTGGACATAGGACTTTCTCCTATTGTTCTGGCCAATATGTTTCCTTCAATCAACAACACCAAAAATCTGGTCATTCATTTATTTGATGCTTGTGAGCCATTGCTGTGTGCAAATTGGCTGCTGCATTTGCTGGCATAAAAACAGTGACTGCATTTCAAAAGTAACTAATTACCTGTAAAGTACTTTGGTATCTCCTGAGATTTGATAAGATGCTATATAAACACAAGTTGTTTCTTCAAATGCTTTAATACTTATCATTACTCAACTGCAATGTGGAGCTCCCAACAGTAGGTGGTGGTGTTGCATCTCTGCTCTCCATCTCCTAGTTGACCTGACACCTGATGCTGGCCTCGACGTGCACCTTTTTTCAGAGCCGTGCTGTTTGGCCTTGACCCCTACCCTACCCTGCTGCTCTTTCGCACTCCACCTTTAAATTTTTCACTCTCTAGATCCACTGAGCAAGGTCTGTTTGACCTAGGTCTCCTGTTCTCCCTGGAACCACCTGACTACCTCGTCAGTGCTCTCGCTCTTCATCATAGGCTCTGTCAGCTATCCAACACCTTCTTACAGCCTGACCTGGTTAGCCCTGCTCTCTGCTTCTATCTTCCACCTGAACAAATCCTACATTTGCTGATCTTCTCTGGCTGTGCCTTCTTTTGGGGCATTTAATTTCCCTTTTAGGCATTCCAGCTGCTCATCCCAGCCACTTCAGAAGAGACAGAGTGATGGGCATAGAACAGACAGGTTGATTGAGGGAAAGAGGGGAGAGAGAAAGAGAGGTGAAAGTAATGGAGAGAAAGAGATTTCTAGCAAGAGATGGGGAGGGGATTTATATTTTTGGGCAATATAGATCCCGATGGAAAGTCTAGCCCATAGAGTGATGGAGAGGAACAATTAGTGAGATGGTGAAAGGATTTGTTGGAGTTAAAAGGAAGAGATTGCTAGAGAGATGAGAGATTGTAGTCCTGAAGAAAGATTGCTGAAGGGATGAGTAGAGGGAAATTGGGGAGAGATCAGAGGGAGAAAGACAGATATCTGGGAGAGAGATCACAATGAGAGAGTGATATTGGGAATGGAATAGAAATCAAGGGAAAGTGAATAGGGCAAAGAGAGAGATTTGGAAGGGAAAGGGAGAAATATTGAGTGATCAGGGCATGAGAAATCAGGGGCAAAGGGAGGAAGAGAAATTGGATGAGAGAAACCCCACAACCCATTTCCGAAAACTCCTACCTCCCTAAACTACCTCCACAGCTTTCAGATCCCATGAACCCAGTTCTTCTTTCATGCCATCACGACTCCCTCTTACCATCATCCCATCTTATACAGGAGTAGTGCGCCTGGAGCAATGGATTGCACTCTACGAACACACATTGGAATTTTGGCTCGCAATTTTCTGCCCAATAATTTTAATCGATGGAGCATCAGAACCTGTGAATCTGGCTTATGCCAATATGTATGTTCAGCAGCTGGGGCACGAAAGACACAAATTTAAACTATGGATTTAAGTAGTGTGCTAGTCAGAGTATGTGCAATATTATACAATGTAACAAAAGTAAAAATCTAACTGAAAAAGTTGAAGGAAAAAAGAAAAGGTAAGTGTGAGATTTTAAAAATGAAGACATGAGGGAAATTATGCTTTTCAATCTTGGCTGTTATATTTTAAAAGTAACTTAAAAATAGAAAATAACATTGATGTATTCAGCTCCTTTCTGTAGCTTGAGAATACAATCAGTGTGTCACAAACCCGTCCATTTTCTTGTAGTATATTGTAAAATATTTTATCAGCTGCTTATCAAATTGAACTAGATATTTAGTAAGGCTTATGCATGCTGACTTTTGCAACCAGCACCCTCTGCTAAACTTGGGTAGGGTTTCCACTTTGGGCACAATTGGGAAATTGTGCTTAAAATGCGCATGAAATTGCACGGATATTACAGTTCACAGAAAGTAAGAACTTAAGTGGCTTTGACTGTAACTCACTGACATTTAAAATTTCCCAATCTTTTGCTCTGGTTCAGCCGATTCCAGCTGGATTGCGCTGATATTACTTGCGGAAAATCGACCTCACTGTACTTTATTCTGTGGGACACGAGCATACAAGTGTGTTCGTCTGAATTTCATCCTGTTATTTTAGTGAAGATGCTAATTCATTTATTTTAAATTAATGTCGCTAATATCCTATAGTGAAATTCAAAGCTACTGACCTAGAAATTGACCATTTATTGGGCACGGTGTGGTGGGGATGGGGATGGGGTGGGGGGTGGAAGGTGCAGCTCAGACTTCCCGTGCTTGAAGTATTGTCGGGGATCAAGTTGTGGATCTGGGTCGGGGATTAGCAGGTCCTTTAATGTGAGGTGGGGAGGAGCACTCCTCTTAAGTTACTTACTTTCTTTGGTGCAGGTAATCGTGAGGGCTGGTTTCCCCAAGTGCAGCCCACGGGGCAAACCGATCTTACAGAAGGGGTCCTCAAATCTCTTGATGGCCAGTGATCAAAAAACAGGACCAACTACACAAAAACTGTGGCTACAAGAGCAGGTCAGAGGCTGGGTATTCTGCTGTGAGTGACTTACCTCCTGACTCCCCAAAAAGACTTTCCGCTACCTACAAGGCACAAGTCAAGAGTGTGATATAATATTCTCCACTTGCCTGGATGAGTGCAACTCCAACAACACTCAAGAAGCTAGACACCATCCAGGACAAAGCAATCCGCTTGATTGGCACCCCACCCACTAACTTAAACATTCACTCCTTCCATTACGGATGCAACATTTTGTACCATCTATAAGATGCACCACAGCAACTCGCCAAGGCTTCTTTGGCAGCACCTCCCATACCCTTGACTTCTACCACCTAGAAGGACAAGGGCAGCAGGCACATGGGAACACCACTACCTGCAAGTTCCCCTCCAATCACATACCTTCTTGACTTGAAAACATATCGCCGTTCCTTCGTCGTCACTGGGGAACTCCCTACTTAACAGCACTGTGGGAGTATCCTCACCACACAGACTGCAGCAGTTTAAGATGGCGGCTCAAGTGTAATTAGCGATGGACAATAAATGCTGGCTTTGCCAGTGACGCCAATATCCTGTGAATGAAGCAAAAAAATAAAAAAGTGATAAACCAGTTTATAGATTGCGGTACTGCAGAATGCAAAGTGGTGGTGATCATCAGAGAATGTAGTCATTGTGCCATGTCAGTACTTCCTCGTTTTCACTTCCCCCTTTAGTACTTGCTTAGATCCAGGCCATACATTTTAATCTTTTTTTAACCGTTAAAATTAATTTAAAATTATGTTCCCTTTTATAACATTAAAAGTT
The DNA here is from genome assembly GCF_044704955.1 of Pristiophorus japonicus. NCBI lineage: Eukaryota > Metazoa > Chordata > Chondrichthyes > Pristiophoridae > Pristiophorus > Pristiophorus japonicus. The sequence continues at coordinate 174,583,283 of NC_091988.1, read as the reverse complement.
AAAAATCTTCTCCACAGATACAATTCTTAGGACTATTGTACACATTTGAATCACTTTCTCAATTTAATAGAGAACAAAGCACTAGACACTAATTGGGACAGTCAGAGAACTGAATCATCCTCGGTGATTTCAACCTCCATCTCAATTCATCATGCTCTCTCTCCTCTGAGTTCACTACACTCCTATCCTCCCTTAATCTCTCCCTCCATGTAAACTCCCCAACCCCCATATTCACAGCCGCTCCCTCGACCTTGCCATCACTCGTGGCCTCGCTACTCCCCTCGTGTCAATCGCAGATAAGGCCATCTCTGACCACTTCCTCATATTGCTCTCCACCCACATCCCCCTTCCACCATCACCCCAACCCTACCTTCTTGTGTGCCCCCCGACTCTCTTACAACAATACCTATGAACTCCCAACTATCCAGCCTTTGGCCCTCCATTCACCATGACATTCCTGCAGCTACCAATCTGCTCAATCACATCCTTACCACCACCTTTAATGCCCTTGTTAAAACAATTACTCTCTCTCTCACCCTGGCTGTTCCCCCTGATACAGCCCTGATCTTTGCTCTGTTAAGTTCAAGGGAGACAGGCTTGAAAGGATATGATGGACAACTGGTTTAGCCATTCACTGCCAGATCTGGCTGGACCACACAAAGTATTATCAGGTCCTGCCAAAGTTGCTCACTATTCCAGAATCATTCTGGAATGTAAAGATAAACTCTGGCTTCTATTCGCCACTGCTAACCGTCTTTTTAAACCACTCTCCCTAGTCTCCGAGCTAATCCTGTCCATGAGACCCACTTCCTGCTCCCTTGACCCTTTTTCCACCAAACTGCTGACCATCCAACTTTCTTTTCTGTCTCCCATGTTATCTGACATTGTTAACGGTTCCCTCTCCTCAGGTACTGTCCCCTTCTCAAAAGAACAAACCTCAGCCCCATTGTCCTTGCAAACTACCACCTCCATCTCCAACCTCCCTTTCCTCTCTAAAGTCCTTGAACATGTTATCGCCTCCCGAATCCGAGCCCATCTTTCTCACAATTCCATGTTTGAATCCCACCAATCCGGTTTCCGCGCCTGCCACAGTACTGAAACAGCTCTCAAAGTCACAAATGATATCCTTTGTAACTGTGACAAAGGTAAACTATCCCTCCTCGTCTTTCCTGACTTGTCTGCAGCCTTTGACACGGTTAACCACTCTATCCTTCTCCAACGCCTCTCCACCATCGTCCAGCTGGTTGGCACTGCACTCGCTTGGTTCCATTCTTATATATCTAGTCGTAGCCAGAGAATCACCTGCAATGGCTTTCTTCCCGCCCCCACATCGTTATCTCTGGTGTCTCCCAAGGATCAATCCTTGGCCCCCTCCTAGTTCTCATCTATATGTAGCCCATTGGCGACATCATCCAAAAACAGCATCAGTTTCCACCTGTATACTGGCGACACCCAGCTCTACCTCACTACCACTTCTCTCAACCCATCCTCGGTCTCTAAATTGTCAGACTGCTTGTTCGACATCCAGTTTTGGATGAGCAGAAATTTTCTCCAATTGAATGTTGGGAAGACCGAAGCCATTGTTTTCGGTCCCCGCCACAAACTCTGTTCCCTAACCACTGACTCCATCTCTCTCCTCCATTTCTGTCTGAGGTTGAACCAAACAGTTCGCAACCTTGGTGTCATATTTGATCCTGAAATGAGCTTTCGACCACATATCCGCAGCATAACTAAAACCATCTATTTCCATCTCTAACATTGCCTGTCTCTGCCCTTGCCTCAGCTCAAGTTGTTGTTGTTAATTAGCTTCTGAATTTAGCATAGATTAATATTGGTATTTCTCAGCAAGGTTGCCAATGCCAAATGTAATGTACCGCTGTGGCAGAATGCTCAATAACAGGGAGGTGAGATAGGAATGCCAAAAGTGTATATTTTATATATTCACAGAGACCAGTCTGTTTTCTCAAAGAATGCCTCTTATGAACTAAAGAAGACTATAACACAGGCTATAATGGCTGACAAAATACACTGTGGAATTATGATGGTGAAAATAATATAAAAATTTGCAATTACATTTTAAAGTTTGCATATAACATCTGCTGCAGTGCAAATGTGTTGTGGGAGGCAACATGGCAGCATTTCAGCAGATGCTTCGAAGCAAGCGGAAACCTCACCACTACAGAGTGTGCTATTAAACCCACATACATATAATTTTGATTCATGTGTATACATCTGTCAATGACAGATTTTTGAACGATAAGGGAGTCAAGGGTTATGGGGAGTGGGCAGGAAAGTCAAGTTGAGGCCATGATCAGATCAGCCATGATCTTATTGAATGGTTGGAGCAGGCTCAAGGGACCAAATAGCCTACTTCTGCTCCTATTTCTTATGTTCATATGTCATTCTTCTGTGACACCATATAACTTCTAAAAGTTCAAATAACCACATTTCACTAAATTTCAGTAAAATATTAGAAACCAGACCTTAAAGTATTGAACATCATTGAAATACCAATCAATTCTCTCCAATATTATATTTTTCTGCATTTTTAACAAGTTATTCCAGGTGGAGTTATCATGTACCCTGTTGTCATTCCAAAACACTATATGCTTTCAAGCGGTGAGCTGCAGGTTCACACCTGTAATTTCATACACAATTAAGTTTCTAATCTTACTAATGCCATCTAAGAGTAGAGCCGTCGATTAAGGTCTCATTATAGAAAAGAAATAAAAATCCTGTGTTCGTTATGCTTATAAAATAGTAAGCTTGTCCAGAAGGAAGGAGAATACAGTCCTGAACACTTACAGCGTCCATGTTTATTTAACATGAGCAGCCGCCTATATCAGACAAATAGCACTAACCATTTGCCATTACCACAGGCGTCAATTACAAATGCGTTGTATAATGTATTAAGCCGCCAGCTATTTTGGACATACTTTATCATGGAGTCCGTCTGGTAACAGATTTTTCTGCTTCAATAACTGCAGGTTTTTGTTGCCCACCCATTTCTTGTTTTCCAGCAGATGCTTCAATTTTCTTCTGCTCGCTCTTTTCTTTCTTGTTGTGCCACTTCAGCACTCTCCCATTTGGTTAGATAAAGGTCAGTGCTACAGTCCTCGAGTCGCACGGCTATCTTCTGCCTTCCTGTTACTTATTTTATCATCCACCACCTATAGCGGGCAAATCACGCTAACACCAATGTGCCCATTATAAGTGGCGAGGACTGTAATAACATAATCATTAACAATGATGGTACATAGTTGGTCGCACACCATGTATGGTCAGCAGAAACTTCAAAATGAAATCTATCACATCAAGTATTATGCACGCTGTTCAACATAGCAGATTAAAAATTACTACCTGTTCTCTAAGCAAAAGCGACATAGTTAGTTATGGCTGTCTGACCATAAGTCCGTGATTTCCACCACCTCCCCCCACATTTATATCAGAAATAAGTTTTTTTTTTAAACAAACAGGGGCACTGAATAAGCAGGCCAGTAACAAAATGTAAGGTATGGAGTCAATGCACGTCTGACAAAAGAACTTACTTCTGATATAATATTTGCCATTAGACTCCTCAGTCAGAAGTCAGCCTTTTGGACTACACTTCCTCCCACCCCGCATCCTGTAAAGACTCTATTCCATTCTCCCAGTTTCTCCGTCTCCATTGCATCTGCTCTGATGACGCCACCTTTCACACTAGTGCCTCTGACATGTCTTCCTTTTTCCTCAACCGAGGATTCCCCTCCCCCGTAGTTAACGTAGCCCTTGACCATGTCCGTTCTATTTCCCGCATCTCTGCTCTCACCCCTTCCCCTCCCTCTCAGAACCACGACAGGGTTCCCCTTGTCCTCCCTTTCACCCCACCAGCCTCCACGTTCAATGGATCATCCTCCTCCATTTCCGCCACCTCCAGCGTGATCCCACCACTAATCACATCTTCCTCTCCCCTCCCCTCTCAGCATTCCGAAAGGACTGCTCCCTCCACAACATCCTGGTCCATTCGCAGTCACCCCCAGCACACACTCCCCTTCCCACGGCACCTTCCCGTGTAAGCACAGGAGATGTAACACCTGCCCTTTTACCTCCTCCCTTCCCTCTATCCAGGACTCCAATTACTCCTTCCAAGTGAAACGACGATTTACTTGTATTTCTTTCAATTTAGTATACTGTAGTCGCTGCTCACGATGTGGTCTCCTCTACATTGGGGAGACCAAGCATAGATTGGTGACCGCTTTGCTGAACACCTCCGTTCAGTCCGTAAGTGTGACCCTGAGCTTCCGATTGCCTGTCACTTTAATTCTCCACTCCATTCCCACTCTGATATCTCCATCCTCGAACGCCTCCACGTTCCAATGAAGCTCAACGCAAGCTAAAGGAACAACACCTCATCTTTCGTTTAGGCACTTTACAGCCTTCTAGACTCAACATCGAGTTCAAAAATTTCAGAGCATAAGTTCTCGCCATCTTTGGCTTCCTTTTCCCCCCCACCCCCAATCTTATGTTTTTTTTTCTTCAATCTTCTCTTTTTTTTCCTCTTTGTCTATAATGGCAACTGGTCATTGCTATGCCTTTCACACCTTATCCAGATTAACCTTTTTCTGACCTCTATCATTACCATTTCAATTCGGCCCATCTTCCCTTTTGTCTCTCTAATCTCTCCTGCTTTCCACCCTATCACAGACCTTCCCTTTTGTTCTTTCTTCCCCTTCTCCTGTTCAGTGCTTAAAAATGTGCTCTTTTTGAACATTCAGCAGTTCTGACAAAGGATCGTCGATCCGAAACGTTAACTCTGTTTTTCTCTCCACAGATGCTGCCTGACCCGCTGAGATTTCCAGCATTCTCTGTTTTTATTTCAGATACCAGCATCCACAGTATTTTGCTTTTGCCTTTGATTTATAGTCTCTTTAGCATATTTTAGAGAAGCATAGACTTAGGGGTGATCTGATTGAGGTTTTTAAGATGATGAAGGGAATAGACAGTTGACAGTTTGTTCCAATTAAACAGGTTAGGGAGGACCAGTGGTCACAATTTTAAGTTGTGTAAGGCCAGATCTAGGTTCGATGTCAGGAGGTGCTTATTTTGGTTGGTGTGCACGTTAAAAAAATCCATGCACAGGCATCTACCACCTTTCAACATGCAGTTCGGGACCTGGAATATCTGGTCCCTCATTGAATAACCCGTGAACTCATCCCTTTTTGGCGTGGAAGCGGGTCATCCCCGATGCGAGGGATCGCCTATGATGATGATGATGATTTTGCCCGAGAATAGTGGACCTCTTGAATTGGCTGCCATTTCATGCGGTGGGTGGCAATCCGTTGAATTATTTCAAACGTGAGCTGGACCTGTTTCTGGTTGCGGCGGATATCACTTCTTACAAAAGGTAGGTACTTCAGGGAATTCAGGGCCAGAGTGATAGAAAATAGGTGCAGGAGTAGGCCATTTGGCCCTTTGAGCCTGCACCGCCTGATCTCCTGGACTAATCTTGATTGCCTAGATGGGTCAGGGAGGAGTTTCCCAGATATTTTTCCTCCAAATTGGCCTGGAATTTCTATCTGTTTTTTCACCTCTCCCAAGCGATCACATGGTTTTGGGTGGTGTGGAGAGTGTATATATTGTGATACACAAGGTATCACAATTATGTGGACAGGCTGGATGGGGCAGAGGGTCTTTACATCATTGTTCGTATGGCCAGTGTGGATGTTGCATTGTTAAAGATATGTACAAAGTCACTCCTGTATGCTGTGCTGCTTGTACAATGATGCCATCATTTACCAGCTGTTGACTCTAAAGCCAGGAGAACTGCATCTCATTGAAATCCGAGATTCAGAAACATAACCACAGAAGGAAACACTGTTAACCACTCTTTACAGGAAATGTTTTTTTCTAGTCCAGCATTAGAAATGACCATGGACAGCAACAGTTAAGTAACTTTTGTTCATGATATGAAATTAGAATGAGCAGAATTGTGTTTGCAATGGAATTTGTACTAGACAGCAAAATGGCTATTCATAAATACATGAAATGTGAAATATTATGGGGTCGAGTTTCCTCTTTGGGCGCAGTCGGGAATTTATGTCCAAAATGCACTGGTTAGGTTACAGTTCAAATTTCCATTAAAATTAATTGGCATAATCACAAACGTAAAATCTTCCATTAACCAGCACAATCGGGCAGCATAACAGAATATAATCATTTATTTTTCCTTTCCATTAAAAGATATTCCTTGTTGTATTTGAGAGTGGTAACAAGGAGCAGTTTTATTAATACAGCTGAAAATGGGTTTAGCAGCAAAAATAAGCATTTATACAGTTCTGTGAGTAACCTGATGTAAAATCACTGAAAATGAATTTAAAAACTATACTGAACCATTTAATAATTTCATTCGTGCACACGAGTCAGTTTCTTAGTAAATTAAATATTTTTGGTATGAGAAAACCGTTTAAAATATGCTGAAGAAAATAAGCATAATTTGAAGAGCCTTCCCGAATAAGCGCAATCTCACAATTTTGATTTTGTGGCGTGGCCAGTATTGTGGGCGGGGCCTCATCCAGGTGAATTGAATCTTGAACCAACGCAAAAGATTGCAGAAATCACGAACACATGTGGTTTGGAGCGTAACTCATTTACGTTTAAAATTCTCCGATCTTTTGCGCTGGTTCGACCAGATTGGGCTGATATGACTGCACTAGAGGAAACCCAACCCCGATATCTTTAAGAATAGTAATATGGCTCTTTTAAAACTGCCCTTTTTTAATGCTCTAACATACATGAAACAGCATACTCGGGAACTGAAACTAGGATGGACTTGTGCCCTGGCAATTGTTTCGATACTTTTTACTTCTCCTGCCTACAATAGAAATATTTACAAGTTCTAACGAAGGGACATCAATCTGAAACATTAACTGTTTCTCTTGTCACAGATGCTACCTGACCTGCTGACTATTTCCAGCATTTTCTGTTTTTATTTCAGATTCCAGCATCCACAGTATTTTGCTTTTGTGTTTTGTTAAATATTTATATACTGTGCTATATCAAAGCCTAGTGTTATTATTAGAGGTCGACTATTATTATCAGCCTAAAAATTATCCTGTCCTTTACTAATGTTCTCCACAAGTTATTCTAAACAACCTTTAGGTAGCACAATCAAACATGATGATTCTGGTAGATCATTGAACCACAGTGAAACTTTTGTTACTGCAGTATGCCAGGATGAATTGTAAATCATAATGAATGACATCATGTATATATATTATATTTTATACTTGTAAGTGTACCTGGTGATTGAATTTCCTCCTCACAAAAATGCTGAACTAGTACAATAGTTATAGTAATAATTAGGCAGAGATATAAGTTTGATGAAAAACATTATTATATTTGTACTAGAATATCTACTAGGGAAAGGTGAAGCTCTCCTGAGAATGTGATGGTGGGCCTTCCCCTTGAACAGTTGCTGTCCATGTACTGTTAATGTACCCACAATGGTCTTAAGAGGAAATTGCAGAGTTCCAAGCCAGTGACAGTGAAGGAATGATGTTTTATATGCAAATTGGAATGTTGCATGACTTGGAGGGGAACTTGTAAGGTGATGGCATTTCCATGACATTGCTGTTCTTGGGGAAAGATTATGGAGCTCGAAGGTGCGGTCGAAGTAACCTGGTTGTGAATTTTTGCAGCGCATCCTGGAGGTAGCATGCATATACTGCATCCACAGTGAGTCAGTGGTGGAGGTGCTGGTACTAAATTCAGTGACAAGGGTACCAATTAAGTGACCTGGATTGTGTTGATTGTGGTTGTAACTTCACCCCTCCAGGCAAATAGTGAGTATTCCAACACACTTCTGACTTTCGCCTGGTAAATGGTGGAGAGGTTTTCAGATGTCAGAGCGTTAAGCCACTAATCAAGTGTACCAAGTGCTCTTGTAGCTAAAGTATTAATATGGCTAGTCCAGTTAAGCCTCTGATTAGTGGTGACCCCAAGGACGTTGCTGGTGAGGGGGATTTGGTGATCATGATGCCACTGAAGGTCAGGCAGAGGGGGTTGGGCCTAGTGGGGTGGGGGAGGGGGTTAAGAGCAGCAGGCAGCAGCATGCAAGATTGGAGAGCCTGGTGTCCTGGGGCCAGGGAGCCTGGAATTGCGGGGGTCGTGGGGGCTTGGTCGTGGGAGGAGGATGTGTGTGGGGGAGGGGGTCAGAAATCTCGGGACCGGTTGCGATCGAGAGGATCGTTCAATGTGGGGTTTGCAGTAGCAGTTCTGCTCCTCCCGGCTCCACATTCAGGTATGTAACTGTATTACAGGCGTTTTGTAGGGCTAGTTTCTGTGAGTGCAGCCCATGACAGCAAGAGTGGGTTAGAATTCCACCAGGGTCCCATGTACATTATGTGACCCCATTTGCATTTATTAATGAGGATCCTGCCGTAGTCTCATTCTCATTCGCCAACAATACCAGCAGTGTTAAAATTGCAGATTAATGGGAACGGAGTAGAAAATGGAACCGCTCTATTTTAACTGCTCTATTGCTCCTGTCCCACCAAGCAGGGAGAGTTAAAATCGCCCTGCGTTTGCTTTTTTAACTTTATAATAGCTCTTTTAATTCAAAACTGCAAAACAGCTGCCTTTTTGGTATATTAAGGTAACTTAATATTGAAGAGTTTAAAAAGGACTATAAAGACAAATTTATAAATGAAAGCCTATCAGTGGTCCCTGAAGAATAATTCTACAGGAGTAGGATAAGCGGATTTTACTTTACATTTCCTCATCTGCATTATTTATTACTGTACTGCAGGTGGCACTGTCAAAGATGCATGCCTGATGGAAGATTTTTTGAATATTATTATTTCTCCTGTGGCATCCTCATGACAAGATGATATGCTGATTCATAACAATAGGGTTGTTAGCAAAAGAGTGTAGTGGAGAATTATTAAAGTAAGTAAATGTGATACTTAGACCAATATACAAGACATGTATGATGTATTAACTAATTAAAAAGAGGTCTCAGAGGATAAATACATTAATCTCAATGTTCAACTGCTTCTCGAAATTAAAGTAATTAAATAAACTCTTGGTTAAGTGGGTTCTCGCAAATAAATGAGTTAAAAGTGACATCAGACCAAGGAGAATGCAATCAACTCGGCAGAAATGAACTAATAACTCAGATTTGAAATCTTCAAATTCAGCAACCAGAAGCATGAGTCTAGATGCGGCAAGAATGCATAACAGGAAGCTCAGAGGAAGGGGGAAAGCAGTACCATAACTTTAAAAGAGGATGAAAGTGATTCAAAGCTGGCAGGCAGCAGGACAAGCCTCGAGACCTGGAGCAACCAGACTTGGAAAGCAGCAAGAAGGCACTGTGGAGACTCGGGGAGAGGATCAGAGGAAGCAGGATTGCTGGGAAGAGAAACATTAAAATTCACGATTACAGCCTCAGGACAGTAGCAAGAACGGGTAAGCAAGAATGATCTGTAACCATTCTCATGGGTATTTTGGCTGCTGCTCCGGATCTCGGTCCATTACTTCTTTCTTCCATTGTTTTCCTCTTGACCCCTTCCTGCCATCCAGTCATGCCCCCTTTCTTTTCACACCTCTTGGATACTTTGCCTCCCCCAAAGCTATCACTACTCCTCCAGCTTCCTACTCTGCTGCCGCCATTCTAGGCATGAATTCCCCTTGGATACACACAGAGCTACCCTTTGTGCCTCATTTGGCATTCTTTGAAGGGCCCATTGAATCTTTGAAGTGCCCATTGAAGTACCCATCACGGTTTCCTTTAACACAGCAACCCCAACTGCTCCATCCTCCTCTCACTATAACCATCCCACCCAGGGTGCATGCTGGGGCTAACCTTGCCAACTTCTTTCCCATCTCGCTTACTCCGCCCAGCACTGCTGCCTCCGTCTCTGCCGGCAGACCAACCATCAGCACCTCTTCCACACTTCACTCAAAAACAAGGCCGTTGCCATCCACAACTTGCCTTCGACTGAAAACTGGCTCACAAGTGGAGACACATTGCCCTTTACTGAAGCCTAATTCTTTTGATGCTCTTGTCCCCAGCAAAACCTTTACTCACTTCCCATCCCGGTCGATCCTCCTGGTATGGCCCTCATCTTCACTCCAAAGTCCCAGGGCACAGACTTGAGCATATCTGGTTCAGCTATCCATCACCAGATCTGGCTGGACCACGTTAAGCACTATTTCTCCAGGATCATCCTGGAGAGCAAAGATAAGTCTTGGCTTCTCTTTCAAGATATTGTGCATACATAAAATGAAGGCAAGGAACAGAAATGGATAAGGGGCAGAGGCAAAAGTGGCATAGGAGAGAAGGCGAGACAGATGTAGAGGCAGAGAAAGAGATACAAGTAGCATGAGACAAAAAGGCAGAAGTGATATAGGCGAGAGATAGACAGAAAGAAAGAGACAAAAGTGGAGGAGGGAGAGAAAAAGAAAAACAAGTATAGGAGGAGGAAGAGGAAGAGAGACAGACAGCAAGAGAGATTATTGTACACGTTTACCAGTATCCTTAGCTAGAGGGCCACAAGAGGTAGATTTCTTTTTGGCAGAGCTGAGTTTCAGAAAGTTTGAGAACTGTAGAATTAAATAGTATTAGGTGAAATTCTGCATCAATAATGGATATGTTTTCATAGAATCATACAATGGTTACAGTACTGAAGGAGGCCATTTGGCCCGTCGAGCCCATGCCAACTCTCAGCTAGTCACACTCCCCTGCCCTTTCCCCATAGCCCTGAAATTATTTTCCTTCAGATTCTTATCCAACTCCCTTTTGAAAGATAAAATTGAGTCTGCCCCCACCACCCTTTCAGGCAGTGCATTCCAGATCTTAACCACTTGCTGTGTAAAAAAGTTTTTTTCTTATGTTGCCTTTGGTTCTTTTGCCTTAAATCTGAGTCCTTTGTCAATGGAAGTTTTCCTCTATCTACTCTGTCCCAACCCCTCAAGATTTTGAGCACCTCCATTAAATCTCCTCCCAATCTTCTCTGTTCCAAGAAGAACGACCCCAGCTTCTCTAATCTATCAACGTAACTGAAGTCCCTCGTTCCTGGAATCATTCTTGTAAATTTTTTCTGCACCTTCGCCGAGGCCTTCACATCCTTCCTAATGTGTACTACCCAGAATTGGACACAATACTCCAGTTGGGGCCAAACTAGTGTTTTATAAAGGCTCATCAAAATGTCCACACTTTTATACTCTATATCTCTATTTATGAAGCCCAGGATCCCGTAAGCCTTTTTAACTGCTTTCTGAACCTGCACTGCCACCTTCAACAATTTGTGCACACATACCCCGAGACCTCTCTGTTCGTGCACCTCCTTCAGGATTGTACCATTTAGTTTATATGTCCTCTCCTATCACTCTTCTCTTCACTATACTTCCAATTTTTGTATCATCTACAAATTTTGAAATTGAGCTCTGGACACCCATGTCCAAGTCATTAATGTACATCAAGAAAAGCAGTGGTCCTAGAACCGACCCCTGGGAAACACCACTATATACCTTCCTCCAGTCCGAAAAATAACAGTTCACCACTACTCTGTTTCCTGTCACTTAGCCAATTTCGTATCCATTCCTTTCAATTCTGCTGGCAAGCCTATTATGTGGCACTTTGTCGAATGCCTTTGGAAATCCATGTACACTAACTATGTCAACCGCATTACCCTCATCAACCCTCTCTGTTATCTCATCAAAAAACTCGATCATTGATTAAACATGATTTGCTTTTAACAAATCCGTGCTGGCTTTCTTTAATTATTCCACCCATATTTAAGTGACTGTTAATTTTGTTCCTGATTACTGTTTCTAAAAGCTTCCCCACTACCAAGGTTAAACTGACTGGCCTGTAGTTGCTGAGTTTATCGTTACACCCTTTTTTGAACAATGGTGTAACATTTGCAATTCTCCAGTCCTCTGGCACCACCCATGTATTTACGGAGGATTGGAATATTATGGCCAGCTCCTCTGTGATTTCCACCCTCAATTCCCTCAGCATCCTAGAATGCATCCCATCCGGTCCTTGTGATTTATCTACTTTAAGTACTGCCAGCTTTTCTAATACCTGGTTTTGGACCAGTAAAGGAACTTGTTCAGAGCTGCATAGTGTGACGACATAACAGAGAGGTAACAGAGGAAAAACTTAAGAGCAAGAAATAATATAAACCAAAGTTGGTCAGCGTGATACACATATTACAATGAGAAAGTGTGTGCCAGTCAGAGAAAAAAGATGAAAATCAAAAAAGACAGCAGGACACAAAAAATGTTAGGGAATGAGAAAGAAGCAGCGAGGCAATTATAGGCAGATAAACTTTATCTGTGAACAATGCCATGTAGCAATACACTGTTAGGTAAATTAACGTCATCATGCTTAAAGCGGGGTGCTACACTCGAAGGCAGCATGGCTTGGAGAATTGGAATAAAAACAGAAAATGCTGGAAACACTCAGCAGGTCAGGCAGCATCTGTGGAGAGAGAAACAGAGTTAACGTTTCCATTTTCCATTTTTATTTCAGATTTCCAGCATCCGCAGTATAATGCTTTTTTGAGAATTGGAACCAAAGTATTACATCGCTTTTATAAAAATAGAAAATAGTTGGGAATATTCAGCAGGACTTGCACTCTCTCCCAGCGCGGCTCCTTGCTGGGTGGGCAGAATTGCTGAATTTGCCATTGTGGGCTACATGATTCTGACATTGCTGTCATTATAAAATCAACTCACCGTGCACAGCGCCGGGAGATCTACCAGTTTGGTCTCTTTTTTAAAAGGCACGGCCTATGTTGTATGTTCACTCTTAAAAAGCAAACGCAAACTCTGTGCGGGCTAAGCGGGGTTGCAATACATGGCACTCCTCAGTCCGAGCCGTTCCCTGGTGCCGCCCACACAGGCGCATCTCACTCTGCTGACATACTGAAGTGTGAAGAGTGCTCACTGTAACACCGCGTTACTCCGCAAAATAATCCTCAGCAACAATGACAATACAAGCGCACCCTTCCACCAAAGACGCAGTAAGCTTGGAGTAGAGGCGCGACTACGTCGCTTGTTTTGGTGGAGAGCAATTTTCGAGGCACCGAACGGAAACCAAACAATTATCACCATGGTAACCACCGACAGATTTTCTTCCGGGTCATGGGTCACCATTCGCCTTCTGTTAGTTACTTGTTAGAGAGGGAATGACTTCATGAGGCACTTGGTTGTGGGCCACCTGAGGAGAAGTGGACAGGTGAAGCTCGAAGACTGCGGGACGTGTTGACTGCAGTGGAAGCAATACACGCATTAGATTATTTTATATATATAATATATTCTTTTGTATTAGATTATTTCATGTTCTGTGGACATATTTCATGTCTTTTTTCCTGCCACAATAAAAAAATACATTTTGTTAATGCAGAGACCATGTTTAATCAAAGGTCTGATGAACTCCTGACTGCCCTAAGCTACTGTTAGGGGACCCATAGAAAATGCACACTAGTGACTTCTTCCCCTTATTATTTCTTATCTCCACCCAAACTGATTCTACATCTTGATCTTCTGAGCCAATATAATTTCTCACTATTTGCACTGATCTCATCCTTTATTAATAGAGCTACCCCATCTCCTTTTCCTTTCTGTCTATCCTTCTGAATTGTCAAATACCCCTGAATATTCAGTTTCCAGCCTTGGTCACCTTGCAACCACATCTCTGTAATGGCTATCAGATCATACCCATTTATATCTATTTGTGCCATCATCTCATCTATCTTGTTACGAATGCTGTGTGCATTCAGATAAAGAACTTTTAATTTTGTCTTTTTACCAATTTTCCCTGCTTTGACCCCACTTTCTGACACACTCTCTTATTTTTATACATTCTGTCCCTTCCTGTCACACTCCGGTTATCATTTCCCCCATCGCTACCCTGCTCTATTGCCTTCTACTTTCTCTTAGACTTTTTAAATTTTGGCTCACTTGAACCCTCCCCCACACTATATAATTTAAAGTCCTCTCTACAGCCCTAGTTATCCCACAAGCAGTGATGGAAAAGCATTTACCTGCTGGATTCAGCAGTTCTCACCTCCCTTTAGCTGCCTGGTTTACCGAGTCCTGGGAAACCCAGCCTGCAGTTACATTCAAATGGCTGTTAAAATCTGTGGCGTGCAGTCTGATTAACATATTAAATGACTAACCAGCCTCTAGAGAGCAGGCTACTTGCCTGAGCCCCACCCAGCCCAGTGGACTTATGGTGAGAGTCCGCCAGAATGGCTGTGAACATTATCCTTATGGACTTGTAACATGAATGTTCCTGTAACAAAAATGTTTAATGTTAAAGAATGTGTGCCTTTTCAATAAAATAACATACTGTGTCGAGGCTATTCAATTTGCGACTCGGAAGTTCTAACATTCAGACTGCAGGTACCTTGGACTTGCTGTCCTAGAAGTTGGTATCCTGGATGACATCTTCTAACTGGGCCTACAATGCAGGGCCATCACAAATAGCCACTTCAAGCAGTGGCTTTGGAATGCCATCACAGCATTACACAGCCTAGGAACCACTTTTTAGGGGTGATAATTTGGTCCACTGAGAGTGGAGGTACAGGAAATTGGAGCTTGTTTCCACCGCTTACTCGCATCCAAGAGACAATCTGTTGATTGTGGGGGGTGGGGTTCAGGCAGGCACAAAAGGTCTTCCATGGAATTTCTCAGTCTTTAGAGTTATACATACATCTCATATTAATGCCTATTGGCCAGTCTCACAGGTGCCAGTAATAGCCAGGATGCACTGCCCACAGATCATAAACCAATTAATTATGAAAGGAAAAACTAATGTGCAAAATTTGCAATATCCTACTTTCTCATTGTTATCCGACATGCAAATCAAAACTATCAACGTAACTAAATATAGCCAAAGAAATAAAGTTGGTTCCTAGGAAATAATTGATTCTGATTTTTTCACCAATTTCACTCTATTGAGACCATTTTAGTATTTGAAACTAATGAGGTAGACGAATCAACATCTTTGGGAACAGGGTACTTTTCTTTGAATGACACGTTTGTGTGTGATTAGAACACATGAGAGAAACCAGCAATATAGCAAAAATATATCACTCAACACATTCATAAAAATTGTTGCAATGGCAAAAACAATGAAAAAAGTCATGTACACTTCATATAAACTCTAAGGTCACATAATCATTGTAATGAAGGTATAATCAAGCTTCTAGTATGCTGCTTCAACTCTTTTAACTTCAGAGTTGTGTAACTATTACACAATGCATTTTTTCATTTCTTAAACCAGCCATGCTTATGGCTTTCTTGAGCAAGTTTGCTAATATTTGTGTCAATTTGAGACAAATTTTCCAACTCGGAAATAGGTTGAAACTGCTCAACCTATTCCATACACATCCTTCCCTATCATTTGAGATAGGGCATCTTGGTGCCATCAGACTGGCTACATTTAAACCCAGGCCACAGAGGCGAGGAACAGCAGAGACACAGAACCACTATCTTGTGGACTCTTTGATCTTACCTACTCAATAGATCTACAAACAATGATAACTGCCCTCTTTAGTTCATGGATGTTCAATTTAGTCATAAGTCTCTTATAAAGAATCTCATGAAAATACTTTCTGAAAGTCTTACGACAATGTTTTACTACGTAATAATTTGGCAGTGACACAAAGACATGAAACAGGATATGCACTTGAAGTGCCGTAACCCACAAGGCTTTGGGCCAAGAGGTGTAAAATGGATTTAGGCTGGTAGCTCTTTTTTGGCCGGTACAGATACGATGGGCCAAATGGCCTCCTTCTGTGTTGTAAAATTCTATGGGCCCGAAATTGGTGAAAGCTAAGTTCTGCCCAAGTACCATCCAAAGGACCACCGAGATCCTGACGGTACTTTGGGCGGAAGTTTCATGAAAAAATCTGGGAAAGCGGCAAAAATGGGAATTACGCGCCAAAAAAACCTCCACTAGAAATCTTTCAAGGGACCTCGTCCACATAAATCCCTGCAAAAAAATAAAGAAAAGTAGACTAACTTTTTTTTTTCAGGTCTTCATACTTACCGTTGAGGTCAGACCTGCCTCCCCTACTGGAGCGGAGGACCGCCCGGACCAAACTGGCAACTCAGCAAACGGAAAGACTCCACCAAACTCGCTCGGAGGGGAGACCGCCCAGAAACCAGGGAGACTGCCGAGTAAACTTGACTGCAGCGGCCCTACGATTCTAGGAGTCATAACCCTGGCTGTGCATTCCTCTTTGGATGGAGAATCATAGAATCTTAGAGCACAGAAGGAGACCCTTCAGCCCATCGTGTCTGTGCTGGCTCTTTGAAAAAGCTGGCCAATTTAATCCCACACCCCAACTTTTTCCCCGGAATCCTGTAATATAGTCCTGTTCAAGTACATTTGTTCAAGTTCAAGTGTTGAAGTGCCTTTTAAAATTTCCTGTGGAATCTGATTCCACAACCTTTTCAGATAGTGCGTTCCAGATCTTAACGACACTGTGTGAAAAAAATTCTCTTCATTTCCCCTCTGGTTCTTTTGCCAATTGTTTTAAATCTATGACCTTTGGTTACCGACCCACTTTCCAGAGGAAAGTTTCTCGCTACTTGCTCTTATCAAAACCCTTCATAATTTTGAATACTTCTTTAGGTCTCCTCTTAATCTTCTCTGTTCTACGGAAAACAATTCCAGCTTTACCAATCTCTCCACAGAACTGAAGCCCCTCATCCCTGATATCATCCTGGTAAACCTGTACCCCCTCCAAGGCCTTGCCTTCCTTCCTAAAGTCTGATGCCCAGAGTTGTACACAATACTCCAGCAGAGGTCTAATCAGAGATTTCTAATAGTTTAGTATGACTTCCTTGTTTTTGTATTCAATACCCCTATTTACAAAGCCAAGTATCCCATACGCTTTCTTAACCGCCTTATCAACTTATTTTATCACCTTCAAAAAATAGTGAATATGCACCCCCGGGTCCCTTTGCTCTTGCACCACCCTCAAAATAGTATCATTTTGATTTTGCCACCTCTTCATGTTGTTTCTCCCAGAGTACATCACTTCATACTTATCTGCACTAAATTGCAATTGCCACGTGTCTGCCCATTTCATCACTCTGTCTATGTTCTCCTGAAGTCTGCTACTATCCTGCTGACTATTTACTATGTTGCCAAGTTTTGTATTATCTGCAAACTTAGAAATTGTATTCCTTATAACTAAGTCCAAGTAATTTATAGATAGCAGGAAAAGCAATGATCCTAATACTAACTCCTGGAGGACCCCACTGAATACTTCTGTCCAGTCAGAAAAACATCTGTTCAACACTACTCTCTGCGGCCTATTCCTTACGTACCCAAGTTATCATCGTACATTTAATATCATGTGCTTCTATTTTCTGAATAATTTTGTTATGTGGTACTTTATCAAATGCCTTTTGAAAATCCATATACACAACATCTACTGCACTATCTTTTGTTACTTCATAAAGAATGGAAAGTAAATGTGGTATAGTAACACGCTTTTTACTTTCACAAGATATGTTTGGATGAAGAAAACCCTTTGGCCCATTTGATCTCATATGCCTTAGAGTTTGCCATTTTGCGTGCTGATCTTGCCGCTGTGAACTTCAAAGTTTTTTGAATTTATAATTTGAATGCTCTGGCAGTGAGCATAGCGGTGAATCGAAAGTGGCCTAGACAACGTATTTAAGAGTGTTAACGGTGCAGTTTGATCAATACAGTTTAAAATGTATTTTTCACAAAAAAATAAGCATTTTAATCACAGTGCACCAAAATTAAGTTTAATAAAGTAGTAGGTGAATAATAACATAGTTATATCTATGAGGACCAACATCTTTTGGTATCAGTAAAGCTTGTGATATTTTTACCTTGATTCAATCGTGATATATTGGTACGGTAAATTTTTGGTATTGCTGTATAACAATAGGTGACTTATTTAGACTGTAACAAGACTGTGGTAAACATCAAAAAGTGTGTTCAAAAGTCGCAGTTCACCGATAAGCAACTTCATGGTTGTTTTACCTGTATAAATAACATTGATATTGTAAAGCCTAAATTTGACATATGTGAACTGAAAACTAGTGAAAATTGAGAAAAAAAGCAGATAACAATTTATATGTATAGGAAATAATTTACTTTAATATCGAATAAGAAATAACCATAAAATCTCAGTACTGCACTAAAACTATTTTAGAATCATAGAATCATATAGCACAGGCCATTCTGCCCATCATGCCTCTGCTGGCTCTTTGAAAGAGCTATCCAATTAGTCACACACCCCTGCTCTTTCCCCATACCCCTGCAAACGTTTCCTTTTCAAGACAATACCCAATTCCCTTTTGAAAGTTACTATTGAATCTGCTACCACCCTTTCAGATAGTGCATTCCAAATTATAACAACTCCCTGTGAAAAATATGTCTCCTCACCTCCCCTCTGGTTCTGTTGCCAATGACCTTAAATCTGTGACCTCTGGTTACCAGGCCTCCTACCACTGGAAACAATTTCTCCTTATTTATTCTATCAAAACCCTTCATAATTTTGAACACCTTTATTAAATCTCCCCTTTAACCTTCTCTGCTCTAAAGAGAATAATTCCAGTTTCTCTCGTCTCTCCTCGTATCTGAAGTCCCTCATTCCTGGCATCATTGTAGTAAATCTCCTCTGCACCCTTTTCAAGGCTTTGGCATCCTTCCTAAAGTCTACTACTCAGAATTGGGTGTAATACTCCAGTTGAGATCTAACTATAAATAGAAAAAGCTTTAGGATAACTTCCTTGCTTTTGTACCCTAGTCTAGGATCTCATGCTTTTTTAACAGCCTTATCAACTTGTCTTGCTAGCTTTATAGTATTTTGTGGTAACAAATGAAATTGACTGAACATGCTGAAAACTTTTTAAGTCAATTAAATCTGCTGGCAGTTTGGAAAAATTTTCTGGCAATTTACTTCTCTATAGTGCCAGCTAAATGGATTCATTTTTGATCTCTTAAGATGTATTGCTTAATTGGTTGTGCTGACGGACCGCGTTGCAGAATTGGAGCTGAGGGTGGATTCACTCTGGAGCATCCACGATGCTGAGAATGACGTGAGTATCACGTGTAGCGAGTTGGTCTTACCGCAGGTGAAGGGTCCACAGCCAGCTAGGGAATGGAAGACCAGCAGGAAGAGCAGTGCAAGGAAGGTAGTGCAGGGGTCCCCTGCAGCCATCCCCCTGCAAAACAGATGCAATGCTTTGATTACTGTTGAGGGGGATGACTCATCAGGGGAGGGCAGCAGCAGCCAAGTTCATGGCACCATGGCTGGCTCAGTTGCACAGGAGGGCAGGAAAAAGAGTGGGAGAGCGATAGTGATAGGGCATTCAATTGTAAGGGGAATAGATAGGTGTTTCTGCGGCCGCAACCGAGACTCCAGGATGGTATGTTGCCTCCCTGGTGCAAGGGTCAAGGATGTCTCGGAGCGGGTGCAGGACATTCTAAAAAGGGAGGGAGAACAGCCAGTTGTCGTGGTGCACATTGGTACCAACAATATAGGTAAAAAAAGGGATGAGGTCCTACGAAACGAATTTAAGGAGCTAGGAGCTAAATTAAAAAGTAGGACCTCAAAAGTAGTAATCTCGGGATTGCTACCAGTGCCACGTGCTAGTCAGAGTAGGAATTGCAGGATAGCGCAGATGAATACGTGGCTTGAGCAGTGGTGCAGCAGGGAGAGATTCAAATTCCTGGGGCATTGGAACCAGTTCTGGGGGAGGTGGGACCAGTACAAACCAGATGGTCTGCACCTGGGCAGGACCGGAACCAATGTCCTAGGGGGAGTGTTTGCTAGTGCTGTTGGGGAGGAGTTAAACTAATATGGCAGGGGGATGGGAACCAATGCAGGGAGACAGAGGGAAACAAAAAGGAGACAAAAGCAAAAGACAGAAAGGAGATGAGTAAAAGTGGAGGGCAGAGAAACCCAAGGCAAAAAACAAAAAGGGCCACTGAATATAAAGGGGTTGCAGGAGGGATCAAAACTAAAAATCATGATTTAAAAACTAGGACTAAAACACTCTACCTAAATGCACGCAGCATTCGAAATAAAGTAAATGAGTTGGTGGCACAAATCATAACAAATGAGTATGATTTGGTGGCCATTACAGAAACATGGTTGCAGGTTGCCAAGACTGGGAATTAAACATACAGGGGTATCTGACGATTCGGAAAGATAGACAAGAAGGGAAAGGAGGTGGGGTAGCTCTGTTAATAAAGGATGATATCAAGGCAGTTGTGAGAGACGATTTTGGCTCTAATGACCAAAATGTTGAATCATTGTGGGTGGAGGTTAGAGATAGTAAGGGGAAAAAGTCACTGGTGGGCGTAGTTTATAGGCCCCCAAATAATAACTTCACGGTGGGGCGGGCAATAATCAAGGGAATAATGGAGGCATGTGAAAAAGGAATGGCAGTAGTCATGGGGGATTTCAATCTGCACATCGATTGATCAACTCAAATCGCACGGGGTAGCCTGGAGGAGGAACTCATAGAATGCATACAGGATTGTTTCTTAGAACAGTATGTAACAGAGCCTACAAGGGAGCAAGCTATCTTAGATCTGGTCCTGTGTAATGAGACAGGAAAAATAAACGATCTCCTCGTAAAAGATCCTCTCGGAATGAGTGATCACAATATGGTTGAATTTGTAATACAGATTGAGGATGAGGAAGTTGTGTCAGAAACGAGCGTACTATGCTTAAACAAAGGGGACTACAGTGGGATGAGGGCAGAGTTGGCTAAAGTAGACTGGAAACAAGGACTGAACGGTGGCACAATTGAGGAACAGTGGAGGACTTTTAAGGAGCTCTTTCATAGTGCGCAACAAAAATATATTCCAGTGAAAAAGAAGGGCGGTAAGAGAAGGGATAACCAGCCGTGGATAACCAAGGAAATAAAGGAGAGTATCAAATCAAAGACCAATGCGTATAAGGTGGCCAAGGTTAGTGGGAAACTAGAGGATTGGGAAAATTTTAAACAACAGTAAAGAATGACTAAAAAAGCAATAAAGAAAGGAAAGATAGATTACGAAGGTAAACTTGCGCAAAACATAAAAACAGATAGTAAAAGCTTTTACAGATATATAAAACGGAAAAGAGTGACTAAAGTAAATGTTGGTCCCTTAGAAGATGAGAAGGGGGATTTAATAATGGGAAATGTGGAAATGGCTGAGACCTTAAACAATTATTTTGCTTCGGTCTTCACAGTGGAAGACACAAAAACCATGCCAAAAATTGCTGGTCATGGGAATGTGGGAAGGGAGGACCTTGAGACAATCACTATTACTAGGGGGGTAGTGCTGGACAGGCTAATGGGACTCAAGGTAGACAAGTCCCCTGGTCCTGATGAAATGCATCCCAGGGTATTAAAAGAGATGGCAGAAGTTATAGCAGATGCATTCGTTATAATCTACCAAAATTCTCTGGACTCTGGGGAGGTACCAGCGGATTGGAAAGCAGCTAATGTAACGCCTCTGTTTAAAAAGGGGGGCAGACAAAAGGCAGGTAACTATAGGCCGGTTAGTTTAACATCTGTAGTGGGGAAAATGCTTGAAACTATCATTAAGGAAGAAATAGCGGGACATCTAGATAGGAATAGTGCAATCAAGCAGACGCAGCATGGATTCATGATGGGGAAATCATGTTTAACTAATTTACTAGAATTCTTTGAGGATATAACAAGCATGGTGGATAGAGGTGTACCGATGGATGTGGGGTATTTAGATTTCCAAAAGGCATTCGATAAGGTGCCACACAAAAGGTTACTGCAGAAGATAGAGGTACGCAGAGTCAGAGGAAATGTATTAGCATAGATAGAGAATTGGCTGGCGAACAGAAAGCAGAGAGTCGGGATAAATGGGTCCTTTTCGGGTTGGAAATCGGTGGTTAGTTGTGTGCCACAGGGATCGGTGCTGGGACCACAACTGTTTACAATATACATAGATGACCTGGAAGAGGGGACAGAGTGTAGTGTAACAAAATTTGCAGATGACACTAAGATTAGTGGGAAAGCGGGTTGTGTAGAGGACACAGAGAGGCTGCAAAGAGATTTGGATAGGTTAAGCGAATGGGCGAAGGTTTGGCAGATGGAATACAATGTCGGAAAGTGTGAGGTCATCCACCTTGGGAAAAAAAACAGTAAAAGGAAATATTATTTGAATGGGGAGAAATTACAACATTCTGAGGTGCAGAGGGACCTGGGGGTCCTTGTGCATGAATCCCAAAAAGTTAGTTTGCAGGTGCAGCAGGTAATCAGGAAGGCGAATGGAATGTTGGCCTTCATTGCGAGAGGGATGGAGTACAAAAGCAGGAGGTCCTGCTGCAACTGTATAGGGTATTGGTAAGGCCGCACCTGGAGTACTGCGTGCAGTTTTTGTCACCTTACTTAAGGAAGGATATACTGGCTTTGCAGGGGGTACAGAGACGATTCACTAGGCTGATTCCGGAGATGAGGCGGTTACCTTATGATGAAAGATTGAGTAGACTGGGTCTTTACTCGTTGGAGTTCAGAAGGATGAGGGGTGATCTTATAGAAATATTTAAAATAATGAAAGGGATAGACAAGATAGAGGCAGAGAGGTTGTTTCCATTGGTGGGGGAGACTAGAACTAGGGGGCACAGCCTCAAAATACGGAGGAGCCAATTTAAAACCGAGTTGAGAAAGAATTTCTTCTCCCAGAGGGTTGTGAATCTGTGGAATTCTCTGCCCAAGGAAGCAGTTGAGGCTGGCTCATTGAATGTTTTCAAGTCAAAGATAGATAGATTTTTAAGCAATAAGGGTATTAAGGGTTACGGGGAGAGGGCGGGTAAGTGGAGCTGAGTCCACGACCAGATCAGCTATGATCTTATTGAATGGCGGAGCAGGCTCGAGGGGCTAGATGGCCTACTCCTGTTCCTAAATCTTATGTTCTTATGTTCTTATTTCAAAAAAAAAGGTTACTCTGGACCAAATGAACAGATGGATATGAAAACAGATTGAACAAAAATGATTGTAACCGCAGATGTAAAATCAATTATAGAAATACATTTCTAAACCAGTAGAATATCTTTTGGTTCAATGTACATAGAGTAAAGTTTAGTGTTTGGGAGTATTATGTTTATTAATAAGAAACATGCTTCACTAGATAAATGAACACGTGTGAATTATCATCCAAATGTAATTAGAGCAATTTAGACCTAAAATGTTCTCATATCTTAGAGATGTCACATGCACAATCTAGCAGTTTGTTTTCCCCCATGACGGTAAACAGCAATTGATCCTGGTCAGAGAATACTATCTTTCAACATATCCCTCAAACAGCCAGATTTGTCTGCAATTGCAGCACCATTTTCAGAGATCACTATTACTTCCATTCTTGTTTCTGTGATCGCAAGATCACCACAGCTATCAGTCCTGACGTCACTGCCACTTCATGCCAATGCCTACCTATAGCTACCATTTACTACATCACACACTTTGGCCACGGTTGCGCCAACTGTGGCGAATCCGGGGCGGCCGGCATTTAGTGGCATGTGGGAAAGGTGCTCCTAGCTGCAGCCCGCCTTCTCAAAACAATCTTCCCTAGACTGGCCTTGTTAAGCCCGCCCTGCGAGGTTCCCGGCCAATTAACAGGAAGCGGGACTGATGACGTAATTTGATGATGAGTCATCAGCCGGTTTGCTTAAAGAAACCATGGCCAACTTTTTTTTAACAGTTCTGTCAGTGTACTGCAGCATTGAGGAGCTGCAACACTGACAAGCACTGCACAAAGGTGCAGGGCTGCACCCAGGCTCTCCCATGACTCCCTCCAGATGCTTATGGAGGGAGTCACAGCACAGAGGCAGATTCTCTTCCCTTCCAATGTGCGGAAGAGACCTCCCCAGGACTTCAACACAGCCTGGTTGCACATTGCACAAGAGGGCACAAGCAGAGATATTGTCAGGAGAAACTAGTTGCAGTGACGCAAACCTTTCAATGATCTCAGTAGATCACAAAACATTACTGCAAAGCCACACTCAACCTCATCCTGCTGTGCCATTCATCCCATCCCCATCACTCTGCCTTCTTTACCCTACTCCTGCACATCCTTACTCACACCAACTTACCTTGCACCTCCACCCATCCCTCTCTCTCTATCTACACTATCACATCCCTATCTCACTAGCCACCCCTCACACTCACCCTCATCCTAGTGCAAGCATACCAATTAACAAAACACAAGGGTAAACACTTGAGTGTTTTAGCTAATGTAAAGTTTCTGTTAATATGTTGTCAAACATTGAAATCTTTATTTACAACATTTTGTATTCTTGGACAGATTTGTGTGCACCATTGAAAGTGGTTAGTGAGTTGTAGTAAATGATCGGACATAAGGGTAGCCCGCACAATGATGATGAGTGTGACAGGAATGGCTTGGGCATTGCACGGTTGCATTATGGCGCTAGTGTAGGGTGGTAACAACCTGGCGCATCATGTGGCAGCCAGGTGTACAGCGTCAAATGAAGTAAATGTGGCCATGGTGAGGCCATCCCTGGCCTCCCGGGCAGCAATGTGCTCGGGTGTTGATGCACTGTGTCCTGTGCAGCATCAGGTGATTGCGGAGAAGATTGGGATTGTTGTTGGTGATGTTGGTGTTAGGGCTGATTGTGGAGGGATTCTCGGACCAAGGTGAGATTTTTTCAAGGACATTGATGCTGCTGGAATAGATAGCAGGTGAAGTTGAGATGCCTAAAGCGATCTGTCAATGGTGAGAGAGGTTGCTCCAAGGAGGTGACAGTGGATGAAGAGTTCACTGCAAACTCTTCCAAACTGCATACAGCTCAAAAGTGTCTTCCAAATCCTGAAGGCTTCAGGTTCTGAGATTGGAAAGCGAACAGCTGCGAAATGGTAGTTTTTGGCCCAAGTTTCCCCAGGAGTTGCTCCTTTTTTTTTGGAGCAACTTGATTTTTCTGGACTATCTTTTTAGTTGCAATTCTGGCCATTTAATTTGCGCCAGTGTAAGTGAGTTAGTTAGGATTTTTTTTAGTTCAGTTTTTTTTTCCAAAAGAGGGCATTCCCAGCCACTTACCCCTGTTTTAGGCGTTTGGCCAGCAAATAGTTGCTCCAAACTAACTTAGGCCAGCATATGTTGCCACTTCTGTCCGCACAGAAAAACCTTACCTCGAGTTAAGAAATCGGCGCAAGTAACTACATTTAAAGCACCACCAAGCACCAAACAAACACAAAAAGTAATAAGCATTCAATAAAAATTAAGGAACTGAAGTAAATAATTTAATTAACAAGTAAAGAACTGAAGTAAATCTTACTTTGAACTAAAGTCGGCAGCTGAAGTCCTTGCTGGAGTCCCTTCCGCCTGGGATAGGGGAGGTGGGGGGGAGAATGCTCAACACGGCAGGCTGGGGGTGGGGAGAAGGGCTGGGGGTGGAGGGTGCTGGCATCTGATAGACCATTGCGCATGTGCGACTGCTCCAACACGCATGCGCAACGCTGCCGGCACTGAAACCGATGCTGGACCTTAGCCCTCCCCCCTGCCACCTCTCTCTAGCCAGCACGTCCCTAGCTCCACCCCCCCTCACTCTTCTGTGCCACGCTGCGGCTGAAGATGCCCCGAGGATCGGCCAGAATTGTAGGTTATCTTTTTGCCGCATTTTTTCTCCCAGGAAGTCGGCGGACCGCCTTGAGATGTGCTGTTTTTTAAGGGGGGGGGGGGAAACTTCAGCCCTATATCACTTCTGCAGCTGTCAACTAGCCAAAGCAATGGAGAGCCATTGAGAACCCGATACACTCTTACCTGGCGTGAAACTCGAAGAACGGCAAACTCATTAATAACTTGGTGAAATGGTAAGTGCCTGGTAAAATACATTTAAATTGCATTTAAAGTGCCTCTTAATGATCTTAATTGGTTGACCCACTGCTTAGAATGGTTGCAGCACAGAAGAAGGCCATTTGGGCTGTCGAGCCCGCTAGGTGTCAGGTCTGGGATCCGCAGGCAGACACGACACTTGAGAAACTGACAAGGAGGCGGGTTCAGAGCGGACTTCCGATCCACTGTCAATCAGGGCCATTTTGACAGCAGGCTCGTCTCCAAACCCGCACTCGCACGGCTGGGAAGATTCCGTCCTTTATATTAATGAATGCGCCAGAGGACAACACTGTTATGTATGCAATAAAGGTACAAACTGAGTACTGTTTAACTGAACAAGCTACAACCTTGTTTCTGCTCTTTTACGGCCCAAAGACTCTGACTCACAAAATGGCTGGCCTTTTATACCTGAGCAGTACCATGTGCGTGCTGCTCAGTGGCCTCCAACAATGACGCCATATGGTGGCTACAAACAGAAGGTACATACATAACAATACCCTCCTCTGAGATCTTATCACAGTCTTTCACAGGTTGAGACGGTCCGGTGCTTTACGCTCCTGGGTTGACCGCCTCAGTTCGATTCCGGCCTTGGGTGAATGTACGGGGTCTGTTGTGGCTGGTGGCTGGATGTCTGACTTGTTGGAGGTGGCAGTTGCCATGTCAGGAATTGCAAGTCCATTTTTTATTGAACAAGTCTGTGATGGAAATTCCAGGTTCACTAATGATCCTTGAGTCCACTGAAGGCTGCTGGTAGGTTGATTGGTCGTCGACGGTTTCTTCGTCCAACTGCTCTGGCTTGTCTGTGTGCCTCAGCTTTGTTTGATTCATGTGTTTCCTACAAGTTTGCCCATTCTTGAGCTTAATAACAAATACTCTGTTGCCCTCCTTGGCCATGACCGTACCAGCGATCCATTTGGAACCCTGACCATAATTCAACACATACAGGATCACTAACAGAAATCTAGCGTGACACAGTTGTGCGATCGCGGTACCCTTGTTGACTCTGTCTTCTGTATTCAACATGATTATTTAAATCCGGGTGTACAAGAGATAACATGGTCTTAAGACCTCTTTTCATCATGAGTTCAGCAGGCAAGACCCCTGTGAGTATGTGGGGTCTTGTCCTGTAACTCAGCAGTATGCAAGACAAGCAGGTCTGCAGTGACCCTTGGGTTACTCTCCTCATGCTTTGCTTGATAATTTGTACTGCTTGCCCGTTGGACACAAGCTTGAATGGTGCTGACCTTACATGTTTTATGCCGTTAAGTTTTACAAACCCCTGACTGGTGAAGCACGGCTCATTGTCGCTCATCACTATGTCAGGCAGACCATGTGTCGCGAACATGACATTGAGATTCTCTATGGTTACCGTGAACGTACTGGATGACATGATTATGCATCCGATCCACTTCGAATAAGCATCCACCACCATTAAAAACAACTTGCCCAGGAAGGGACCTGGAAAATCTACATGGATCCTGGACCAAGGTTTGGATGGCCATGACCACAGGCTCAGCAGCAATTCCGCTGGTGCTTTGCTGAACTACATGCAGGTGTTGCACTGATGCACGCATGCTTCCAGCTCAGAATCAATTCCTGGCCACCATATGTGTGACCTGGCAATGGCCTTCATCATCACTATACCAGAATGTGTGCTGTGTAACTCACGCATAAACTTCTCTCTCCCTTTCTTAGGCATTACAACTCGATTGCCCCACAATATGCAATCTGCTTGAATAGACAGTTCATCCTTGTGATGGTTTGGCCTCCTTGCACATTTGCTTAGGTATGGCAGACCAATCCTCTTTGAGTATGCAACCTTTTACCACCGATAATATCGGGTCCTGGCTGGTACAGGTCTTAACTTGTTGAGCCGTGACAGGGGTACCTTCACTCTCAAAAGCATCCATGATTAACATTAAAAC
The DNA here is from genome assembly GCF_044704955.1 of Pristiophorus japonicus. Taxonomy (NCBI): domain Eukaryota; kingdom Metazoa; phylum Chordata; class Chondrichthyes; family Pristiophoridae; genus Pristiophorus; species Pristiophorus japonicus. Next base: position 174,555,494 of record NC_091988.1, on the reverse strand, counting down.
TGACGATTGTGGGGTTTCCAGCTCCGGTGTGGGCAACGGCAACCGGTTCAAAGCATCGGCACAATTCTCTGTGGCAGGTCTGTGATGAATGACATAATCATAGGCAGATAATGTCAGTGCCCATCTTTAGATGCGGGGTGAAGCGTTGATATTGATACCTTTGCTCTCGGAAAACAACAAAATGAGTGGCTTGTGATCGGTCTCTAATTCAAACCTCTGACCGAACAGATTGATGCATCTTTATAACACCGTACACATACGCTAAAGCTTCTTTTTTCTACCATAGTGTAGGCTCTTTCTGCTTTAGACAAACTTATGGATGCATACGCGACAGGTTGAAGTTTCCCCGACTCATTGGCTTGTTGTAACACGCAACCAATTCCATATGACGATGCATCACAGGCCAAAACTAAACATTTACATGGGTCATAATGTACCAGCAGCTTGTTCAAGCAAAGCAGATTGGTGGCTTTCTCGAAAGCTGTGTCTTGCAATGCACCCCACACCCAGTTGTTGCCTTTTCTCAATAGCTTGTGCAGTGGTTCAAGTAAAGTGCTCAATTTAGGTAAGAAGTTACCAAAGTAGTTGAGTAGACCCAGGAACGAATGCAACTCTGTCATGTTCTGCAGCTTGGGTGCATTCTTGATGGCTTTGGTTTTCATGTCAGTAGGTCTGATGCCATCAGCGGTGATTTTTCTCCCAAGGAATTCAATCTCCGGTGCCATGAAGATGCACTTCGAGCATTTAAGTCTGAGTCCCACACTGTCCAAATGCAGTAGAACCTCTTCCAGGTTGTTCAGATGTTCCGTGGAGTCATGACTGGTGATCAGGATGTCATCTTGGAACACGACGGTTCTGGGAATGGACTTCAGTAGACTTTCCATATTCCTCTGGAATATTGCTGCAGCAGAGTGAATTCCAAATTGGCACCTGTGGTAAATAAACAGTCCTTTGTGCGTGTTAATGCACGTAAGTCTCTCCGACGTCTCGACCAACTCCTGCGTCCTGCGTCATATAGGCTGACGTCAAGTCCAGTTTTGTGAACGACTTCCCTCCGGCCAGCGTCGCAAACAAGTCATCAGCCTTCGGTAACGGTTACTGATCATGTTTCAAAACCCTGTTGATCGTAGTCCTGTAGTCTCTACAGATTCTGACTGTGCCATCACTTTTCAGCACAAGAACAATGGGGCTGGCCCATTCATTAAATTCGACCGGTGATATGATCCCTTCACGCTGGAGTATGTCCAGTTCAATTTCGACCTTCTCCCTCATCATAAACAGTACTGCCCGAGCTTTATGATGGATGGGTCTTGCATCTGAGTCCACGTGGATCTGCACCTTGGCTCCCGTGAAGTTGCTGATACCCGGTTCGAACAGCGAGGGGAACTTGCTCAATACTTGGGCACATGTATCTTCCAACGACGATGACAATGCCTTTTTGTCGTTCCAGTCACATCTGATTTTCTCCAACCAGCTCCTGCCGAGCAGCATTGGGCCATTGCCTGGAACAATCCACAGCGGTAACTCGTGAACCGCACCGTTATACGACACATTAATTTGTGCACGGCCAAACACCTATATCAGTTCTTTGGTGTATGTGTGCAGCTTGGCGTTAACAGGGCTCAGCCTGGACCTCACAGTCTTAGTATCCCACAGCTTATTAAATGCCTTCTCATTCATGATCAATTGACTCGCCCCTGTGCCCAGTTCCATCGATACCGGTTGTAAAGTCCTGTCCCCTCAGTACAGATTCACACGAGGCATGTAGTGAAGTCAAGGTCACTCTGGACCTGCACCTTTATTTCACAGCTCTGGAATGCTGCACTTGCCTGAGACCTGTCCTTATATACCTGTCTCTTGCAAGTGCACCCCTGGTGGTAAGGTATGCTAGTGGTTACAGGTCATATCTTATTACAGTCATGTATAGCATGTTAGGATACAGTTATTTATAATAATGTAAGATACATGACATCACCATCCCCCAAGGTCTTATTTTCTTTATAGGTTCAATCTCTCAGGTGGTCTACGCTCTCGCATGGAGCGTCTGAGTTGTGGTTCAGTTGTTTGCCTTGGTGTCTGTTTTTCTTTGGGTGTGGTTGCTGGTATCTCGCCTGGGCTGTCTGTTTCGATTGGTGTGATTGTTGTTGACTCGCCTGGGCTGTCTGTTGGGATTGCCCTTTCCTCAGGTTGTTCCCTCTGTCTGTCCACCAGGTGTGGTGCGAGTTCTACATTGTAGTCTGCCTCTGGTTCCACAGTGTTGTTGGTAAATCTGCTTTTGACTTGGTCGACATGCCTCCGACAGGTTTTGCCATTGTCCATTTGTACTACTAGTAGCCTGTTTCCTTCCTTGCCCATTACTGTCCCTGCAAGCCATTTGGGGACCCCTGCCATAGTTTAGTACAAACACTTTGTCCCCTATCTCATTCCATCTCCCCCTCGAATTTCTGTCATGGTACTCAGTCAGCTTACGGCGCTTTGCCTCAATGATTTCATGCATATCTGGGAGGATTAATGAGAGCCTTGTTTTTAAAGTCCTTTTCATCAACAGTTGTGCGGGGGAGATCCCAGTCAATGAGTGCGGACGAGATCTGTATGCCAGCAGCAGTCACGACAGGTGACCCTGCAGCTTGGGACCTTAGATTTTAAGCATGCCTTGTTTAATGATTTGCACTGCTCTCTCCGCCTGGCCGTTGGAGGCCGGCTTGAACGGTGCCGTCTTGACGTGATTTATGCCGTGGTCAATTATACAGTTTTGGAATTCTGCGCTGGTGAAGCATGGACCATTGTCACTGACCAATATGTCAGGGATTCTGTGCATTGCAAACATGGCTGCGAGGCTCTCCACAGTGGTGGAGGTTGTGCTCGAGTTTAAAATGGTGCAATCGATCCACTTTGAAAATGCATCTACAACTAGGAGGAACATTTTGCCCATGAATGGGCCCACATAGTCTACGTGCACCCGCGACCACGGTTTGGTAGGCCAGGGCCAGGGGCTTAGGGGAGTCTCCCTGGGGGCATTGCTGAGTTGGGCACAAATGATGCACCTTCGGACACAGAGCTCCAAGTCCACGCCAATACCAGGTCACCAGACGTGAGATCTGGCTATGGCCTTCATGAAAATGATCCCCGGGTGCTCGCGGTGGAGCTCCCGGACAAATGTCTCTCTGCCTCGCAGAGGCATGACTACTCGGCTGCCCCACATCAGGCAGTCTGCTTGTAGTGATAGATCATGCATGCACCTGTGAAAGGGTTTTAATTCCTCGGGGCAGGCATCGCGAGCCTCTGCCCAGTCACTGGTTAGGACACATCTTTTTACTAAGGATAACGTGGGGTCGCTGGCCGTCCAGGCTCTGATTTGGCGAGCCGTCATGGGCGAACCTGTGGACTCAAAGGCATTGATTGCCATGACTATTTCACAGTCCTGTTCGTCAGACCCTTCCGTGGTCGCCAGGGGTAGCCTGCTGAGCGTGTCGGCAGAGTTGTCTGTGCCTGGTCTGTGCCTTATGGTATAGTTGTAGGGCGCCTGCATGAGTGCCCACCGTTGAATTCGCGCCGAGGCGTTGGTGTTTATTCCTTGCTCTCGGATAGGAGGGACGTGAGGGGCTTGTGGTCGGTTTCTAACGCGAACTTGGCCCCGAAAAGGTATTGGTGCATCTTTTTGACACCGTACACGCACGCGAGCGCCTCCTTCTCTACCATTCCGTACCCACGCTCCGCCCGCGAAAGTGGCCTTAAGGCATAAGCTATGGGTTGTAATTTGCCCGCACTATTGACATGTTGCAAAACGCACCCGACCCCATACGCTGACGCATCGCATGTGAGAACTAGCTTTTTACCTGGATCAAAGAAAGTCAAAACACTGTAGAAACACAGAAGTTGCGTGCCTTATTGAAGGCCCGTTCCTGGGCATCCCCCCAAAACCAATCGCACCCCTTCCTGAGTAGCACGTGGAGAGGCTCCAGCAGCGTGCTTAAGTTCTGCATAAAGTTCCCAAAGTATTTGAGTAGCCCGAGAAAGGCGCGCAGTTCTGAAACATTCCGGGGCCTGGGTGCCAGGTGAATTGCTTCTGTTTTGGACTCTGTTGGGCGGATTCCATCAGCGGCAATCCTTCTGCCCAAAAATTCAACCTCGGGTGCAAGAAACAGGCACTTGGATTTCTTGACTCGTAGGCCTACCCAATCCAACCGCTTTAGTACTTCCTCCAAATTACGGAGATGGGTGTCCCTGCCCGTGATAAGTATGTCGTCTTGGAATACAACCGTCCCCGGGATGGACTTGAGCAGACTCTCCATGTTGCGCTGGAATATGGCAGCTGCCGACCTGATGCCGAATGGGCATCGATTGTACATGAAAAGGCCTCGATGTGTGTTGATGGTGGTGAGTAGCTTGGATTCCACGGTCAATTCTTGCGTCATATACGCAGATGTGAGGTCTAGTTTTGAGAAAAGTTTACCTCCAGCCAATGTGGCAAATAAGTCCTCTGCTTTGGGCAGCGGGTACTGAGGTAGGGAGGGTAGGGAGGGAGACTCTGTTTATGGTAGATTTGTAGTCCCCACAGATTCATACGGATCCATCAGGCTTCATGACTGGGACGATGGGACTTGCCCAGTCGCTAAATTCCACAGGTGATATAATGCTTTCCCGCAGAAGCCTGTCTAGTTCGTGTTCAATCTTTTCACTCATCACATAGGCTACAGCTCTGGCCTTGTGATGGACCGGTCTAGCATCCTGTGTGATGTAGATTTTGACTTTGACCCCTTTGAAAGTGCCCACACCTGGCTGAAAGAGATGTTCAAATCGCTTTATAACTGTTGAGCAGGAGGTCCGTTCCTCTAATGACATGGCATGGACATCATCCCATTTCCAGTTTAGTTTTGCCAGCCAGTTTCTCCCCAGCAGTGCTGGGGGGTCTCCGGGGACAATCCACATGGAAAGTTGGTTCACTGTCCCTTTGTGTGTGACAGAGAGCATGGCGCTGCCAAGGACTGGTACGATTTCTTTGGTATAGGTCCTTAGTTTGGTGTCGACCCTTGTGAGTTTTGGTCTGTCTCTTTTATGCGGCCACAGTTGTTCAAATTGTTGAGAGCCCATGAGAGATTGACTCGCTCCCGTATCCAGCTCCATGTTGACAGATATCCCGTTGAGTAGGACCCTCGTCATTATAGGAGGTGCCCTGTTGTAGGAGCAGCGGCCATTGATCATGTTGACCCGCTATACATCGGTGTCCCGGGTACTGTCCCCACCGTCTTCTGGTCCGCTTTCCGACACATCCGATTCGTATACAAGCCGAGCTGCCGTTTTTTTGCACATGCTGGCCAAATGCCCTGTATATTCACAGTTCCTGCAAACAGCCTGCTGAAATCGACATCCTCTTGACGAGTGCCCACCCCCACACCTCCAGCACAGACCGGTTCCATTGTTCAAAGTGTTCCCAAAGAATGAGCTGCATCTGGCTGATCTCTCTTGAGCTTGTCTCAGTTTGTAGTTGATTGCTCACATTGTGGGTCGATGAGGTGTGAACGGCCGTTCCTGTGGCCCTTGATGGCTTCTGGCGCCACTGCCTGCTGTCGAGAGCCTGTTCTCCCGGTTTTGTCTGTATGTGGGGGTAGCAGCTTGTTTAGTGCTGTGAACTTTTTGTTCCGATATTTCATTAGTTGTCGTACCTGCATTGTAAATCAACCTCGTTTCTTCTTCCCCTACCAAGAATGTCTGTGCAACCAGTGCTGCTGCCTCTAAGGTCAGGTTCTTGGTCTCTATGAGCTTTCGGAATATCCCTTCAATGAAAAAGTCTCTCAGTATTTCTCTCCTCAGTTTATCGGAGAACTCACATAAACTAGCCAACCTCCGAAGTTCCACCACGAAGTCGGGTATGCTCTGGCCCACACAGCGTCTGTAGTTGTAGAACCTGTGTCTGGCCATGTGTAGGCTGCTCGCTGGCTTCAGGTGGTCTCTTACCAGCGTGCTCAATTCTTCAAACGACTTGCTTGCTGGTTTATCGGGTGCCAGCAGATCCTTCATTAAAGCATATGTTTTCGAGCCACAGCTGGTCAAGAGATGGGTTCTACTCTTGTTTGCCTTATCATCGCCTAACCAGTCTTTGGTTACAAAGCTTTGCTGGAGCCTTTCTATAAAGTCCTCCCAATTGTCTCCCGCATTGTACTTTTCATCTAATCCGTTGTTCGCCATTCTGTGGATTCTGTAATCCCATAACTCGTCGCCATTGTAAAGTCCTGTTCCCTCAGTACAGATTCACACGAGGCATGTAGTGAAGTCAAGGTCACTCTGGAAATGCACCTTTATTTCACAGCTCTGGAATGCTGCACTTGCCTGAGACCTGTCCTTATATACCTGTTTCTTGCAAGTGCACCCCTGGTGGTAAGGTATGCTGGTGGTTACAGGTCATATCTTATTACAGTCATGTATAGCATGTTAGGATATAGTTATATATAATAATGTAAGATACATGACACCGGTATCCCATTAAACTTCACCTAATCAAAATTGGTTTACTCTTGGTTATGAAAGAGTACAGTCTATACAGTTCCTCCTCTGGCATCTCAGATTGCGTATCCGGATCTGCGCTAGTCTGACTCTCATCCTCCATGTAGTGTGTCGCAGCTCGCTTGCTCATCTGCAGACTCTTGCACTGGAGATGCCCCACTCTCAGACAGCCTTTGCAACTATATTGCATAAATCGGCACTGCTGATGCCGATGACTTCCCCCACAACACCAACATGGATACATTCCCGCTGGCGGACTTTGGGCAGCCACAGGTTTCGCGAACGCAGCCAGATAGGCCCTGCCATGTACCTCTCTGCCGAACGCCGAATCATTCGAGAATGCAGCCGAATAGGCCCTGCCATGTACCTCTCTGCCGAACGCCGAATCATTCGAGAATGCAGCCGAATAGGCCCTGCCATGTACCTCTCTGCCAAATGCCGAATCAATTGCATTTACAGTACTTGCCGAGGTTCAGTTCTTCACTGATATTTGCTTTAAACTCCTGTCTGTCGTCATACATGATTGACCGATCTGGATGGTCCTTTTTATATCCAACTCCTCCACCACCAGAAGTTTGCGCAGGATCACCTCGTGGTTGATACCGATAACAAAGAACTCCCACAGCATGTCTGCCAACACTGTCCCGAACTTGCACGGTCTCTCTAGACGTCTCAGATCGGCAACGAATTCTGCCGTGCTCTGGCCCTCTGATCGAACATGTGTATAAAACCTGTATCTCGAGATTATGATGCCGTCATCTGGCTTGAGATGTTCCTGTACCAATGTATACAACTCCTCATACGTTTTCTCTGTTGGATCACTAGGCATGAGCAGATTCTTTATCAGACTGCAGATCTTTGAGTCGCACACAATGAGGAACATGGCCGATCTGCATTGTCAACCCCCTTCATTTTGTTGACCATGAAGTACTGGTTCAAACAGCTATCAAAGTCTTCCCAATCTTCTCCCTCCACGGGTCGCTCTAAAAATCCAATCGTGCTCATTTTACAAACAAAGGATTTTGTATTCTCGTCGCCAAATGTGATGTAGGCAATAAAGGTACAAACTGAGTACTGGTTAACTAAATAAAGTACAACCTTGTTTCTGCTTTATTACGGCCCAAATACTCTGACTCACAAAATGGCTGGGCTTTTATACCAGAGCAGCACCATGTGCGTGCTGCTCAGTGGCCTCCAACAATGATACCATCTGGTGGCTACAAACAGCATGTACATACATGACAGATAGAAATTGGCATTGAGGGACTAAGGCTTCAATTCATACAGAAATATTTTTTTTAAGTGATAACACATGCAAAGTACAAATAATTGCTGTTTCTTATTCCTTTCATCTTATATTAGTGCTTAATATTGCTACAAGGCATGCTTTTATTACAAAAATAGAAGCATTCTTTAATTTTTACAGCCCTCATCTTAATTTTATTGACTGGCTTGACATATTTTGGAGACTTGGATTTATTAAAGAAATGTTGTTTGACGTGTGAGTATTCATAGGTTCTACATGCTAGACTAAGTGCAGCATCAGATTTTCAGTTCTGTGACATTTGTTGGAACATTTCGCACACACTACCTGTGATTTCCCCTCCATTTACGAATGGAAGTAAAATCATGGGCAGCATTTTCCAATACACGCTGACAATATGCACAGCACCTCACTGCCAGCATATACTTGGAATATTTACATTCTGTCACACAGACAAAAAATTCATTATCTTGCAAATCCCTTGCCATCTTCTTGGGGTCTGAAGAAGCCACTTTGAAGCAGGCTAAATGATGGTGCAAAGTACATATAATTGCTGTTTCCTATTCCTTTCATCTTATATTAGTGCTTAATATTGCTACGAGGCATGTTTTTACAACAAAAATAGAAGCATTCTTCAATTTTTACATCTTAATTTTATTGATTGGCTTGACATATTTTGGAGACTTGGATTCATTAAAGAAATGTTGTTTAATGTGTGAAGAGAAAAGTATTTGTAGTATTATTCTCACATAAATGATGATTTTAATGGCACTGATACCATTTAAAGCCTTGCTGAAGCAATACAGGTTGAACCTCCCTTATCTGGAACCCTTGGGACCTGGCCTGTTCTGGATAAGGGATTTTTCCGGACGAGGAGTAGTCACCTTAAATTGGATGGTACAGGTACTGAGCAAGGGGATATGGGGGCTGACTGGCTTGGGGCTGGGAGTGCAGCAGAGAGATCATGGGGGGGCGGTGGATCGCAGGGTCGGGCCAGCGATTGCGGGAGTCGGCAGCGAAGAAGGACTTCAATTTGTTCACGTCGAAGTTCTGCACATGTACCACATCTTGGCCGGGCATGGTTCTGGATGAGTGATGGTTCGGATAAGAGAGTTCTAGATAAGGGAAGTTCAACCTGTAATGGCAAAAGTCAGCATTGCCCAAATGCGCTGCTGCTTTGATTAGATCATTAAACTGTATCAACTTCCCAATAACCTCTCAGAACCTTTATTACCAGATCCTGGAAAAAATACACATCAAGGGTATAATGCTATATCCATTCAAATGGTTGTAGAGTAGAGTCGGCACTAGAATCAGGTTGACATTTGAATTTCAAAGAATCGGCAGTTGTTACAGCCTTATTTGGCTCTACATATTCGTTTTTTGCAATCTGCATGTCTGGGAATCCTGGATAGCGCTATTGGGTCTGAAATGATGGCCCCTACGAGTGCGTATGAAGTGCGCACGCGCCTGTAGGGGCCCCGCAGTTCTGGGTTTAGGTACGCGAAGCACATGCACCTAAACCCAGAACTTGTTAAGAATTCTCTTGACAGATCACATGCATCCGGAGGAAAAGGGCCTGCACAGGCAGTGAGTTGGGCTATTTGACCAACTGCTGCTCAACGAATGCCCTTGAAATTCTTACGCCTGGTAAAAGCAGGAAAATAAAAAAATAAAATGTTATCACTCATTTATATATTAAAAACCCTGCCCATTAAGGTAAGTACATTTTTAGCCCTATTAAATCATATAAAATAAATGTCAAAAAAGTAATTTTTGGTATAATTATATTTAATTAAATTGCATTTTAATTAATTTTAAATATGTAATATGTTTATTTATTTATTTATTTATTTATTTAATGTATTTGTGTGTTTTTGGTGGTATTCCCATTCATACTTATGACAGCTCCATAGAAATGGAACTCACCATAAATGTGAATGGGAATACCCCCATTTTGATTGACTGCATCGGCCCACGTGATCCTAGGGATGTGTATGAAGCACATACACTCCTGGAATACGTGGGCTTCTATGCAGGCTTTTGCATAGAGGCCCAGGACCACAAGTCTCTGAACCTTCGGGAGCAACAGGTAATTTCGTAGAAATTATTGCGGTCGCAGGCATCCGCCCGCGGGAAGCCTCCGACCGCAAATTCTGGGCCATTATCTTGCTGTTAGAGGGCAACAAAACAGAAGAATGATACTAGCTTAGCAAGGTGGTGCTCCTGAACATCAGGTCATTTGAGACATTTCAAATTGCAGCATTCTATTTCTTCTCCCAAATGATCAGACTCCTGTTGTTGTATAATACAGGAAATCTTGTTTTATATTCACATTGTTTTCTCCCCATAAATGATTGACGGGTGGAATTTTACATTCTGATAGTCAAATTTGCATATCCAATAAAATAGAACCTAAATTACATCTGTATGATGTATGTGCTAAAAATTAGAAATGTGTAAAGAGTTCTAAGAGTTCAAACATGCTCTAATTACATTTGGATGATAATTCACACATGCTTTCATTTATCCAGTGTAGCAAATTTCTTATTATTAAAGATAACACTGCCAAACAATAAACTTTAAATAGATGTACACTATGTACACTGAACAGCTACGAGAGGATTTCTACTGGTTCAGAAATATATTTCTATAATCGATTTTACATCTGCAGTTACAATCATTATTTTTCAATCTATTTCCATGTTCGTTCTGCTCGTATGGTTCAGAGTAATCTTTTTTTAAGGGCTAGTTCATGTGTTCTGAGGTACCAATAAGTCTCCTAATTCTAAAGGGAGGCACAAAGGAAACAGAGCAGGGCAACATGACGAACTTACCACAAAATGCACTACTAGTTGTAAATGTTTATTAAGCATCATGATTGGTAACACTTGCATTACCTTTGGTGCAAAATGTGCTTTACAAGGGTTCTAAGAAAGATGAATAATTTGAGGTGAAAGACAAAGCCCACTTTAATGAGTGAAGTACAGGCAATTGCAGCATGACAGTCTAATTGCAGAAAAGATTAGAGTAAATTAAAGAAAAATGGACCAATGTACCATAAAAAATGATAAATTAAGAGGGAGAGAATTGATATGATTTGGTAGGTTAAGGTATAAAAACATAACAGAAGTAAAGAAATATGAGCATATTCTTCACTAAATATATGTATCATAATACATTTTGTAATATGTTTATTGGAGAGTAACTTCTAACGGATTTTTAAAAATATATTCATTTTCGGGGTGTAGGCATCGCTGCCTGGCCAGCATTTATTGCCCATCGCTAGTTGCCCTTGACAAGATAATGGTGAGCCTTTTTCTTGATTATGTAATGGTTTCTATGCTGCGGAGTTAAGCTGTAATAAAGTATAATATATTTTTAAAAAGTAAAAACTTTGTGCCTGTAACTTTTGTAATTTATACTTAATGTACAAGTATGATTTGTTTCATGTACTAATTAATCAGTTCAGCTGGCTGAAATCGATGAATTCTTAATGAGCTCATCAAAGCTGATCTATTACAAATCCATTTACAATTCAAAATGAAAATGAATGTCATAAATTACTAAGTGCAGATTTCTATACTCCCATGCAACTGTGATTGCAAATAAAGATCAAAAAGATATGATGATACTGTTCAATTTAATCATAGAGCCAGGGGTTAATGTACTAGTATTAATATTAGGAATTTAGAAAAATATGCTTGCATAGGAGAAATGTTCCCGATGAGTAGAAAAACCCACCTACCACTCCCGAAGCATTGATACCAGTTCTGTAAAGCCGCATAACCCCATCATTTGAATCAAAATCAGTAGAATGTATCTAGAAATTCTCATGGTGAAAATGATTATGGTAAAAATTGGTAACATTTATGATTTGTGACAGTTTAAAAATTTGTAATGATTTTTCAATTGCTTCAGATTCAGTATCCTGTATTAACATTTAGTTTGGATAGTCCTGATGTTATTCGCGGCACATGTGTAATTACAGTATGTAAAATATTATGATAATTCTTCCATGAACAGGCATTTTCATGTTACTATTATATATTAAAAGTTGTGATTGGTCACATGATTGCAAGGTTACTGCACCAGCATGCAGCACTGTCATTGTAACATCCCATGGCAAATAGAAAGCAATGGGACTCAACCTCACGTCATGCACCAGGCCAAATGCCACCCCTAATAATTCCCAAGTAATTACTCTCCGAGATAGAGATATTGATCACAAATTTTTTTTTTCCAAAAGAATGTGTGAAATGAACTAAAAAGCATGCCACCCATGAGAAAATAATCATACACAGCAGACAGAAATGAGATGACAATGTCAAACGGGGGCTGAAGCATCTAAAAAATAAAATAATTCTCAAATAAAGTGTTGAATGAGAAAGGTGCAGCACCATAGAGAGCCATCAAGGTGGAAAGGGTGAGCTGTGGTCTTGCAGCATACACATGCTAAGCAGTGATGTTTCCTCCTCTCCCTTTTGCTGAGTAAGTTATCAGAGCCCCTCTACACCCATCTGCCCCCAACTAAGCAAGGTAGCGGACCCCATTAGCCTCTCCCCAAATCCCTGTGAAGCCTAAATTGGGAAATCCCTCCCCACACCTCACAAAATTAATGAGAAACAGAAAAAGAATACAATCCTAGGAAGGCAGTAAATTTAAACGACTATCTCAGTCGCAGATCAGTGGCCTGAGAGCGGCGTGGAGGCCCCGACCTGGGTGAGAACACCAGCGGCAGGTCGGGGCCATAAAAGGAGCGGTGAGCAGCGGCCTGGGAGTGGCATGGAGGCATGCCACTTAAGGGAGCAGCATGAGCTGCGGATAGCAGCGAAGAGTGACGTCATCAAGGTCCAGGTCGGTGATTGGAGCGTGGGCAGATGCAGCAGGAGCGGCGAGGTCGGGGCGAAGGAGCGGCGAGAGACTGTAGAGGGACTTGATCGGGGCCCAGGAGAGGCGTGAGTTTGGGGCCAGGGGCCCAGGGACAGCACGGGCCAGCCCACACTGCGATATGTGAGCACACTAGGTCCGTGCAGCAGAGCAGGTCTCCAGTCGTCCTTGCCACTGGACCAAGACCTAGCTCTGTCAAGCCCGTGTGGTGGCTAGTGTGCATCGGCCACCACACATTAAAAAAATCCACGCACAGGCATCTTCCACCCTTCAGGATGTAGCTCAGGACCTGGAATTTTAGGTCCTTCATTGGGACACCTGTCAACTTATCCTTTTTTGGCATGGATGCAAGTCATCCTCGCTTCGATGGACTGCCTATGATGATGACGATTGTGTGGCAAAATAATATGAGAAACAGAATTAGAAGCTATCCACCCCTCATCCAATAAAAAAATCTACCCCCATATCGCCCATCTGATGTACAACCCCCCTCTCCCTTGATGAGCAAAAATCATAAATATCCACACTGAGCGGTAAATCAAGGATTGTGCCTCTCCCTCCTGCTTCAGATTCCCATTTTTCTCATTGCTGCCTGCAGCTCCTCTGCCAACCCCTTCGCTTGTGTTTTTTTATTTACATTTTTTAAAAATTTATTCACGGGATGTGGCAAGGGCTGCATTTATTACCCATCCCTAATTGCCCTTGACAAGATGATGATGGTGAACTGCCTTTGAGGATGTAACGAACAGAGTGGATAAAGGGGAACCAGTGGATGTGGTGTATTTGGACTTCCAGAAGGCATTCGACAAGGTGCCACATAAAAGGTTACTGCACAAGATGAAAGTTCACGGGGTTGGGGATAATATATTAGCATGGATAGAGGATTGGCTAACTAACAGAGAACAGAGAGTCGGGATAAATGGTTCATTCTCTGGTTGGCAACCAGTAACTAGTGGGGTGCCGCAGGGATCAGTGCTGGGACCTCAACTATTTACAATCTATATTAACGACTTGGAAGAAGGGACTGAGTGTAATGTAGCTAAGTTTGCTGACGATACAAAGTTGGGAGGAAAAGCAATATGTGAGGAAGATACAAAAAATCTGCAAAAGGACATAGACAATTTAAGTGAGTGGGTAAAAATTTGGTAGATGGAGTATAGTGTTGGAAAGTGTGAGGTCATGCACTTTGGCAGAAAAAAATCAAAAAGCAAGTTATTATTTAAATGGAGAAAGATTGCAAAGTGCCGCAGTACAGCAGGACCTGGGGGTACTTGTGCATGAAATACAAAAGGATAGTATGCAGGTACAGTAAGTGATCAGGAAGGCCAATGGTATCTTGGCCTTTATTGCAAAGGGAATGGAGTATAAAAGCAGGGAAGTCTTGCAAAGCTATGTAATGTATTGGCGAGGCCACACCTGGAATACTGCGTGCAGTTTTGGTTTCCATATTTATGAAAGGATATACTTGCTTTGGAGGCAGTTCAGAGAAGGTTCACTAGGTTGATTCTGGGGATGAGTGGGTTGACTTATGAGGAAAGGTTGAGTAGGTTGGGCCTTCACTCTTTGGAATTCAGAAGAATGAGAGGTGATCTTATTGAAACGTATAAAGTTATGAGGGGGCTTGTGTAAGGGGTTCTCGGGGAGTGTTGTTGTGCCTTGGGTGTCTCTCTCTGGGCTTCTGCCCTCACAGCTTATGCCTGGCCTGTGAGGTACCCTGAGTGCTGCAAGAGCACCCCTGGAGAGACTGTGTCCACAGCTTATGAAGGGGGTTTTGAGACTCGTGCATCCCCACAGCTTATGCCTAGCCTGTGAGTCACCTGTGAGTGTCAAACACTCCTAACCCCTTCTTCCCTAGCCTGTGACACACAGTTGAGCATTTTCGAGGTGCTCCTAGCTTCCCTTACACTGTTCTGACATAAGACTCATGATCAGGAGATGTAATACAATAGAACTGAGACAAGTTGATTCCAAAGGAACTTTAGGCTTCCAATTTATTTGACAAGGTGTATCTCAACAAACAGCAATACACCAACAAAACAATCCCCCTAAATCCCACTAAACGGACACAACGAAAATCTTTACACAAGTTTAGCAGTACAATGCCCAACCTCCCACCTTTCCTGGCCTAACTGAGTTGGGAGTTCTGGGGACCAGAGGTTATACTCACTACTGTGCCTTCTGCAGTCTAGTGGTTTGTTTCTTCTATCTTCGGTGTCTTCGGACACTGGTTTTCCTTCAGTGTCGAGGGTCTTGCTGGTTGTGGTTGTTGGATGACGAGGGCAAGGAACCATACACACTGCGTCAGAAACCCCTTTTTTCTAGCCAGATTATCCAGTCCGCCTCTCCTGCTGAAGTCGATTCTTCTCATTGGTGGACTTTGTGATTTTGAAAAATGCAGCAGTTTTAGATTATTGTGTTTTTTTTTCCACTGATGTTAACCTACTCAAGGTTTGAGTGGGTGTTGATTGCATTGGCCTCCTGTAGCCATTGTATAGGCCCTTGGGTTGTTTTGGGTTCCCTGGTTTCTAAGGTCTGCATAATTTTCCTCCAAATCAGTTTTTCTAACCTACTCAAGGTTTGTTTTGGGTTCCCTAGTTTTCTGAAGATCTGCATAATTTCCTTCCATAGTGTAAACATGGGGAAGACAATAGTCCGATAATGGCTGTGAGTCAGTCCCAGTTTTCGAGCAAGTGCTCTCCCATTGGCTTGAAAGCCCCATGCTTCGGGCTGACTCTGTCTCACCATTGGCCCTCCGGTGTCCTCCCCCGTCCAATCACTGCTCTGCCAAGGTCAAACTGTTATCGGTTTCAATTCACAGCACAGACTGATCCCACAGCCCTTTTCCTTCTGGGTAAAATTAGGAGGTTTTCGTCCTCCCCTACACTTGACAAGGTGGATGCAGAGAGGATGTTTCCACTGATGGGGGAGACTAGAACTAGAGAGCATAATCTTAGAATAAGAGGCCGCCCATTTAAAATAGAGATGAGGAGAAATTTCTTCTCTCAGAGGGTTGTAAATCTGTGGAATTCGCTGCCTCAGAGAGCTGTGGAAGCTGGGATATTGAATAAATTTAAGACAGAAATAGACAGTTTCTTAAACGATAAGGGGATAAGGGGTTATGGGGAGCGGGAGGGGAAGTGGAGCTGAGTCCATGATCAGATCAGCCATGATCTTATTGAATGGCGGAGCAGGCTCGAGTGGCTGTATGGCCTACTCCTGTTCCTATTTCTTATGATCTTATGTTCTTGAAAAGCTGCAGTCTGTGTGGTGAAGGAACTCCCACAGTGCTGTTAGGGAGGGAGTTCCAGGATTTTGATCCAGTGAGGATGAAGGAACACTGATATATTTCCAAGTCAGGATGGTGTGTGACTTGGAGAGGAATATGGAGGTGGTGGTGTTCCCATGCGCCTACTGCCTTTGTCTTTCTAGGTGGTAGAGACCACGGGTTTGTGAGGTGCCTCCGTAGAAGCCTTGGTGAGTTGCTGCAGTGCATCGTGTAGATGGTACACACTGCAGCCACGATGCGCCGGTGTGGAGGGAGTGAATGTTAAGGTGGTGGATGGGGTGCCAATCTAGCAGATTGTTTTGTCCTGGAGAGTGTCGAACTTCTTTGGTGTTGTTGGAGCTGCGCTCATCCAGGCAAGTGATAAGTATTCCATCACACTGCTGGCTTGTGCCTTGCAGATGGTGGAAAGGCTTTTGGGAGTCAGGAGGTGAGACACTCGCCGCAGAGTACCCAGCCTCTGATCTGCTCTTGTTGCCACAGTATTTATATAGCTTATCCAGTTAAGTTTCTGGTCAATGGTGACCCTCAGGATATTGATAGTGGGGGATTCAGCGATGGTAATGCTGTTGAATGCCAAGGGGTGTTGGTTAGACTTTCACTTGTTGAAGATAGTCATTGTCTGGCACTTGTGTGGCGCAAATGTTACTTGCCACTTATCAGCCCACGCCTGAATGTCATCCAGATCTTGTTGCATGCAGGCATGGACTGCTCCATTATCTGAGGGGTTGCGAATGGCACTGAACACTGTGCAGTCATCAATGAACATCCACACTTCTAACCTTTTGATGGAGGGAAGGTCATTCATGAAGCAGCTGAAGATGCTTGGGTCTAGGATGCTGCCCTGAAGAACTCCTGCAGTGATGTCCTGGGGCTGTGATGGTTGACCTCCAATCACCACAACCATCTTCCTTTGTGCTAGGTATGACTCCAACCAGTGGAAAGTTTTCCCCCTGATTCCCATTGACCAGTTTTACTAGGGCACCTTGAAGCCACACTCAGTCAAATGCTGCCTTGATGTCAGCTCTGTTGTCCATGTTTGGACCAAGGCTGTAATAAGGTCTGGAGTCGAGTGGTTCTGGCGGAACCCAAACTGGACATTGGTTAGGAGGTTGTGAGTAAGTGCCACTTGATAGTACTGTTGATGACACCTTCCATCACTTTGCTGATGATTGAGAATAGACTGATGGGGCGGTAATTGGCTGGAATGGATTTATCCTGCTTTTTGTGGACAGGACATAACTGGGCAGTTTTCCACATTATCAGATAGATGTACTGGAACAGCATGGCTAGAGGCACGGCTAGTTCTGGAGCACAAGTCTTCAGCACAACAGCTGGAATATGTCAGGGCCTATAGACTTTGCTGCATCCAGTGCGCTCAGCCATTTCTTGATACCAGATGAAGTGAATCGAATTGGTTGAAGACTGGCTTCTGTGATGTTGGGGACCTCAGGAGGAGGCCGATATGGATCATCCACTTGGCACTTCTGGCTGAAGATGGTTGTAAACGCTTCAGTGTCCAAACTGCTCTCCTCTCCCCTCCTCCCTCTCCTGTTCTATTTGCTCTCCTCTCTGATCCCCCTCCTATCTGCCTCCTCCCCTGACAGTAGTTGAATCATCCCTCACCCTATAACCCTACTTGACTTCAAAAATTCAAAAAGGTCTTGACTACGTATGTGCAATGCCATGGGAGATTGACAAGTATATAAAAGTACGGAAGCTCGTCCACATCAGTCATACACCAGACACCACATGCGAGATGTCATAGTTTGTTAAAGTTGAAAAAAATCATTAAATAAAAATGAATGAAAGCCAGTAATTGATCTGGAACCTGAAAGCAACTGCCCTCTTGCTTGACCTCAGCTACAATTACCTGGATTTGCCTATTTAGAGTCATGGCCTTAAAATCATAGCAGCTAAAATGGGCAGCCTCATGCTCCAAACATGAGGCTACCTATAAGCAATGCAGTAGACAATCTGCTAGAACATATAAAGAGCTTGCATTTAGTACATCTCTCATTCCTCAGACATTATACTTTGTGCAGCTACGATTTGTTGGATTTCTCTAAATCATAAAAATGTACACAAAAAAAGAAAGAAAACCAGTTATTGCCTGAGTTTTCTGACCTTGTTATAACCTGGCTTCTCTAAAGGAGAGGAGAAAAGCAGTTGTCAATGTACAGCTACTTCTAACAGCAATTAATTGTTAATTGATGTCAGGATGTTGGGAAGATGGAAACAAGTGGACTTGGTGATGGAGAAGATGTGAGTTCTGATGCTCAACTCGGGATTAAACATGATTTCGAGGCTGCACAAGATTTTGTTCAACCAGGGAGGTGGATTATCATCAGTAGGAAGAGAGAAGAGTTTATGGCAAACATCGAAAAATATAGCTTAATTTTCTTAATGTTCAGCTGGAGTAAATTCAGACTCTTCCAGGACTTGATGTTGGACAGGCATTCTGACAACATGGAAGCGGTTTTGAGGTCCAGGGAACTGATGGATTCGTGGGTGTCACCAGAATACGCATAGAAGCTGAGCCCATGTTGCTGAGGGATAGCATGAAGGTAAGAAAGAATAGGGGCAAAGGATAGGGGGAGACTCCAAAGATAATTGTGCAGGGGAAATGGAGAGCCATTGCTGAAGATTCATTGGCTCTTTCCAGATTAAAAAAAATAGAACTACCCATGAAGCTGAATGATAATAGAAGAGAACTGATGGAGTAGGATGGCATTATCATCTGTTTTGAACACAGCAAGAGGGGTCAAAGAGGACAAGGAGAGATAATGTTCAATGAGTATAGTCACCGTGAATACCATTTGTGACTTTAGCTAGGGCCACTTCAGTGTTGTGAGAAAGGATGGAACCTGGACTAGAAGGATTTATTCATGGAGTTATGAAAGAGATGGGCACAGAGCTGAGGCAAAGACATGTTTCAGGATCTTAGGGAGGAAAGGGTAGTTAGAAATAGAGGTATAGTTAGAGAGGATGGATAGATTAAGGATGGGTTTTTTGAATCAAGGAGCAGTTGTGATAGTTTTGAATGGGAGTGGGGAGAGGGATAGTGCCAGAAGAAAGGAAATGTTTCACAATGTCTGCAGACTAATGGGGTAATAAACATCACAATCATGTTCCTCACTCAAGACTATTCATGAGCAACATCAGGGGAGACCAGCTTGTATTTTATTAAAGAAAAGTAGAAGAAACCCTGCACTTATTTCTGGGTTTTATATCTTCTGGTTGGAGAAAGCGTCTGCTATACAGTTTCTATGGTCTGTAACCTCACTGCTTGCTAAAGTCTTTCCATACTCTTATGGTCCTGTCACCATTCCATGATCATATCATTATGCTCAATGTTTATTTAAAGAAAAAAACTGAAAACAAAATGCAATTGTATTTGGTTGAAGAGATTATTTTTTTTAAAGCAGCCCCTATTTTTGCAGATGTATCCTTACTTTTCTTTCAATATGTATTTATAATTGTTAATGGTTAGAATGTAGAAGGATGTGGGAAGTGCAGATCTAAAATGATATAATAGTATTTATGGACAGAGCAGCTTTCACACAATAGATTGTTTATCAACTGGAAGTTCACAAACACACCATTATACTGCGACAAGCTGTCACCCAATCAGAATGAACTAACTCCACATGATGTCAAAAAATGGCTGTGTGCACTGGATACAGCAAAGGCAATTGGCTCCAACAGCATTCCGGCTGTCATGCTGAAGTCTTGCACTCCAGAATTAGCCGCAGCTCTAGCCAAGCTGTTGCGGTAGATCTACAACACTGGCATCTATCCGACAATGTGGAAAATTGCCCAGATATGTCCTGTCCACAAAAATCAAGACAAATCCAATCTGGCCAATTCCGCTCCATCAGTTGACTCTCAATCATCAGCAAAGTTATGGAAGGGGTTGTCGACAGTGCTATCAAGTGACACTTATTCACCAATAACCTGCTCACCGCTGCTCAGTTTGGGTTCCACCAGGACAACTCAGCTCCAGACCTCATTACAGCCTTGGTCGAAACATGTACAAAAGAGCTGAATTCCAGAGATGAGGTGAGAGTGCCTCCACTTGATATCAAGGCAACATTTGACCGAGTGTGGCATCAAGATGCCCAAGTAAAATTGGAATCGGGGAAAAACTCTCAAATGGCTGGAGTCATATACAGGACAAAGGAAGATGGTTGTGGTTTTTGGAGGCTCATCATCTCAGCCCCAGGACATTGGTGCAGGAGTTCCTCAGGGCCCAACCATCCTTGGCCCAACCATCTTCAGCTGCTTCATCGATGAACTTCCCTCCATCATAAGGTCAGAAGTGTGGTTGTTTGCTGATGATTGCACAGTATTCAGCTTCCATTTGCATCTCCTCTGATAATGAAGCAGTCCATGCTTGTATGTAGCAAGACTGGACGACATTCAGACTTGGGTTGATAAATGGCAAGTACAAGTCATGTCACACAATTGCCAGGCAATGACCATCTCCAACAAGAGAAAGTCTAACCACCACCCCTTGACATTACCATTGCCAAATCTCCTACCATCAACATCCTGGGGGTCACCATTGACCAGAAACTTAACTGGATCAGCCACATAAATACTGTGGCAACAAGAGCAGGTCAGAGGCTGGGTATT
Organism: Pristiophorus japonicus; assembly: GCF_044704955.1. Lineage (NCBI taxonomy): Eukaryota > Metazoa > Chordata > Chondrichthyes > Pristiophoridae > Pristiophorus > Pristiophorus japonicus. Next base: position 174,534,918 of record NC_091988.1, on the reverse strand, counting down.
CTGCAGCAGGTGACTCACCTCATAATTCCCCAAAGCCTCTTAACCATCCACAAGGCACAAGTCAGGAGTGTGATGGAATATTTTCCACTTGCCTGGATGAGTGCAGCTCCAACAACACTCTAGAAGTTTGACACCATTCAGAACAGAGCAGCCCACTTGATTGGCACCCCATTCATCACCTTGAACATTCACTCCCTCCACCACCGGCATACCATGGCTGCAGTGTGTACCATCTACAAGATACACTGCAGCAATTCTTTGGCAACATCTCCCAAACCCGCGACCTCTGCCGCCTAGAAGGAACAAGGGCAGCAGGCGCATGAGAATATCACCATCTCCACGTTCTCCTCCAAGTCATACACCATCCTGACTTGAAAATATATCACTGTACGTTCATCGTCGCTGGGTCAAAATCCTGGAACTCCCTCCCTAACAGCACTGTGGGAGTACCTTCAACATACAGACTGCAGAGGTTCAAGAAGGCAGCACATCACCATCTTCTCAAGGGCAATTAGGAATGGGCAATAAATGTTGGCCTTGCCAGCAATGCCCACATCCTATGAACGAATAAAAAAATTATAAAAATCAACTCAATCGTTGAATTTAGTATAAGCAATGTTTCTACGGTCTAAGTGTATATGTGGAGAAAGGAAGGTAGGGTTAACATTTTGCCCTTCTCTTTGATGTAGATCATAGACCTGAAACATTAACCCTCGTTTCCTTTCACCACAGATGCTTTCTGACCTGCTGAGTGTTTCCAGCATCATCTGGCTTTATTTCAGATTTCCTTCATCTGCAGTATTTTGCTTTTTGTCTACTGTGTCCAATTCTTTCTCCAAATCACTGTGCTGAGATTCTCCCCACCATCCTCATTAGGCCGGCTTACCCTGAGAACATCTCGAAATGATTAAAAAGAAGCTATTTCAAAATGTAATCATCTGCCCAGTTCAAATGTCTATTTTCAATACAGAGTAGTTCCACAATATACGTCACACAAAACCTGACATTGATGGATATATCAGACCTGAATTATGAGCTCACCACTTCATTTCTACAAGAGATAAATGACAGTTGAATAGAACATGTATGCTATTTGTGAGATTCTCTTCCATCACAAGCACATCTTGTCACACTCCACACTAGTAGCTGCTCTGCTGTAAGGCCAGTTTCGAACAAACTATTCAGGAGTAGTGCAGACTGAGCAAAATGCAAATCCACAGGATACCAGGAGTGATTGAATTATTTGCTTTTACCTGATTTGTGCTGAGTACCAATATATACTGTATCTTTATTTACTCTCTGCTGGTAGCTACTTCAGGAGAACTTTTGAAAATAAATCACAGAGATTGATTTCCTATAAAACATTCGAATTACAATGCTAATGATATGAATCAACAGGGATTATAACAATATTGTGTTAAAGACTTTAGACCAGGAGCATATTTGAAGATGATAAGGAGTAGGACTTTCAGTGAACTCAGCCGTAAGATAACAAAAGGGAAAATGAAACACAATATTGCATTTTAAGGTGATTCATTTGATATATTTAATATTTTGATTAATTTTCAGACCCAAAATTTCCCCATATTTCGGGGTCTTGTCCAGGTGGTGGGGGTGGTTCATGAGAGATTGGGTATTGGTGCGGTACCCGGTTATGTTGGGTCCCTGCCCATTTTTGTGTCAGAAGTGGGGACAGGTGCTTCCTGCAGCCGGCCTTTTCTGAGCGACTATAATTAAATGATGCAGTAATGTCGGGATGATGTCAGATGTTGCCATTCCCATCGTAGCACTTCAGGTTCACTGAAGGCAAGGTGCATCTTCATATGGCAGGCACACTTGCTGGCCAGAATCAGCTGCTCGTGAGGAAAGTGAGGTTTAAAGTGTTTTTCTTTTGCCTTCTTTTACATGCAGTATCTGTATTCCTGGAATGATTTTATTTTATTTTCTCTTTGGAAAGCTCATAAGTTACCTTTCCCCCTGTTTCGGTCTTGACATCCCTGGAGCAAACAATTTCCCCTTCCCATCAAAACAGCTACGAGGCAACATCATGAGTACCACTTTGGGATCCCTTTATTGACTATTTTCGTGGTGAAGAAGACAAGCCCTTTAGCCAGCAACGAAACTTCTATGAAATCTTCCCTCAGCCTTCTTTACTCCAATAGATAGAGTTCCATTATATCTAGATTCACCTCATAGCTATAGTTTCCCATTCCTACATCACCTCAGTGAATCTATGCTGCATACTCTTTGTGACTTTAATATCCTTTCTATAATGGGATGCTCCGAAAGCATACACTGCTCTAACTGTGGTCTAATCGATGTTACATATAAATTCATGAATATTTCTTCACTCATAGAAATTACAACACAGAAAGAGGCTCTACAGCCCATTGCATCTATACATCTAGTTATAAAATCCAAAATTGTATTAGCTTTTTTATGGCTTCATCTGCTTCATCAGGGAATTATGTATTTGAGCCCTCAAGTCTGTTCATCCACATCCTTCAATGTCTTTCCATCAAACGCACGTTTCTATTCCTTGTTTTCTTTTTTCACAAATTACTTCATACTTATCCATTAAATAGCATTTCTGACCTGCCTGCACAATCCCCTAACGGATCTTTCTGAAGTTTTATTGCAGTTCTTTTTACTGTTTGCCAAGCGCCCTACTTTTGCATCAGAAAATTTTGGTGCAATCTTTGCCACTGACACGATGGATTTTCTGGAGGTAGAGAATGTCCCTATTTACCATGGAAATAGTGGGTGCCTGTGCCACTAGGGGTAGATCTAGGCTGCCCACCAAAGTCTGGCAAAGGATTGCCGGCTGGGGGACTTACCCTCCACCGTTCCTCCTCCATTGGAAAGGAACACACAAGTGCTCCTTTTACAAAGGGACTAATTTAAAAAGAAAATGGAGATTTCTCTACAGGGCCCAGGCCTCGAACTTAGCCTGGACATCCAGGGGGACCCTACAGCTACCAGTTGTCTGACACATATGCCTGATCTGGCAAGACATACCTCCATCAACCAAACGCTGGGTCCTGATGAAGATACAGGAACTCTGATGTTTAAAGTGCCCATCTCTAGCCCTGCTCCCTCCTATGCTGATGGTCATGCTTGGTGAAGGTGGAGGCTTCACCCCCAACAGGCCATTGAAGAAAGTTTTGCACAAGGCCTAGTTTTCAGCCATTCTGGTGTACTCCTGCTGAAGTTATGAAAGGAGTACCTGGGATAGCTGCAGATTTTTGGGGGATTGATAACTCCAGTTGTAGAGCTAGCTCTGGTTAAGATGCAATGGGCTGAAGAGCCTCCTTCTATGCTGTAATTTCTATGATTTTGTGTCTCTGGCAGAATTATCCCATGCATTGGTACTATGGTATATCAACAAGTTTTATTTTTGTGTCACAGTTTGGAGATTATTAGATATGAATAGCTTTAATGCTGAATTTCAGATACAAATGCTTAATTTTGTTGTACTAATTTCCTCTGGGCACTATTTTTAGACAGGTGTTCGAACTCAGAGAAATATACTCCAAGTCCATTAAGTATTTGTACTTGAACTTTATCAATTGGAAAATATATCCCTTTACAATGAGGAACATATTACATTTTAGTACAGAAGATGTCCATCATCATCATCATAGGTAGTCCCTCGGAATCGGGGAAGACTTGTTGCCACTCTTAACTTAAGTTCTTAAGTCCAATATGAGAACCACAGTCTCTGTCACAGGTGCGACAGATAGTCGTTGATGGAAGGGGTGGGTGGGACAGGTTTGCCGCATGCTCTTCCCGCTGCCTGCACTTGATTTCTGCATGCTCTTGATGACGAGATGCGAGGTGCTCAGCGCCCTCCCGGATGTGCTTCCTCCACTTAGGGCGGTCTTTGGCCGAGGTCTCCCAGGTGTCAGTGGGGATGTTGCACTTTATCAGGAGGCTTTGAGGGTGTCCTTGTAACCTTTCCGCTGCCCACCTTTCATTGCTGTCAGCATGGAGCCTCAGTAGATGCGACATTGTAGCTCCAATTCTATGCTCTGTGATCATATCTGGTGAGTAATTTTGCACTCTGCTCTATTTGAATGCTGTAGATGTGAAGGTTTAGAAATGGCTGTATTTAGCACTTTTATGTGGCTTCTGGTAATCCATGGTAGACATGGATTTTTAATAGTCATGAATTAGCACCCATAACAAAACCATGACAAACAGGTTAATTTAGATTGTAAAGTATCAGGGTAGAAGTTTGAAATCTAATGTATATTCAACAGAGAAAAATTTTAAAAAACTAGAATTTTTATTCTGTGGTTTAAATAATGAAAGAAATGTTATAATTTTCATTTTACTCTATCATATTGCTTCGTAATGAGTGTGTACACAATATCAACTGAAAAAATATTAAATACAGGTTCAGCAGCCTGAACTGAAGTAGAATCTGTTTTTGAACACACACCAGTCTAGAAATTACTATTTGGGCTATTAATTTATGATTAGTCAACATATTTGTCCTCTGTCCACTATGTTAATGATGGTGTTAACCTAATTAAAATAAATGAATGGCTCTGTTAAAATGATAAAGGACCTTCTTATATGATTCTTATGCATCGTACACTAATGTTCCAAAAAGTAATTTCTGTCTCAAGATGCTAATGATAATTGTAACCTGATAAAATTGACCCAGTTTTTAAAATTAATTTACAATATGATTGGCTCTAACAGGTCTTTGAATATGTGGTATTAACCAGATTAAGCTTATATTTTCAAAGTCAACTGGTATTTCAGAATGGTTCTTAATATAGTTTTAATGCAATTCAAATTAAATAACCAGCTAAAAAATGTATTAAAATTCCACTCTAATCGACAGTGAAAGCAGCTCTCATTAAATCATAATCTAGGTTTTATTTTCAGGCCGAACTCATTTTCATACTATTACAGTTAAAATCTTGTTTGACTACATATTTTGAAAATGTAGCTTAACTTAAACCACAGAAAAGAAAAAAATCTATTGGCATGGATTTTGCGTTAAGAATAATGGTGAGGGTATCAGCGTTCACCATTATTATGGAGTAAATTGGACAGCAACTTCCAGAGTCTGCACATGCACAGTTAAGGCTGCAAGAAACTGCAATAGCTCATTAATTATCATCCCAGCCAACTAGAGAAATGTCTGTTTCACTCAGGAACCTAGTTCCCTTTTAAAAGACTGCAGTGAATCCATGCCAAAGGATTGCATTGCATATCTGATCTTGAGGCCAATGATTGCAAAAGGTGGATGGATTTATTTCTGGAATCCCTTTTACCCCTCAGCACCACCGGAATACTTAACTATGCAAAAGGAGAATTAATGACATCCAGCTGAGGAAAATACCAGCGGTAGTTAATGTTCTACTTTCACTATGCTTACATTTGCTGCCCACTGCAAAACCCAGTGGCATATCTTTGCTGGTTATGGAACCAAATAGTATTGTTTGGTAAAATGGAAGGAATAAACTAAACTGCTGCATTACAGATGTGCTCAATGCAATAGATCTTTAATATCAATAATAAATTTAGTAAATAGAAGAATTACATGATTCTTCATTCTCGACATTTCAAAACTGTATTTGAGTTAAGCTTATTGAATTATGTCTGCATGATTAAATCCCCAGAATCTTAAAACATTCAGATCCTTCAGAATAGTTCAGCAAAAATTTCAATTTTAACAGCAGAAATTGGATGTTGCCCTTAAGGAAACATAACTATTTACCTGTGGCTTATTTCTAATTCAAGAATTTGGAAGATTTACATATGACTGACCTAACTCATGTCTGCGCCAGTTTTCAGTACAACAAGAACTAAATTATCGGTTTCGGCTCAGAGTTCACATGCTGACAGAAAGCAGAAACATTGGTCATATTGGGCTCAAGTTTTGGCTTGAGTTGCTCCTATTTTTTTTGAGCAACTCGAGTTTAGAATGGAGTATCTTAGAAATTGCAATTCTCGGCATTTAGTTTCCTCCAATTCTAGTGAATTAGAATAGTTTTGTTTTAGAACAGTTTTTTTTTCACAAGTGGGCATTACCAGCCACTTACGCCTGTTTTGCAAGTTTAGACAGCGAAAACTTACTCCAAACTAACTTAGAATGGAGTAAGTGTAGATTTTTGTACGTTCAGAAAACCCTTGCCTACACTTTATAAATTAGGTGCAGGGAATGAGAGATGGCGAGGGTGGGGGCGGGGTGGGGGGGATGCGGGGGCGGAGTTTACAAGCATTAAACACTTCACTTTTACAAATAAAGAGCCATCATCAATAATAAATGATAAATAAATCAATAAATCAACCAATAAATCAATCCCACAACATAACTATTTTTTGATGTAGTAAATTTGAAAATTAACTGTTGACATGCTTAATCACAACCGACTATCTCAGCCAGTTCCTCCGAACGTACGTCTTGGATTACAAGCTTACTGCTTCATGCATTGCTAAATCAGACGTGCTTCAGAACAGCCCCTCCTTTACCATATTGATTGCTTTTACAGACTCCTAGGTAAACGAACACAAATCTACACGCAACAGGTAGGTGGAGATAAAAGCTGCATAAAGTACTTTAAAACATCCAGTAATACAGGATCTTTACACCCTCAAGTGATTTTTGTATAGTTTATCAAATTATTTGAAGCTGTCTGCACAACAATACTGTCATGTATCTCACATTACTGTATATAACTGTATCTTACCATGCTATACATGACTGTAACTGGATATGATCTGTAACAATAAGCATACCTTACCACCAGTGGTGCACTTGCAGGAGACACTCCATACCTGTCCCACTGTGGTATATAAAGGGAGGTCTCAGGCAAGTGCAGCACTGGAGAGCTGGAAATAAAGTTGCAGGTCCTGAGTGACCTTGACCATGTGTCTCGTGTAAGTCAGTACATTAGAGTCAGGACTTAACAGTGGTGACGAGTTACGGGATCACAGAATGGCTACCAACAGCTCAGATGAGAAATACAATGCTGGAGACAACTGGGATGACTTTATAGAAAGGCTCCAGCAAAGCTTTGTGACCAAAGACTGGCTGGGCGACGATAAGGCAGACAAGAGAAGAGCCCATCTCTTGACCAGCTGTAATGAAAGACCTGCTGGCACCCAAGAAATCAGCAAGCAAGTCGTTTGAGGAGTTGAGCACACTGGTGAGAGACCACCTGAAGCCAGCGAGCAGCCTACACATGGCCAGACACAGGTTCTACAACTACAGACGCTGTGAGGGCCAAAGCATACCCGACTTCGTGGTGGAACTTCGGAGGCTGGCTAGTTCATGTGAGTTCCCGATGAACTAAGGAGAGAAGTACTGAGAGAATTTTTTTATTGAAGGAATAGGCCACGCAGGCTTATTCCGAAAGCTTATAGAGACTAAGAACTTGACTCTAGAGGCAGCAGCACTGGTCTCACAGAAGTTCTTGGCAGGCGAAGAAGAAACGAGGCTGATCTATACTTCGGGTACGACAACCAACGAGGCATCGGAACACATTGTGAAACAAACCGCTACCCCCACACATAGACAAAGGCAGGAGAGCAGGCCTTCAACAGCAGACAGTGGCGCCAGAAGCCATCAAAATCAAGGGCCACATGAACGGCCGATCACACCTCATGAACCCACAATGCGAGCAATCAACAACAGATTGAGAGAAGCTCAAGGGAAATCAGCCAGACGCAGCTCATCCTTCGGAAACAATGGAAATGGTCTGTGTTGGAGATGTGGGGAAAGGCACTCAACCAGGGTGTGTCAATTTCAGCATGCCGTTTGCAGAAACTGCAACTACACAGGGCATCTGGCTCGCATGTGCAGAAAAACAGCAGCTCGACTGGTATACGAATCGGAAGGGTTGGAATGCGGACCAGAAGATGGTTGGAACAGTGCACGGGACGCCGAGGTACAGCGGGTTAACATGATCAATGTCCACTGTTCTTACACCAAGACGCCTCCAATTATGATTAGGATTCGACTCAACGGGATACCCATCAACATGGAACTGGACATGGGCGCCAGTCAATCCCTCATGAGCGTTCAACAATTTGAACAGCTGTGGCCGCACAAAAGCAACAGACCAAAACTCACAAAGATCGACACCAAACTAAGGACCTATACTAAAGAAATCATCCCAGTCCTCGGCAGCGCCATGCTCTCAGTCACACACAAAGGGATGGTGCACCGACTTTCCCTGTGGATTGTCCCCGGGGATCTCCCAGCCCTGTTGGGGAGAAGCTGGCTAGCAGAACTTAATTGGAAATGGGATGATGTTCACGCCATGTCGTCAGAGGAACGGACTTCCTGCTCAACAGTTATAAGCAGTTTTGAACATCTCTTTCAGCCAGCCCCTCAAAGGGGCTAAAGTTAGAATCTACATCACACAGAATGCCAGACTGGTCCATCTGTTAACAAATATGATGTGATTGGGATTACGGAGACGTGGCTCCAGGATGATCAGGGCTGTGAACTCAACATCCAGGGGTATTCAACATTCAGGAAGGATAGAATAAAAGGAAAAGGAGGTGGGGTAGCATTGCTGGTTAAAGAGGAGATTAATGCAATAGTTAGGAAGGACATTAGCTTGGATGATGTGGAATCTATATGGGTAGAGCTGCAGAACACCAAAGGGCAAAAAATGTTAGTGGGAGTTGTGTACAGACCTCCAAACAGTAGTAGTGATGTTGGGGAGGGTATCAAACAGGAAATTAGGGGTGCATGCAATAAAGGTGCAGCAGTTATAATGGGTGACTTTAATATGCACATAGATTGGGCGAGCCAAACTGGAAGCAATACGGTGGAGGAGGATTTCCTGGAGTGCATAAGGGATGGTTTTCTAGACCAATATGTCGAGGAACCAACTGGGGGGGAGGCCATCTTAGACTGGGTGTTGTGTAATGAGAGAGGATTAATTAGCAATCTCATTGTGCGAGGCCCCTTGGGGAAGAGTGACCATAATATGGTGGAATTCTGCATTAGGATGGAGAATGAAACAGTTAATTCAGAGACCATGGTCCAGAACTTAAAGAAGGGTAACTTTGAAGGTATGAGGCGTGAATTGGCTAGGATAGATTGGCGAATGATACTTAAGGGGTTGACTGTGGATGGGCAATGGCAGACATTTAGAGACCGCATAGATGAACTACAACAATTGTACATTCCTGTCTGGCGTAAAAATAAAAAAGGGAAGGTGGCTCAACCGTGGCTATGAAGGGAAATCAGGGATAGTATTAAAGCCAAGGAAGTGGCATACAAATTGGCCAGAAATAGCAGTGAACCCGGGGACTGGGAGAAATTTAGAACTCAGCAGAGGAGGACAAAGGGTTTGATTAGGGCAGGGAAAATGGAGTACGAGAAGAAGCTTGCAGGGAACATTAAGGCAGATTGCAAAAGTTTCTATAGGTATGTAAAGAGAAAAAGGTTAGTAAAGACAAACGTAGGTCCGCTGCAGTCAGAATCAGGGGATGTCATAACTGGGAACAAAGAAATGGCAGACCAATTGAACAAGTACTTTGGTTCGGTATTCACTAAGGAGGACACCAACAACCTTCCGGATATAAAAGGGGTCAGAGGGTCTAGTAAGGAGGAGGAACTGAGGGAAATTTTTATTAGTCGGGAAATTGTGTTGGGGAAATTGATGGGATTGAAGGCCGATAAATCCTCAGGGCCTGATGGACTGCATCCCAGAGTACTTAAGGAGGTAGCCTTGGAAATAGTGGATGCATTGACAGTCATTTTCCAACATTCCATTGACTCTGGATCAGTTCCTATCGAGTGGAGGGTAGCCAATGTAACTCCACTTTTTAAAAAAGGAGGGAGAGAGAAAACAGGGAATTATAGACCGGTCAGCCTGACCTCAGTACTGGGTAAAATGATGGAATCAATTATTAAGGATGTCATAGCAGTGCATTTGGAAAATGGTGACATGATAGGTCCAAGTCAGCATGGATTTGTGAAAGGGAAATCATGCTTGACAAACCTTCTGGAATTTTTTGAGGATGTTTCCAGTAAAGTGGACAAGGGAGAACCAGTTGATGTGGTATATTTGGACTTTCAGAAGGCTTTCGACAAGGTCCCACACAAGAGATTAATGTGCAAAGTTAAAGCACATGGGATTGGGGGTAGTGTGCTGACGTGGATTGAGAACTGGTTGTCAGACAGGAAGCAAAGAGTAGGAGTAAATGAGTACTTTTCAGAATGGCACGCAGTGACTAGTGGGGTACCGCAAGGTTCTGTGCTGGGGCCCCAGCTGTTTACATTGTACATTAATGATTTAGACGAGGGGATTAAATGTAGTATCTCCAAATTTGCGGATGACACTAAGTTGGGTGGCAGTGTGAGCTGCGAGGAGGATGCTATGAGGCTGCAGAGTGACTTGGATAGGTTAGGTGAGTGGGCAAATGCATGGCAGATGAAGTATAATGTGGATAAATGTGAGGTTATCCACTTTGGTGGTAAAAACAGAGAGACAGACTATTATTAAAGGGGAGGTGCAACGAGACCTGGGTGTCATGGTACATCAGTCATTGAAGGTTGGCATGCAGGTACAGCAGGCTGTTAAGAAAGCAAATGGCATGTTGGCCTTCATAGCGAGGGGATTTGAGTACAGGGGCAGGGAGGTGTTGCTACAGTTGTGCAGGGCCTTGGTGAGGCCACACCTGAAGTATTGTGTACAGTTTTGGTCTCCTAACCTGAGGAAGGACATTCTTGCTATTGAGGGAGTGCAGCGAAGATTCACCAGACTGATTCCCGGGATGGTTGCAATGAACAATCAAGAAAGACTTGATCAACTGGGCTTGTATTCACTGGAGTTCAGAAGAATGAGAGGGGACCTCATAGAAACGTTTAAAATTCTGACGGGTTTAGACAGGTTAGATGCAGGAAGAATGTTCCCAATGTTGGGGAAGTCCAGAACCAGGGGTCACAGTCTAAGGATAAGGGGTAAGCCATTTAGGACCGAGATGAGGAGAAACTTCTTCACCCAGAGAGTGGTGAACCTGTGGAATTCTCTACCACAGAAAGTAGTTGATGCCAATTCACTAAATATATTCAAAAGGGAGTTTGATGAAGTCCTTACTACTCGGGGGATCAAGGGGTATGGCGAGAAAGCAGGAAGGGGGTACTGAAGTGCATGTTCAGCCATGAACTCATTGAATGGCGGTGCAGGCTAGAAGGACTGAATGGCCTACTCCTGCACCTATTTTCTATGTTTCTATGTTTCTATCACAAGGCTGGAGCTGTGCCTTATGTGATGAGGGAAAAGATTGAAAACGAACTGGACTGGCTTCTGCGGGAAGGCATAATTTTTCCTGTGGAATTCAGCGACTGGGCAAGCCCCATCGTCCCCGACATGAAGCCTGATGGATCCGTGCGAATCTGTGGGGATTACAAGTCTACCATAAACAGAGTCTCCCTACAGGACCAATACTCGCTGCCCAGAGTGGAGGACCTATTTGGCTGGAGTAAACCTTTCTCGAAACTTAACCTCACATCTGCATATATGATGCAAGAACTGACCGAAGAGTCGAAGCTATTCACCACCATCAACACACATCGAGGCCTTTTTGTGTACAATCGATGTCCATTCGGCATCAGGTCGGCAGCTGCTCTATTCCAGCGCAACATGGAAAGTCTGCTCAAGTGCATCCTGGGGGCGGTTGTGTTTCAAGATGACATACTCATCACGGGCAGGGACACCGACTCTCGTCTCCTCAATCTTGAGGAAGTATTAAGTCGATTGGATTGGGTAGGCCTAAGAGTTAAGAAATCCAAGTGTCTGTTTCTCGCGCCTGAGGTTGAATTTTTGGGCAGAAGGATTGCCGCTGATGGAATCCGCCCAACCGAATCCAAAACCGAAGCGATTCGTCTGGCATCCAGGACCCGGAATGTCTCGGAACAGCGCGCCTTTCTCGGGCTGCTCAATTACTTTGGGAACTTTATACAGAACTTGAGCACGCTGCTGGAGCCACGCCATGTGTTACTCAGAAAGGGGTGCGATTGGTTTTGGGGGGACGCCCAAGAACGCGCCTTCAATAAGGCACGCAACCTTCTATGTACCAAGAGTGTTTTAGCCTTTTTTGACCCAGATAAAAAGTTAGTCCTTACGTGTGATGTGTCGGCATACAGGGTCGGGTGCGTTTTACAGTACGTCAATGATGCGGGTAAATTGCAGCCCGTTGCTTATGCCTCACTTTTGCGGGCGGAGCGCGGGGTACGGTATGGTTGAGAAGGAGGCGCTCACTTGCGTGTACGGTTTCAAAAAGATGCACCAATACCTTTTCGGGGCCAAGTTTGCATTAGAAACCGACCACAAACCCCTCACGTCCCTACTATCCGAGTGCAAGGCAATCAACGCCAATGCCTAGGCGCACATTCAGCGGTGGGCACTCATGCTGGCGGCTTACGACTACACGATAGGGCACAGACCAAGCACAGACAACTGTGCCGACGCGCTTAGCAGGCTACCCCTGGCGACCACAGAAGGGTCCAATGAACAGGACTGTGAGATGGTCATGGCAATCAATGCCTTTGAATCCACAGGTTCGCCCATGACGGCTCACCAAATCAGAGCCTGGACGACCAGCGACCCCACGTTATCTCTAGTTAAAAGATGCGTTTTAACCGGTGACTGGGCAGAGGCTCGCAATGCCTGCCCCGAGGAGGTCAAACCCTTCCATAGGTGCATGCATGAACTCTCACTACAGGCAGACTGCCTGATGTGGGGCAGCCGAGTAGTTATGCCCTTACGAGGCAGGGAGGCGTTTTTCTGGGAGCTCCATCGCGAGCACCCAGGGATCGTCCTTATGAAGGCCATAGCCAGATCTCATGTCTGGTGGCCTGGCATTGACGCGGACTTGGAGCTCTGCGTCCGTCGGTGCACCATTTGTGCCCAACTCAGTAATGCCCCCAGGGAGGCTGCCCTAAGCCTCTGGCCCTGGACACCAAACCGTGGTTGTGGGCCCATTCATGGGCAAAATGTTCCTTGTAGTCGTTGATGTATTTTCAAAATGGATCGAGTGCACCATTTTAAACTCGAGCACCACCTCCACCACTGTGGAGAGCCTTAGAACCATGTTTGCAACGCACGGCATTCCTGACATATTGGTCAGTGATAATGGTCCATGTTTCACCAGCGCAGAATTTCACGATTTTATAGTTGACCACGGTATAAATCACGTTTAGACAGCACCTTTCAAGCCGGCCTCCAATGGCCAGGCGGAGCGAGCAGTGCAGATCATTAAACAAGGCATGCTCAGAATCCAAGGTCCCACGCTGCAGAGCCGCCTGTCGCGACTGCTGCTGGCATACAGATCTCGTCCGCATTCGTTGACTGGGGTTCCCCCGCGCAACTATTGATGAAACGAACCTTAAAGACCAGGCTCTCGTTAATCCTCCCAGACATGCATGAAATTGTTGAGGCTAAGCGTCAAAAGCGAACTGAGTACCATGACCGAAATTCGAGAGGGGGGTGGAATGAGAAAGGGGACAAAGTGTTTGTGCTAAACTATGGTCGGGGTCCCAAATGGCTTGCAGGGACAGTAACAGACGAAAAGGGAAACAGGCTACTGGTTGTACAAATGGACGATGGCCAAACCTGCCGGAGGCATGTAGACAAGTAAAAAGTAGATTCACTGATAAAACTGAAGAACCAGAGACAGACTACAATGTGGAACTCACACCACACCTGGTGGACAGACAGGTGGAACAACCTGAGGAAAGGGCAGTCTCAACAGACAGCCCAGGCGAGATACCAGCAATCACACCGAACGAAACAGACAGCCCAGGCGAGATACCAGCAATCACACCGAGCGAAAAACAGGCACCAAGGCAAACAACTGAACCGCAACTAAGATGCTCCACGTAAGAGCGCAGACCACCTGAGAGACTGAATCTATAAAGGCAATAAGACCTTGGGGGAGGGTGATGTCATGTATCTCACATTACTGTATATAACTGTATCTTACCATGCTATACATGACTGTAACTGGATATGACCTGTAACAATAAGCATACCTTACCACCAGGGGTGCACTTGCAGGAGACACTCCATACCTGTCCCACTGTGGTATATAAAGGGAGGTCTCAGGCAAGTGCAGCACTGGAGAGCTGGAATTAAAGGTGCAGGTCCTGAGTTACCTTGACCGTGTCTCGAGTAAGTCAGTACATTAGAGTCAGGACTTAACAAATACATTTTTAGCTTTGTCATTGTAAACCCCCAAATGGCTGAGCCACAGTGAGAAAGCTCATTGTAATTGCTTCTTCAGAAATTAATGCAAAAACACACAACTCCATGGGGTGGGGGAGAACAGACACATGTTTAGGAACAAGCCCATCCCTTTTTAAATAATCTCAACCCAAGAAACCCAGCTTTTCCACATACCCTTCAATCTTTTCTCTCCAGAAACTTACCTTAAACTCATTTATATTATTATTCTCTCTCTCTCTCTCTCGAGCAACTTCTTCCACAACGTCATTACTCTTTGTGTAAATAAATACTCACTGACTTCCCTCCTTGTTCCATGATACAATAATAAGGCATGGATTCGGGATGATGTAGGCTTGATGATTCAAATGACCCTTTCTCATTCCAGACTTTATGTTCTTTATAATAGTACTCCCGGCTGAATGCGGCAGGCACTGTTCCCACAGGTCGCGGTGGGGAGCCCATTCGGCCCGGGCTAGGGATGGTGTGCTTCGGGCCCCTCCCACACAGCCTGAAGAGATTTGGGGGCGAGGAGCTACTGCACATGCGCACACACTCTAGTGCCAAGGGCCTTCATCATTCCAACTGCGGGGAGAATAGCAAGGTAACTTTTAGGCATGGTTTTTGTTCTAAAAAGTCGGCGCACCTCACGGAAGTGCGCCGTTCTAAGCGTGGGGGCAAACTTGATGTTTTTAATTTGGAATATAATCAAACTAAAAATATTCTGTGATGCTGATAGGTATGTGCATTTCCAAAGTTTTCTGCTTTTATTTCTGATTTCCAGCATTCACATTTTTCTCTGTCCATATGTGACCATTTGTTACAGATTCACATCTGTACAGTTACAGTACAAATCTGCAACTGGTGGGAGTAAAAGGAGCTAGATTTTTATTCTCCAACAGAAACTTTTCAGTTCCATTCCGTGGTCAGATAGCTCTCCCTGGATAAGTACAACGAGTTCGCAAGCATAAAGTCAAAGGGCTCAATATTCCCGGGTCAGTTGCACCGTTTTTTTGGCATGCGTTGTTTTTTCTGGCATAATTATTTAATTCAAAGTTTCCCCTTGGAATCTGTGTCGGCATAACTGCTTTAGTTACGATTTTTCTACATTAGGATTTTTTGATGTTCCCTCATGTCTGCACCAGTTTTCAGCATTTTTCGCAGTTTGCCCCAAATTTTTTTATTCTAGGGCGACGTATCTGGCTACTCCTTAAAAACCTTCTGGTAAGTTAACAGAAAGTAGCGCACATTGAAAAATCGGCGCTGAAAGATGCTATTGTTTTTAGAGTTTTTGGAGGGAGTCTCTAACACTTGAAATATCGGTAATAAAGTTCAACTTTTTTTACCTTTCAGTGGGGTATATGGAAGTTTCTTGGAATTGCAGGACTTACAATCTCCCTCGAGTGTGGGCCCAGCTTGTGCAGTGGTGGTTGCTTTTCTCCAGGCAGGACCCATTAAAGCAGCGACCCTCTCTTCCAAGGGTGTCAATGGCTGCAGATTTGCTGGGTCTGCTCCTGTTCGAGTTCTTTCCCTTTTATTATAGAAACATAGAAACATAGAAAATAGGTGCAGGAGTAGGCCATTCAGCCCTTCGAGCCTGCACCACCATTCAATAAGATCATGGCTGATCATTCACCTCAGTACCGCTTTCTCTCCATACCCCTCGATCCCTTTAGCCATAAGGGCCATATCTAACTCCCTCTTGAATATATCCAATGAACTGGCATCAACAACTCTCTGCAGCAGGGAATTTCACAGGTTAACGACTCTCTGAGTGAAGAGGTTTCTCCTCATCTCAGACCTAAATTGCCGACCCCATATCCTAAGATTGTGTCTCCTGGTTCTGGACTTTCCCAACATCGGGAACATTCTTCCCGCATCGAACCTGTCCAGTCCCGTCAGAATCTTATACGTTTCTATGAGGTCCCCTCTCCTCCTTCTAAACTCCAGTGTATAAAGGCCCAGTTGATCCAGTCTCTCCTCATACGTCAGTCCAGCCATCCCTGGAATCAGTCTGGTGAACCTTCGCTGCAATCCCTCAATAGCAAGAACATCCTTCCTCAGATTAGGAGACCAAAACTGAACACAATATTCCAGGTGAGGTCTCACCAAGGCCCTGTACAATTGCAGTAAGACCTCCCTGCTCCTATACTCAAATCCCCTAGCTATGAAGGCCAACATGCCATTTGCTTTCTTCACCGCCTGCTGTACCTGCATGTCAACTTTCAATGACTGATGAACCATGACACCCAGGTCTCGTTGCACCTCCCCTTTTCCTAATCTGCCACTATTCAGATAATATTCTGCCTTTGTGTTATTGCCCCCAAAGTGGATAACCTCACATTTATCCACATTATACTGCATCTGCCATGCATTTGCCCACTCACCTAACCTGTCCAAATCACCCTGCAGCCTCTTAGTATCCTCCTCACAGCTCACACCGCCACCCAGTTTAGTGTCATCTGCAAACTTGGAGATATTACATTCAATTCCTTCATCCAAATCATTGATGTATATTGTAAAGAGCTGGGGTCCCAGCACTGAGCCCTGCGGCAGTCCACTAGTCACTGCCTCCCATTCCGAAAAGGACCTGTTTATCCCGACTCTCTGCTTCCTGTCTGCCAACCAATTCTCTATCCATGCCAGTACATTATCCCCAATACAATGTGCTTTGATTTTGCACACCAATCTCTTATGTGAGACCTTGTCAAAAGCCTTTTGAAAGTCCAAATACACCACATCCACTGGTTCCCCCTTGTCCACTCTACTAGTTACATCTTCAAAAAATTCCAGAAGATTTGTCAAGCATGATTTCCCTTTCATAAATCCATGCTGACTTGGACTGATCCTCACACTGCTTTCCAAATGCGCTGCTATTTCATCCTTAATAATTCATTCCAACATTTTCCCCACTACTGATGTCAGGCTAACCGGTCTATAATTACCCGTTTTCTCTCTCCCTCCTTTTTTAAAAAGTGGTGTTACATCAGCTACCCTCCAGTCCATAGGAACTGATCCAGAGTTGATAGACTGTTGGAAAATGATCACCAATGCATCCACTATTTCTAGGGCCACTTCCTTAAGTACTCTGGGATGCAGACTATCAGGTCCCAGGGATTTATCGGCCTTCAATCCAATCAATTTCCCTAACACAATTTCCCTCCTAATAAGGATAACCTTCAGTTCCTCCTTCTCACTAGACCCACTGTCCCCTAGTACATTCGGAAGGTTATTTGGGTCTTCCTTCGTGAAGACAGAACCAAAGTATTTGTTCAATTGGTCTGCCATTTTTTTGTTCGCCATTATAAATTCACCTGACTCCGACTGCATGGAACCTATGTTTGTCTTCACTAATCTTTTTCTCTGCACATATCTATAGAAGATTTTGCAGTCATTTTTTATGTTCCCTGCAAGCTTCCTCTCGTACTCTATTTTCCCCCTCCTAATCAAACCCTTTGTACTCCTCTGCTGAATTCTAAATTTCTCCCAGTCCTCAGGTTTGCTGCTTTTTTTGGCCAATTTATATGCCTCTTCCTTGGAACTAACACTATCCTTAATTTCCCTTGTTAGATACGGTTGAGCCACCTTCCCTGTTTTATTTTTACTCCGGACAGGGATGTACAATTGTTGAAGTTCATCCATGTGATCTATAAATGTTTGCCATTGCCTATCCACCGTCAACCCTTTAAGTATCATTTGCCAGTCTATTCTAGCCAATTCGCGCCTCATGTCATCGAAGTTAGCTTTCCTTAAATTCAGGACCCTAGTTTCTGAATTAACGGTGCCGCTCTCCATCTTAATAAAGAATTCTACCATATTATGGTCACTCTTCCCCAAGCACGCCGGCCCTAGCCCTGGGCGAATGGGCTCACTGGGGCGGCGAAGATCAGGCTGCACCTGCCTCGTCCAGCTCCTGCTCTGGCTCCAGCTTCCTCCCCTGTTCAGCTGTCTCTCTCAACCCCCTCAACCTCTGCCCCCCCAGCTCCCGCTCCGCTGCCCACTCCCACACAACCCCCGCAGCTCCCGCTCCGAACCCCCCCAGCTCCTGCTCCGACCACCCCCCCCAGCTCCTACTCCGCTCCGCTCCCCTCCCAGCTCCCACTCTGCTCCCCCCCAGCTCCCGCTCCGCTCGCCCCCCAGCTCCTGCTCCGACACCGCCCACCCCAGCTCCCACTCCGACCCCCCTCCAGCTCCCGCTCCGCTCCCCCCCAGCTCCGGCTTCCCCCGGCCACCTACCTTTAACTCCGGTCCGCTCCCTCTTCCTTCAGCGGGGCCTGCCCGCCCGGCAGCTTGCCCGAAGTCTTGGGCCCGGCTTCATCACGTCGGCTGGGCCCGTCCAGCCTCCTCCCTCTCCTTTCCCCCTCCCTCTTCCCCTCTCCCCCTCTCCTCCCTCCCTCCCCCTCCTCTCCCCCTCCCTTTCTCTCTCTCCTCTCCTCTCCCCCTCCCTCCCTCCCTCTCCACTCCCCCTCCCACCCTCCCTCTACTCTCCCCTCCCTCCCTCTCCTCTCCCTCTCCCTCCTTCCCTCTCCTCTCCCCCTCCCTCCCTCTCCTCTCCCCCTCCCTCCCTCTCCTTTCCCCCTTCCTCCCTCTCCTCTCTCCTCCTTCCCTCTCCCCTCCCCTCTCCCCCCTTCTCCTCTCCCCCTCCCTCCTTCTCCTCTCCCCCTCCCTCCCTCTCCTCTCCCCCTCCCTCCTTCCCTCTCCTCTCCCCCTCCCTCGCTCTCCTGTCCCCCTCCCCTCTCCCCCTCCCTCCCTCTCCCTCCCCTACCTCCCTTACCTTCCTCCTCCCCCCTCCTCCTACTCCCCCCTCCTCCTCCCCTCCCCCCTCCTCCCTCCTTCTCCCCCCCCTCTCTCCTCGCTGTCAGAAACACATAGACACTGACAGACAGAGAGAGAGAGAGACACTGACAGAGACAGGGAGAGACACACTGTGGGGGTGGTGGGGGGGAGGCGTCCCAGCATACTGTTGGAGGGCTCCCGGTGCTGCAGTCGGTGAGTAGAATTTTTTTTATTTATTGATTTTTAATTTTTTTAAATTTTTTATTAATTTTTTTTGATTGATTTATTGGTTGATTTATTGATGTATTTATCTTTTATTATTGATGATGGCTCTTTATTTGTAAAACTGAAGTGTTTAATGTTTGTAAACTTCCCTTTCCCCCCACCCCCGCCGTTCCCTACGCCTGATTTGTAACCTACACCTGATTTTCTAAGTGCAGGCAAGGTTTTTCTGAGCGTATAAAAATCTACACTTACGCCCGTTTTGAAAGTTTAGGCAGTGAAAACTTTCTCCAAACTAACTTAGAATGGAGTAAGTGGCCGGACACGCACCTTTTGAAAAAAAAATCTGTTCCAAACTGAAACTGGTGCAAACTAAATGCCAAGAATTGCAATTTCTAAGATACTCCATTCTAAACCAGTTGCTCCAAAAAAACAGGAGCAACTCAGACCGAAACTTGGTCCCATTATGGGGCCGAAATTGGTAAAGGCAAAAAGTCCTTTGAAAGGCCTCAATCCGCAAAGAGTGAACTCTACACTGGTTAGGAATCAGAAAAAACAGATGGTCTGACAAATTGATGGAAAATAAACCCAGTTTGAAATTCCAGGGTGCCATGGTTCAGGGTAACTTTCCAACTGGGGTCTGAAGCAGAACTGCCACCCCAGGTCTCAGACAGAGCACTGAACTTTAAGGATGAGCAGCAGACCTTTAAGAGCTACTGGCTTGCTGCGTTTTCTGACTCACAGCCAATCATGTTCAAGGAATCTTTTTAAATGAAAGGAATGGGTCTGCATCACAAAATTGAGCCAGGCCGGGTCAGGCCTACCTGCTGCTGGTGCATATGTGACCATGACAGGGGTGAGCACAGCCGGGAGAATTTTCTACCCGAGGGGTATGGAGAGAAAGCAGGAATGGGGTACTATACTAAAGTTGCATGATCAGCCATGATCATATTGAATGGTGGTGCAGGCTCAAAGGGCTGAATGGCCTACTCCTGCACCTATTTTCTATGTTTCTATGTTTCTATGTTGCTACAGTCTGAAGCAGCATAGTTAACTTTTTTTTATTTAAGCAAAGTATCGATAACCTATTTTTGTTATTTCGTGGCCATCCGTTTGCTGAATGCTGCCATTGAGATGAAAAAAGAACTTTGAAGTGTAAGCTATTTTAATTATTACTGATCAGAATTTTTTTACTCTGACTAACAATGCTATTTTCATTCTTGGGTTATCTAGTATGATGTTTGGAAAGGAAATTGAAAAATGTTATAATACAGACAATTAATTCTAATGTCTGTTTTGATAATATATGCAATAATGCATTCTCTCAGGTAGGGCATAAACTTGTAACTATAAATTAACCCAAATTAAATTATTTTATGTTGCAATTGCAACTTCTAATTTTAAACATAAAAAGCTAGGTAGCTTTCCAACATCTGAAAAGTATGCAATTAAATATTTAGTATTAATTTTCTTGGATGAATTAATTTTGCTTCCTTCATTATATTCAGTGCACCAGAGGCAGCGTAAGAAGTTCCAGGTCTAAAGAGGCATCTAATCATAGCCTGACTGATGACATTTATGAGCTGGCACTTTAGTCACGGAGCCTCACTTGATGGTAATGCAGAACTGTCAATCAGAGGTCATCGGATTATCCAGTCGGGCCAAGATTCCGACACGCTGACATCCATGCCCAATTATCCGTTCAATCTTCCTATCAAGTGAGGCCCTGTACTGGGAGCACAAAAGCAAAATACTGCGGATGCTGGAATCTGAAATATAAACATAAAATGCTGGAAATCTCAGCGGGTCAGGCAGCATCTGTGGAAAGAAAAACAGAGTTAACATTTCGGGTCAATGACATTTTGTCAGAACTGGCGAATGCTCGAAAAGAGCACTGAAAGTGGGAGGGGAGGAAAGAACAAAAGGGAAGGTTTGTGCTAAGGTGGAAGGCAGGAGAGATTAGAGAGACAAAAGGGATGATGGGCAAATTGAAATGTTAATGGTAGAAGTTAGAAAAAGGTTCGTCTAGATAGAGTGTGAATGGTGGAATGATGACCAGCTGCCATTGGAATCAAAGAGAAAAAAACATAAGGTGTTGGTG
This sequence comes from Pristiophorus japonicus, assembly GCF_044704955.1. Taxonomy (NCBI): domain Eukaryota; kingdom Metazoa; phylum Chordata; class Chondrichthyes; family Pristiophoridae; genus Pristiophorus; species Pristiophorus japonicus. The sequence continues at coordinate 174,513,612 of NC_091988.1, read as the reverse complement.
GTGAGGGGGAGGGGGGAAGGGGGGGCGGGGGTGGCAGCGGGAAGGCAGACAAGGCCTGTACTGTAAAATTGCCGACATTGTTCGGAGAGAAATGCAGAATGTGCTATTCAAGAAATAAAAACGTTGCATGTCGAACATTATTTTTTACAATTTTGATAATGACATAGTGTAATGAACCTTATCTGCTCATCTTTGCTTATCTACCTAATCTTCCTTATCAACATTAACCACTTTTTCAAAACCCACTCGTTGACCAAGCTTTAGAACAGCTCTTCTCCTTCCTAGCTCTTTCTTTACACCTACCTGTGAAACACCTTGGGACATTCTTTATGTTAAAGATGCTATCTAAATGCAAGTTGTCGTCTTTGTAAATCAAAACATTTATCACTGCCACTCAAGTAGTAATAGTTGAGCTCCATCACAGTCAACAGTGCTTCAGGGTCCTCGGTGCTGAGATTAGATAATAGAAATACAACTGCATTTGTAAAATTGTTTTCAAATCGAAATTAGCAACTAGCTAACCACTATTCCTTTTGAAATTACTTGAGAGATTTTATATTGGAACATAGGAATGTATAGGATTAGAAAAGACCAGTCCGAAAGTTCAGAAATATCACATTTGTCATACTCTTATATTTTTCAATTACTTTTTCAGACAAAAGAAAATTATCCAGCTCCATCTTGAATTTGCTGATACTATCTGCCTCAAATGCCTCCTGAATGTCTATGGGGTCAAGTTTCGGCCTGAGTTGCTCCTATTTTTTGGGGGCAACTGGTTTAGAATGGAGTATCTTAGAAATTGCAATTCTCAGCATTTAGTTTGCTCCAGTTCTAGTCAGTTAGAACAGTTTCATTTTGGATCAGATTTTTTTTTCCAAAAGGGGGCGTGTCCGGCACTTACGCCTGTTTTGAAAGTTTAGGCAGTGAAAACTTACTCCAAGCTAACTTAGAATGGAGTAAGTGTAGATTTTTGTACGCTCAGAAAAATCTTGCCTACACTTAGAAAATCAGGCGTAGGTTACAAATCAGGCGTAGGGAACAGGGGGTGGGGGGGGGGGGCGGGGGAGCGAGGGGGAGGGAAGTTTCCAAACATGAAACACTTCAGTTTTACAAATAAAGAGCTATCATCAATAATAAATGATAAATAAATCAATAAATCAATCAAAAAAAAAATTAAAAATTAAAATATTAAAAAAATCAATAAAAAATTAAGTTTCTACTTACCGACTGCAACACTGGGAGCCCTCCAACAACGTGCTGGGATGCCCCCCCCCCCCCCCCCCAATGTGTCTCTCTCTGTCTCTGTCAGTGTCTCTCTCTCTATCTCTGTCTGTCAGTGTGTGTCTCTCTCTCTCTGCCTGTCAGTGTCTATGTGTTTCTGACAGCGAGGGGAGTGGGGGAGGAGGAGGGGGGGAGGAGTGGGGGAGAGGAGACGGAGTGGGGAGAGGAGAGGGAGGGAGGAGGGGTAGAGGAGAGGGGGGAGGAGAGGGGGGAGAGGAGAGGAGGGGGGCAGAAGAGGGGGGGAGAGGAGAGGGAGGGAGGGAGGGGGGAGAGGAGAGGAGAGGGGAGGGGGTTGAGAGGAGAGAAGAGGGGAGGGAGGGGAGAGGCAGGGAGGGAAGAGGAGGGGAGAGGGAGGGAGGGAGGAGGAGAGAAAGGGAGGGAGGGAGGGGAGAGGAGAGGGAGGGAGAGGAGAGGGAGGGTGGGAGAGGAAAGGGAGGGTGGGAGAGGAGAGGGAGGGAGGGGGGAGAGGGGGGGAAGAGGAGAGGGAGGGAGGGAGGAGGGTTGTGGGAGAGGAGAGGGAGGAGAGGGGGGAGGCTGAACAGGCCCGGCCGACGTGAAGAAGCCGGGCCAAAGACTTCGGGCGGGGCCCGTCCCAGCAAGATGCCGGGTGGGCGGGCCCCGCCGAAGGAAGAGGGAGCAGACCGGACCTGAAGGGTTTGGGGGGCGGGTGGAGCCGGAGCGGAGCGGGAGCTGGGGGTGGTGGGGGGCGGATGGCAGTGGAGCGGGAGCGGGAGCGGGAGCTGGGGGGGGGAGCGGCAGGCAGCGGAGCGGGAGCTGGAGGTGGGGGGGGGCGAGTGAGAGAGCCAGAGGGAGCGTGAACTGAACAGGGGGAAGCCGGAGCCACAGCCAGAGCAGGAGCTGGACGAGGGAGGTGCAGTCGATCTTCACTGCCCCAGTGAGCCCATTCGGCCAGGGCTTGGGGCGGTGTGCTTCTGGCCCCACCCACACAGTTTTGGGCGCTTGGAGTTACTGCACATGCGCGCACACTGTAGCACGCATGTGCAGAGGTCCCGGCACTGTTTTCAGCGCCGGGACCTGGCTCCGCCCCCCACAGCTTGTGCTGCGCCGTGCCGATGGCCTGGATCGATCTGAGGGAATGGAGAATACCGAAATAAGTTTTCGGCGTGGTTTTGAGCGCGGAAATCAGGCATGGCTCGCGAGGCTTGAGCCCTATACTACAGATTCACCATCATCAAAGGGAAGCAGATAAGTCTAAACAGTTCACCAGCTCTCTTCTGAACTTGAATCCGTATCTCTGGTTACAGAGTTTCTGGTTGATTATTCAGGCTCAGCATTTCTGTACCCTTTAGAAATTTGAAAACTTCAATAAGTTCTCACAGGAGCCTTCTTTTTCTCCAATGGAAACAGTGCCAGATTCTGCAGTCTTTCCATCTTTTTTTCATTCTGGCAATAGTGGTTTCTCCAGCAAGGCCAGCATTCATTGCCAAACCCTAATTCCCTTAAGGTGGTGGTGGTGAACCTTCTTCTTGAACCACTGCAGTCCATGTGGTGAATGTATTCCTGCAGTGCTGTTAGGTAAGGAGTTCCAAGATTTTGACTCAATGACCATGAAGGAACGGCAATACAAGTCCATGTCGGGATGGTGTGTGACTTGGCAGGGACTTGGAGGTGATGGTGTTCATACCTGCTTTCCTTGTCCTTCTAGGTGTTGTAGGTCAAGGGTCTGGGAGGTGCTGTTGAAGAAGCCTTGGTGGGTTGCTGTTGTACATCCTGTATATAGTACACACTGCAGCACAATGGGGCCGAAATTGGTGAAGAGCAAGGGCCGCCCAAACGACCGCCGATGGCCTCTGAGATACCTACCGGTACTCTGGGTGGGGTTTTCGACAAAAAGGTCCTTGAAAGGGCGGTTGGCGACAAAAGAGGGACTTATGCCATCAATCTGGTTGGCAGCGGGCGGGAGCTGTCAATCTCGGCGGCATGGGCACTTGCCCCCCAAATGCCGCCGAGGATGGAGTCAGGCCCATGGAAGGTCGAACGGCTAGAAGTAAAAATCATCAAAAAAAAACATCGGAAGACCTTCAGGGGACCCAATCAAGGTAAGTCGCTGAAAAGAAAATTTTTAAAAATTGTTTACTAACCATTTTTTGCAGGTCTTCATACCTACCGTCGGGGACAGACCAGCCTCCTCGCAGTGGTCTTGCCCCATCCTCAAGCCGACTCCCGCCGACTCCTGCCCGCACCGATGTGGCATTTTGGCGGCCGGGAGTTCACTTGCGCCACTTGACCATCTGCTGACGTCAGCGGGCGCTTCCCGCCGGTTATCCCCTCCCGCCCGCTCCAGACCAAATGGATACTCACACCGGGCAGAACCCGAGGGGGAATGTTGGCGGATCTCGGCGGCAGTGGGCGGTAAGGCCATCAATTTTGGCCCTTATGTCACTATAAGACTAGAATAGGAGCGGTCGTATTGACCATAGCAGTGATGTGAAGAGAACCAAATTATCTAATGGAGAGAGAGCATCTGTTTTTGGCTGCCTGTCCCTCTCTTCTGCCCTTCTTCTGCTGACGGCTGCAATATTTGTTCATGAAGATCCATTTGCACAAAATTGATATGAAAGCAAAATACTGCGAATGCTGGAAATCTGAAATAAAATCAGAAATTGCTGGAAGTACTCCGCAGGTCATGTGGCATGAAATATCATCAACCTTTCTCTCTGCACAGATTCTACCTGACTCGTGGAGTATTTCCAGCAGTTTCTGTTTTTATTGCACAAGATTGATGTTTGATTCTCAGGGGCTTCTCTCCCCTTTATGGCTCCTTTTCCTTCGGGTGTTGCAGTGAGTGCCTTGCTGCAACATCACTGGATTTTCCAGCTGTGCAATGGTGGGCTCCCTTTGCAAAGCAGTGTTACTGCCATGAACACAGCCTGAATTTTTAATTGACCCTGGCTCAGGAAAATGAGATGCTGCCCTGATGGAAAATCCAGCACAGTATCATTGAAGTTTGTGGAGCTTCCAACTTACGTTTGTTCCGTGATTGATGGGCTTCCCAAAAAAACAGGTGGGAGCAGTTAAAATGGACTTGGAGACTTACCTTCTGACCCCACACCCGATCCTGCCAACTTGGGTGGGGGACGACCGCGAGAGGGTGCGACTGGGTGAGGGGAGAATTGGGGAAGGTACTGAACGGGTTGGGGCTCAAGGTGGCCAGCAGGAGGGAAGTCAAGTCGGCGATCGTGATGGTGGTCTAAATAGCCATTGGGAAATGGGGAACACAGGGAACGGGAGAGGGGTGAATGGTGTCCGGCAGCAGCCCATAGTTTGACTGTGGAGCCAGGAGGCGCACCTTCCACCTCTACATTCGGATAGTGTCAGCCTGCAGCAGTCCCTTTAAGGACTACTGGTTAGGTTGCATGTCGACCTGGCATTCCTGAACATAGCTGTCCCAGCGCTTCAATACTCCTCCAGTCTTTGCCAGAGGACTGTTGCCCCAAATTCACTCCATTACAATGAGGTCCGAGGCCCAATATCAGCAGCACCTCAGACCTCACCAATCAGGTGCACGGATTGATCCCTGTATCCTCCCGTACCCCAAAATAGGTACGCCTGACTTTCTAGGTCATTATTTCATAAGCACTCTGATTGTGCGATCATTGTAGGCACTTGCACTACTTAATTAGCTGAGGACTGTTCCAGTTATCACAGAAACAATGTAAGCAATAATCAGTTAATGCAGAAAGAGCCCATGGTAAAGATTTTCCTCATGTTTATTACCTGTTGTTGGATGAATTCAGGGAGCTAGAAGAGGGAATTGGGTTGGGTAGTTGTAGCACTGAATCTGTAAAAAAAAACTCTTGCAATGTTCCTTGCAATGCAATGTGAACAACCTTGCGCAAATAATATTTAAAAGTAGTTTTAATGCAAACACTAAGTGCCGAATTTGTTTAAGGCTTCCTCCCCACAAGTGCCGCCCAAAGTGCCGCCGATGGCCGCCGAGGTACCAGATGGTACTTTCGGCGGGGTTTTCAACACCGTGGTCCCTTGAAGGTCGCCAGACAGCAAATCAACGAAATATGCCACCAATCTGGGCGGCAGCGGGCGAGAGGTCTCATTCTCAGAGGCAGAGACGCTTGCCGCCCAAGTGCCGCTGAAGATGGAGTCGGGCCCTCGGAGGTCGAAGAGGTAAAAATAAAAATCATCACCAAGAAAAAAAACATCTGACGACCTGCAGTGGACCTCATCCAGGTACCTGTAAAGAAATAATTTTATAACATTCCACTTCCCTTTTTTACAGATTCTTGACACTCACCATTCAGGACAGACCAGCCTCCACGCAGCGGGACACCGCCGTCCTGCCGCCGACTTCAGCCAACTCCAGCCCGCACCTATCTGGCATCTTGGTGGGCGGGAGTCTAATTACGCGCATCGGCCATCAACTGACATCGGCGGGCGCCTCCCGGCGGCTCTCCCCTCCCGCTTGCTCCAGGCCACATTGAAAGTGGCACTGGGCGGTTCAAGCAGAGGATTGTCGGCGGCAGTTGGTGGCAGTGTGGTCAGTTAATCAAAATCGGCCCCTGAATTTCTCTCCCTTACCTTTCCAAATAAATGACAGCAGGAAAGAAGTCTTCAAAGTTGCTCGGCAAAAGATGCTGTGGAAAAGACTGCAGAGCTGAGTGTTTATAATTTATTAGAAATCTAAGCTTTTGAGAAGTAAGTGAATTTCTATGAAACATAGAAACATAGAAACATAAAAAAAGGTGCAGGAGTAGGCCATTTGGCCCTTCGAGCCTGCACCACCATTCAGTAAGATCATGGCTGATCACTCCCTCAGTACCCCTTTCCTGCTTTCTCTCCATACCCCTTGATCCCTTTAGCCATAAGGGCCATATCTAACTCCCTTTTGAATATATCCAAAGAACTGGCATCAACAACTCTCTGCAGCAGGGAATTCCACAGGTTAACAACTCTCTGAGTGAAGAAGTTTCTCCTCATCTCAGTCCTAAATGGCCGACCCCATATCCTAAGACTATGTCCCCTGGTTCTGGATATCCCCAACATCGGGAACATTCTTCCCGCATCTAACCTGTTCCGTCCCGTCAGAATCTTATACGTTTCAATGAGATCCCCTCTCATCCTTCTAAACGCCAGTGAATAAAGGCCCAGTTGATCCAGTCTCTCCTATGACAGCCCAGCCATCCCTGGAATCAGTCTGGTGAACCATCTCAATTGCAAGAACGTCCTTCCTCAGATTAAGAGACCAAAACTGAACATGATATTCCAGGTGAGACCTCATTAATGCCCTGTACAACTGCACTAAGACTTCCCTGCTCCTATACTCAAATCCCCTAGCTATGAAGGCCAACCTACCATTTGCCTTCTTCACCACCTGCTGTACCTGCATGCCAACTTTCAATGACTGATATACCATGACACCCAGGTCTTGTTGCACCTCCCCTTTTCCTAATCTGCCGCCATTCAGATAATATTCTGCCTTCATGTTTTTGCCCCCAAAATGGATAGCCTCACATTTATCTACATTATACTGCATCTGCCATGCATTTGCCCACTCACCTAACCTGTCCAAGTCACCCTACAGCCTCTTAGCATCCTCCTCACAGCTCACACCGCCATCCAGTTTAGTGTCATCTGCAAACTTGGAGATATTACAGTCAATTCCTTCATCTAAATCATTAATGTATATTGTAAAGAGCTGGGGTCCCAGCACTGAACCCTGCGGCACTCCCGTAGTCACTGCCTGCCATTGTGAAAAGGACCCGTTTATCCCGACTCTCTGCTTCCTGTCTGCCAACCAGTTCTCAATCCACGTCAGTACATTACCCCCAATACCATGCGCTTTGACTTTGCACACCAATCTCTTGTGCGGGACCTTGTCAAAAGCCTTTTGAAGGTCGAAATACATCACATCCACTGGTTCTCCCTTGTCCGCTCTGCTGGTTACATCTTCAAAAAATTCCAGAAGATTCGTCAAGCATGATTTCCCTTTCATAAATCCATACTGACTTGGATCAATCCTCTCACTGCTTTCCAAATGTGCTGCTATTTCATCCTTAATGATTGATTCCAACATTTTCCCCACTACTGATGTCAGGCTAACTGATCTATAATTACCCGTTTTCTCTCCCTCCTTTTTTAAAAAGTGGTGTTACATTAGCTACCCTCCAGTCCATAGGAACTGATCCAGAGTCGATAGACTGTTGGAAAATGATCACCAATGCATCCACTATTTCTAGGGCCACTTCCTTAAGTACTCTGGGATGCAGACTATCAGGTTCCAGGGATTTATCGGCCTTCAATCCCATCAATTTCCCTAACACAATTTCCCTCCTAATAAGGATAACCTTCAGTTCCTCCTTCTCACTAGACCCACTGTCCCCTAGTACATTCGGAAGGTTATTTGTGTCTTTCTTCGTGAAGACAGAACCAAAGTATTTGTTCAATTGGTCTGCCATTTCTTTGTTCGCCATTATAAATTCACCTGACTCCGATTGCAAGGGACCTACGTTTGTCCTCACTAATCGTTTTCTCTTCACATATTTATAGAAGCTTTTGTAGTCAGTTTTTATGTTCCCTGCAAGCTTCCTCTCGTACTCTATTTCCCCCCGCTTAATTAAACCCTTCGTCCTCCTCTGTTGAATTCTAAATTTCTCCCAGTCCTCAGGTTCGTTGATTTTTCTAGCCAATTTATATGTCTCTTCCTTAGTTTTAACACTATCCTTAATTTCCCTTGTTAGCCATGGTTGAGCCACCTTCCCCGTTTTATTTTTACTCCAGCCAGGGATGTACAATTGCTGAAGTTCATCTATGTGATCTTTAAATGTTTGCCATTGCTTATCCACCGTCAACCCTTTAAGTATTTTTTGCCAGTCTATTCTAGCCAATTCATGCCTCATACCGTAGAAGTTACCTTTCCTTAAATTCGGGACCCGAATTTCCGAATTAACTGTGTCACTTTCCATCTCAATAAAGAATTCTACCATATTATGTCACTCTTTCCCAAGGGGCCTCGCATAACAAGATTGCTAATTAGTCCCTTCTCATTACACATCACCCAGTCTAGGATGGCCAGCTCTCTTGTTGGTTCCTCGACATATTGGTCTAGAAATTCCTAATACACTCCAGGAAATCCTCCTCCACCGCATTGCTACCAGTTTCGTTAGCCCAATCAATATGTAGATTAAAGTTGCCCATGATAACAGCTGTACCTTTATTGCACACATCCCTTATTTCTTATTTGATGCTGTCCCCAACCTCACTACTACTGTTTGGTGGTCTGTACACAACTTCCACTAGCGCTTTCTGCCCTTTGGTATTTCGCAGCTCCACCCATACTGATTCCACATCATCCAGGCTAATGTCCCTGCTTACTATTACATTAATTTCCTCTTTAACCAGCAATGCCACCCCGCCTCCTTTTCCTCTCTGCCTATCCTTCCTAAATGTTGAATACCCCTGGATGTTGAGTTCCCAGCCTTGGTCAACCTGGAGCCATGTCTCTGTGATGCCAATTACATGATATCCGTTAACTGCTGTCTGCGCAGTTAATTCGTCCACCTTATTCCGAATACTCCTCGCATTGAGGCACAGAGCCTTCAGGCTTGTCTTTTTAACACATTTTGCCCCTTTAGAATTTTGCTGTAATGTGGCCCTTTTTGTTTTTTGCCTTTGGTTTCCATGCCTTCCATTTTACTATTCTCCTTTCTATCTTTTGCTTCTGCCTCCATTTTATCTCCCTCTGTCTCCCTGCATAGGTTCCCATCCCCCTGCGATGTTAGTTTAACTCCTCCCCAACAGCATTAGCAAACACTCCCCCCAGGACATTGGTTCCGATCTTGCCCAGGTGCAGACCGTCCGGTTTGTACTGGTCCCACCTCCCCCAGAACCGGTTCCAATGTCCCAGGAATTTGAATCCCTCCCTTTTGCACCACTCTTCAAGCCACGTATTCATCTGAGCTATCCTGCAATTCCTACTCTGACTAGCATGTGGCACTGGTAGCAATCCTGAGATTACTACTTTTGAGGTCCTACTTTTTAATTTAGCTCCTAGCTCCTTAAATTCGTCTTGTGGGACCTCATCCCGTTTTTTTACCTATATCTTTGGTACCTATATGCACCACGACAATTGGCTGTTCACCCTTCCTTTTCAGAATGTCCTGCACCCGCTCCGAGACATCCTTAACCCTTGCACCAGGGAGGCAGCATACCATCCTGGAGTCTCGGTTGCGGCCCCTTACAATCGAATCCCCTATCACTATAGCTCTCCCACTCTTTTTCCTGCCCTCCTGTGCAGCAGAGCCACCCATGGTGCCATGAACTTGGCTGCTGCTGCCCTCCCCTGATGAGTCATCCCCCCCAACAGTACCCAAAGCAGTGTATTTGTTTTGCAGGGGGATGACCGCAGGGACTCCCTGCACTACCTTCCTTCCACTGCTTTTCCTGTTGGTCACCCATTTACTATCTGGCTGTGTACCCTTTACCTGCGTTAAGACCAACTCGCTAAACATGCTATTCACGTCATTCTCAGCATCGTGGATGCTCCATAGTGAATCCACCCACAGCTCCAGGGCCGCACTGCGGTCTGTCAGGATCTGCAGGCGGATACACTTCCCGCACACGTAGTCATCAGGGACACCGGAAATGTCCCTGACTTCCCACATAGTACAGGAGGAGCATAACACGTGTCCGAGCTGTCCTACCATGACTTAACCCCTAGATAAACTTAATTTGGCAACAACAATGCTAAATGTTACTTACTGATAAAGAAAAGAAAAAAGAAAAAAGCAAAGCTACTTACCAATCACCAGCCAATCACTTACCCCCTTGGCTGTGATGTCACCTTTCGATTTCTTTCTACTTCTTTTTTGCCTCCTTGCTGCAGTTGCACCAGCTGGCCTCTTGTAGGCCGCTCGCCTCCCAACTCCCGCCTCTCACGAACTCCCGCTGCTCACTGACGGGCCTCTTGTCGGCCGCTCGCCTCCCAACTCTCGCCTCTCACGAACTCCCGCTGCTCACTGATGGGCCTCTTGTAGGCCGTTTGCCTCCCGAACTCCTGCCTCTCACGAACTCCCGCTGCTCACTGACGGGCCTCTTGTCGGCCGCTCGCCTCCCGAAGTCCCGCCTCTCACGAACTCCCGCTGCTCACTGATGGGCCTCTTGTAGGCCGTTTGCCTCCCGAACTCCCGCCTCTCACGAACTCCCGCTGCTCACTGATGGGCCTCTTATAGGCCTCTCGCCTTCCGAACTCCCTCCTCTCACGAACTCCCGCTGCTAACTGATGGGCCTCTTGTAGGCCGCTCACCTCCCAAACTCCCACCTCTCACGAACTCCTGCTCCTGATGGTAGTGGTGGGATAGCAAAAACAATGTTATAATGGGGTATTTTACTTTTCACATAGATTTGGAGGAACAGAGCACCTCAAGTCCTAAAGGCACTGAATTTCTCGAGTATATTTGGGACAGTTTTCTGGAACAATATATTTTAGAACCGACAAGAGAACAGGCCAAACTACTGATGAGTAATGAAATATCACACTCATCACTAGTTATGTTGCTTTTTAACACTTTAAGGCCACGTGCTGATTCTTTTTATGGAAAACAAACGTTTGAAATTGGTTCTATTTTACTACTGAGTTTACATTTTTTCATTTTTTTTCTATCTCAAAGCTTGCTGATTGATTCGGCAATTCTCTTGGTGACACAGTCCTTCATTGTATTCATCACAAAAGGCAACGGTGTTTCTCTTAGAGATTCTCCTTTATCCCCACTATCAAGAAGAAGAGAAGAAGGATTAGCAGGAGCTATGTAAATAGGCCAGGCTGGTTAGATACCATTGGAGGCATTGATAGAAGATCAAATGACAACTGTAGAAAGAAGAGATTTCAGTAAGGGTGAACAGTCAGTGGAAATGCCAGATTGAAATAAGGAGCAGCAACGGATGCAAGATTCTGGCAGGAGTTGGCTACAGGCCTCCTGATAGTAGTGAAGAGATGGTGCGATAGCAAAAACAATGTTATATTGGGGGATTTTACTTTTCACATAGATTTGGAGGAACAGAACACCTCAAGTCCTAAAGGCACTGAATTTCTCGAGTGTATTTGGGACAGTTTTCTGGAACAATATATTTTAGAACCGACAAGAGAATAGGCCAAACTACTGATGAGTAATGAGCAGAATAAGTTAACAATTTGACTGTAAAGGAACATCTTGCGAACAGAGACCATAATATGGCCAAATGTGATACTAAGTTTGAGGGAGAAGGGTTTAAATTTAAAAAAGGCAAATTTCAAAAGGATGAGACACAAATTGACCACAGTAAACTAGGTTTAATTGTTAATGGATAACTACAGCCAAACAGTGGCAACTATTCAAAGAATACTTGAATACTTATAAAACATACCCATAAAAGGCAAATTTTCCACTTGTGTAGTTAATCAACCATGGTCAACAAATGAGATAAGAGACAGTATTAATCTGAAAGGAAAGGCTTACACCAATACAAGGAAGACTGAAAATCCAGCAGACTGGGAGACCTATCAAAAGCAACAATGGGATACAAAGAAAGTATTAAAAAGTACAAAAAGGAGTATGAAAAAACTTGCAAGAGGTGCTCTCCAGGGATCTGTACTGTGGGCCTCAGCTGCTCACCATAAATGCCAATGGGCTAGAACCTCCACTTTTGTGCTTATCACCCAAAAATGGGCATTATTTCCGGTGTGGGCAGTAAAAAAAGGTTTTCAGAGCGTCGGCTTCTCACCCATTCTCAAAACACCTAGTTAACATTTTTGAAAATGGGCGTTACCGCGAGCGATATCAAATGGGCGGGAGTGTTAAATTTTTTTGACCTTCTGCCGTAAAACGTGGCCGTCCTTAGCAATGGCATGGCAACGCTCGATTCCTGCGATTCTGGAGGTCAAGGGTCACCATGACATGCGCAGAAGAGGAGACAGAGAGAGAGGGAGCTCAGAGGGACTGAAGGCGTGGCTGGGTGTGGTGTGGCTGCTTTGGGAGGAAGGAGGGAGACTTTAGAGCTTCACAATAAGTAGGCAAACAAAAATTAGCTGTTACCAACCACATATTTGACTGAATTTGCCCTATAATGGAGGGAGAGGAGGAGGCATCACAGCACGCTGTGGAGACTGATACTGGAGAGAGCAGTGAGGTGGGACAGGAGCACATTAGAGGCCACAAAAGAGCGAGGGGGTTCTCGGATGAGGCAAATGCCTCCCTCCTGCAGGAGGTCGAGTTATGCTGGGGTGATTTGACACATGGAGGGCATGGGAAGCCCACCCCAAAGGCCTACCAGAGGATATGGACCAAGATATCAGAGGTGGTGTCGTCAGCGACCAACGAGGTGCGTGAGGGCAACCAATGCTGCAAACGTTGGAACGACCTTGTGGGATCCGCAAGAGTAAGTATTACATTGATTTACATGTACTTATGTATTTATATAATTTGATTTGTAGCAGTCATGAGTGACTATCAGCAGATGTGAAGTGTTTCATTTTTACCGGGAATGTTTTACTCAAAGCCTGCGGTCACAGTGTATGTCTTTCGGTAAAGAATGATAATAATCATAATAATCATGATTACATCTGTCGGTTATGTGTTGTAACACTGATACAACACATAACAGTACCTAGCAAAGATATCACGCAATGATCTCATGCTATGTTGTCCTGTCACCTTTTACAGAAGAAGCTATCGATGATGAGGTCCGTGCAGAGGCGAATGGGTAGGGGCCACCAGTCCCCAGCGACATCACTGAGATGGAGGAGCGGGTGCTCGCATTCATGGGGAAGCACACCCGGACAGCCACGGACGCATCTGCAGACCCTGAAGTGATGCCACGTGAGTAAAGCTTACACCATTGCATGATGTAAAGTCAATAGATGCCACAGCCACTCATATCCGAACAGTCATATATGATAGATGATTTCTAAAAGTGTCATAGAAATAATGCTGGCCTAATGAAAATCATTGCAATGCACAATGTGTTGATGGTCATGAAATGTGATGTCTGCGATGATTTTGATAGCGGTGGTGCTTTTGTCGTGCATATGCTGTGTGTAGCGCTGGACTCACCTTGTCACTCTAGCAACCCCTTCTCCTCTAATAACCTCATTTGTGTCTTGCAGCTCAGCCAGCAGTGCGGCCCCAGGCAAGGCCACAGAGGCCAGAAGGTGGGGCACGGAGCAGGAGTTGGTGGACGATCCTACTACATCTGGTGCTGAGGAGCTCTGATTGTCGCCCGTCAATCTGCTGGGTCTGTTCTTGATGGACTTCGCCACGAACCTGCATCGCCACGCTCCAGAAGTCATTTCACCCCCAAGGCCATCTATTGGTCCTCCGGTCATTCCCGCCTCCACTCTGGAGATACCAGCCTCAAGCACCTCTCCACAGTGCACCCCATTTGTCCCCAGGACAGTGCTGACCCTGCGGAGGCCTTGTGGACATGGCAGGTCAGTGCCACGAGCGCGACATGGTGGCGGAGAGATGGTACAATTGTCCAGGAGGGCTCTAGACAATGGTGACCAGCTCATCGAAGCATTGGGGGGCATATCCCGACAGCTCCCCACCATGACCGAGTACATTACGCACATGGCGGAGTCCCTGGATGTGATAGCCAGGAACACTGCTGGCACAGGCTTCCCAGTGGTCCCCGAGCGTGGCACTCCACCCCTAGATTCCGCACCACCACTGCGAACAGATGAAAGCAAGGACCAAGATCCTGGTTCTGCATCAGAGATTATTGCCCCTCGGCACCCCCCCACTCCCGTACCCATGCAACCACCACCTTCATCCCCCCCAATGAGGCATCGCCTGAGTAGCTCTTCGGCCAAGCGCCATGGAGCAAGGAGGGGAAGGGGTAGAAGTGGGGAGAAGAAGAAGAGGGGGGAAGGATATTGAGGTGCATGTCCGCAGGTGATGGTTGTGTTATATCTCCATCTGGGTGTATGCAATTTGTTGCAATGTATGGGGACTGGGGACCACGCTCCTGCTTTGCCTTTGTATTCTGTGTTGGTGGTCATGTTGAACATGTGATTTATGAAAAAGTGGGGTGTGGGCAGGGGTTGGGTGTTATTGGCTGTGATACTTATGATTTCAGACCAATGCTGGTATTAAACTTTTGTAATTGAACATAACCTTATTGCGCATTGTTTCAGATAGCTGGACCATTACACACTGGTGATTCCTTACCATAAAAGGGTTAAATAAAACTTAACTTCAATCAGCGTAAACTTTAACTGGCACCAAGGTGATGGGCATCATTGATGTCTGAGCTACACAAACACAGCAGTGTGTCAGCGTTGTCACTCACATCAGCGCTCTTTCAGGCAAATCTTTCCGATATCAGCTCCTCACGTAAGAGTGGGATTTAACAAATGCCAGCCACGCCGCTGGCGTTCGTTCCGGTTAGTTCCACTTTTTGTGTTAGTTCCACAGAGAGTGGTGAACCTGTGGAATTCTCTACCACAGAAAGTTGTTGAGGCCAATTCACTAAATATATTCAAAAGGAGTTAGATGAGGTCCTTACTACTAGGGGGATCAAGGGGTATGGCGAGAAAGCAGGAATGGGGTACTGAAGTTGAATGTTCAGCCATGAACTCATTGAATGGCGGTGCAGGCTAGAAGGGCCGAATGGCCTACTCCTGCACCTATTTTCTATGTTTCTATGTTTCTATGTTTTTTTGAGCGAGCGATATTGTGGTCGATATGTGTGCGAGGCAGTGAAATTGACGATGGATGATCTCCATGGTCGCTAGTTTGGGTAAATATGCTCTTTACGACAAAAAACAGTGGGTGGGCGTTCATATTGAATCTCGGCGTTAATTCCGTGTGGAAAGTAACACTGGGCGATATTATGGGCATTGATTTTGCCCATTCTGCTGATTTCGCTCCAAAAAACTGGGTAGGCGGTAATATTTTTTCCCGGAGTTAAGCCCATTGGGAAAATAACGCTTGGTGATAAGTCTCCTCAAAAAACCCGTCAGTTTCCATTTTGTGCCAAAATGGGTGATATATGGGCGTTATACGTCATTTCAGCAATAAAATGGGCGTTGTGGGCATTAAGCATGCAAAAAAAGTGGAGGTTCTAGCCCAATGACTTTGATGAAGGAATAGTGAGTTGGAAATCTAGTTTGCAGATGACACTAATTTAGGAGGTACAGTAAGTTGAGCAGACTGGAGCAGAAAGGTACAATGGGACATAGACAGATTAAGTGAGTGGGAAAAACTGTGGCAAATGGTGTTCAATGTGGGAAGTGTGAAGCCATCTACTTTGGATCCAAGGAAGGCAAGTTGGAGTATTTTCTTAATGGTGAGAAACTAGGTACTATGGAGGATTTGGGTGTCCAGGTACACACATCACTTAAAGTTAGTAGACAGGTACAAAAAGTAATCAAAAAGGCTAATAGAGTGTTGGCCTTTATCTCAAGGCGGCTGGAATACAAAGTTATGCTTCAGTTGTACAGAGCTTTGGTCCCATCTGGAATAATCAGTAGGGATAATGGCCCTATATTGTTCTGAATGATACCGTGTTTAAAAGCTTAAATTATGAGGATGGATTTTATTAAGTTGGCTTGTATTCCATCTCACTCCCAAAAGGCTGTGGATGCTGAGTTAATTGATTTTTTAAAGACTGCAATCAATAGATTTTTATTAGTTAAGAATATCAAGGGATATGGAGCAAAGGAAGATAAATGTAGTTGAGGTACAGATCAGCCATGAGTTAATTGAATCGAGGGTTTGAATGGCTTACTCTTATATACCTATGTCTGGCATCCAACTGTCGATACTTACACCTCCTTGGATAAGGACCAAGGTGGTCGCATCTAAACCTCACTAATCCACAATGCTTGAGAAGGCTGCAATTAATTCCCCGTGAGGCAGTAACAGGTTTGCGCCACCAACTTATCCCAGACTTGGAGCTCACCAATGCTGAGGCACTGCAGTATCAATTTAAGTCTCAATGACACTCAACCTCTGTGTTACCAGTTCCTTCTTGGCAGCATCAGGAGACATTTTTAACATCAGCCAATCGGTAGTCCACTGATACATCAAGCAAGTAATTGGTGCATTACTTATGGAAGCATCCCTTTTCTATGAGCCTAGCTCATCAATATGAGATTTTGGTCAACTTTTAAGAGAGGCAGGATTTCCCAATCAATTGCATCTTTGTTGCCATAGCTGCCCCTTTTGATAGTTCTATCAACTGTCTCAACAGAAATAGGTTTCACTCTTATCAATGTTCAGCTGGTGTGCAGTCAGACCCATTTCGTAATGAAAATTCATGTTCAATTATCCCAGAAGTTATCACAATTCTTTTATTTTAAGACAACGCACAATTCCACTTAAAGTGCCCTATTTCTCTCCTTTCTCCCACTCCAAGGCAAGCTCCCAAAGAGGACATAAGAAACGCTGAGTGACTGCCCTCAGTTTTAAAATGAAGCTGACTCAGGAAAATCCAACAGGGTCAGAATGCGGTCATACCAGCAGGCAGAAGTGCAGCCCCAATACCTTCTGGTGCTTACTCTGCCATTTAGATAGTCTATACCTATTTTTTTTAAGGAAGGAATAAACAGCATAAGTGTTGCTTAATTAAGCCTTAACTAATGATAAAGGAGTTATCCAAGAGCTGATCTGTTTAGAAAGCAAGAGCTTGTATTTATAATGTATTTCACAACTCCAGGATGTCCTAAATTAAATATTAAAGACAGCCAATTAAATATTTTTGAAATGTAGTCACTGTTACGAACCTAGAGCTGGAAAGTGGGATTAGGCTGGATAGCCTCTTGTTGGCCGGCATGGACACGATGGACCGAAATGGCCTCCTTCCGTGCTGTAAATTTCTATGATTCTATAATTCTATGTTGTAATATAGGAAAGGAAGAATATTTGAGAATTTAGAAGCGTAGTTATGCACACAGTAAAACTTCAATTCATTGGAGATTTGTGTTTCCAAATACAATTACTTCAGAATCTGTTTTAAAATGCATAAAGCAATAGATGTTGCACATGTACCATGACAAGTGTTTCACCCTATCCTTGACAGTTCTTACCCAGGAAGAATTAATTGATTGTGTATAAGGTCCTTGGCTTAGCCTCTGAAAGAACATCATATTGTCTGAAAATTTAAATTCACAGCAATAAATTAATTGCAGAATATAACCTTATTAAGCATAATAAATGTAGTGTAGACATGTTAGCAGTAAATATCGGTACTGTACCTCTGCATCAAACATTAGCCGCATCTCCGCCAAGATCTCTCGCTGCTCATCTCTTGTCACATCTCAGCCACAATTTCTCACCGCTCATCCGCCCCGACTTTCCCGTTCCTTCGCTGTGCCTGGGCCCTGCTGATGTTTCTGCCAACGCTCTAAATGGCGCCCTGGGCCTTGATGATGTCACCCAGTCGGCCACCTCAAAGTCATCGCACACTTAGGACGACTCGCGTTGGAAGTTGTAGTTGTATGCCCACGATGTTGAAGGGCCCACGCTCGCTCTTGTGAGAGATTGTGGCGGAAGTGCGGCGAATATTTTGTGGCGGAGGAACGGCGAGAGATCATGACGGAGGAGTGGTGAGAGATCATGGCGGAGGTGCGGCGAATGTTTGTGGCGGAGGAGCGGCAAGAGATCGTGGCGGAGGTGTGACAAATGAGGGTGCGGGGCCCAGAAGAGCCGAGGACCCAGGGGCAGCACGGGCCAGCCCACACTTCGATATGTGCGTGCAGTAGGTCTGTGCAGCAGAGCAGGTCTCCAGTCATCCTGGTTTACCCTTTCCACTGGATAAAGGCATAGCTCTGTCAAGCCCGTGTGGTGGCTGATGTGCAATGGTCACCACATGTTAAAAAAAATCCACGCACAGACATCTTCCATCTCTGGAGTTCAGGATTGAAATATTGGGTCCTCCATTGAAACATCTGTGAACTCATCCCTTTTGGTGTGGAAGCAAATCATCCCCGTTCGATGGACCGCCTATGATGATATGCAATATCAATAATGGGTTCATACCCATGTCCAACAATGCACTTAACTAGACATATGCTGCTTTCCCTGCACTTCATTACAGATGAGTTGAACCTCCATGTCAGATTGTACTGTGAAAGAAATGGTGAAATGTATTTTATTGCTCAATAGTCACTTGGTGAACTGCCAAATTTGTCCGTACACTTCCAAGTACAATATTACAAATCACAGCCTTCAATTTCCATAGGTGTTCCACTGGTCTTCTGTTGAAACTCCAGCAGGATACCCGTAGAACAGTAGGAAAATGGTAGAGTTCCATTTGTGCCTGGTTTCTATCAGTTTCCATAGTGCTTTGGGGTAGAACTCCCCAAACTTCCTTCCATTATCTTCACAAGCAGTTTTGTTAAGCTAACTTCGATTCCTACCTTAGCATTATACATAAAATACATAAACAAGGTTCAAGTCTTAACTTAAAAACAACAGATAATCGCTTAGCAACAGGGTGAGTGTATATAGTACATACCCTCCATAGGAAACAAAAACATTAGCACTTCTAAACATCTATCTGGTCCGAGGAGACTTCCCGTCTGCAATTCAAACATAACCATTTAAACACAGCATTTTCACATCACAGTTTTAATCGCACAACCACATACATTTTTAGGCATCTTTTGTCCATCCCTTACAAGGCAAATGTTAGCAAGGAGATGGAGCCAGGGGTTCCCTTACTGAGGAGTTAATATTTCTGAGGCTCATTTGTGACCCAGTACTTCTATGGGGGTTAGTTCGCCTCTACTCATTCTGCAATTCAGAAGAATGAGAGGTGATCTTATCGAAACGTATAAGATTATGAGGGGACTTGACAAGGTGGATGCAGAGAGGATGTTTCCACTGATGGGGGAGACTAGAACTAGAGGCCGATCTTAGAATAAGGGGCCGCCCATTTAAAACAGAGATGAGGAGGAATTTCTTCTCTCAGAGGGTTGTAAATCTGTGGAATTCGCTGCCTCAGAAAGCTGTGGAAGCTGAGACATTGAATAAATTTAAGACAGAAATAGTTTCTTAAACGATAAGAGGATAAGGGGTTATGGGGAGTGGGCGGGGAAGTGGAGCTGAGTCCTTGATCAGATCAGCCATGATATTATTGAATGGCGGAGTAGGCTCGAGGGGTCGAATGGCCTACTCCTGTTCCTAATTCTTATGTTCTTATGTATTATGTAAGTGGAAGCTTTCCAGCCTCCACAAGGGCATATATAGACACCACACAGCTGCCAATGGAGATCAGCTGCCAGAAGGTCCTGAATCAATCTGAAATTCCTGGGGTGGAGGGAGATAAGAATAATAAAGAAGGCTTATCTTATAACCCTCAACTTTCCTCCTGCAATCCTTGCAACCCTCTGATCAGAAGTAGTCTACAGGCAAACCACAGAAGCAACTTTTCTGGGTGCCCTGTGCTTGGGCATTCAGCAAATGTAGTAGATGGAAAAAGAGGCAAGTAATTGCAATACCCTCTTCTGACCCTGCAGGAACATACTGGATAGCTCACAGTAGTGTTAAAGTGGTGGAGATTCACATCTCTTCACCTTTTTTCTGCCTCTTAATCCCAGGGATAGATCAATATAATGCGTATGTTTGAAAAAACTTGCATTTATGTAGCACTTCTCTATGATTTCTATGAATCATGCACAGCAAGATCCCACAAACAACAGTGAGATAAATGACCACCTAATCTGTTTTTGTTCATGATGTTTGTTGAGGAAAATCAGTCCTTTCATTTCCTTAAAGATGGCTTTGTTATCTTGACATCTTTTAAAAGTAATAAAATAATTAACTTAAATTACTTGCACCAATAGTCAAATAATAAAAAAATAATGGCCTGGAAATTGCGGTCGGAGGTGTGCCACCCAAGTATGCCTCAGAAACGCAAGAAAACTCTGTACTTACCTTGTATCATCGGACTTTTGCGGTCTTGGGCCTACAGGCATACGCCAGCGTAAAGGCCCATGCATCCCAGGGAAGCATGCGGTTCGTAAGACTTCCTGGGATCACATGGGCCAGGTCAAGGAATGACAAAGGGGGATTCCTATTATGCTTATGGGGATTCCATTTACGTACGGAATCCACAGATGCAGAATAGAAATCACCTAATAAATAACATTTCATAACACTGAAATAAAAATAAATAATTACAGGTTCAATATTAATTAATATATAATTAAACATTTAAAATAAAAATGGTATTTTTTGAAAAATAAATGTAAACATTTTTAAATGGGACAAAAATAACCTAAACTAATGTAAGTGAATGTTTAAATTATTTAAAAAATGTTACTTTAACATTTACTTTCACCCTTATGCTGGTAAAAGAAGGCCTTACGCCTGTAAATTTGCTATTAGCTTGAGAAAGTTTTTAAGCTGTTGCCTGTAGACTCAATTTAAATTACTTGTAATAGGATTTACTACTTAAATTCATTTTGCAGAGATAATAAGCATGAGGAATATAATCATCTCAATTATATCGATTTATATGCACATCTCTCACGACAATAGCTCGCAGGTAATTCAGAGCCTGGAGTATGGTTTCTGATATTTATTATTTATTGTGGTCCCACGATGATTTAGTTGCAACAGTAGCTTGCACATCATGTACTGTTGTTTATTGAGGCAATAATGACCAACCTGAGTTCGATGTGTTGCACATATTACTGTTACTGAAAGGTAGGATTTACAGATGTTACAGAACCAATTTTCCTCAGAGGCCTGCATTTGAGCACACAGCCCACGGAGCATTACAGAAGTGCACTCGACCAGGCATTTTCCCAATGCGCCGACATTTCCAGTTTGGGCTAATTTTCGTGGAGTGAACATGCACTGGGTGCCAGTGATATATGCCTCAAATATGTTGTGATGCTGCTGCAGGCCATAAAAACCTGTAGCAGCTTAAGGGGGCACTGGCTTAGTGGCTGGTTGTATTTGTTCTTTGACATGATTTACTTTGTCTTTTTTTGAATCTGGATTAATTTTGTCTGATTTTGATCTGTTTCAATTGTCAGAATTTGTTACTATATTTTGTTTGGGAATTAAACTATTGGGACTGAATTTGTGGGCAGAGGCTTCCCATGGGCAGAAGCCTCCAACCAACAAAAAATCTACTAACTTACCTGCTACCTCGGTATCCACGGGGACTTGTGGTCCTGGGTCTATATGTGCAGGCCTGCGTAAAGGCCCAATCAATCAAATAAAGGGATCCCCATTCATGCTTACAGGGATTCATAAGGAATTTAACACAACAAATAAATTTTTTTAAATTACATATTTATAAGTAATTAAAATAAAATATAATTAAACATTTAAAAACAAAAACATTTTTTGGGGAAAAATAAATTTAAATGTTTTAAAGGGGCTAAAAATAACCTTACCTTATTGTACATGTGTTTTAATGTTTAAATGAATGAAAAAAATAATATTTATGTTTTTTAAAACTCTTACACTTGCTTTTATCAGGTGTAAGAATTTCACGGGCATTCGCTGGGCAGAAGTTGGGAAAATAGCCCAACTCTCTGCCCACGGAGGCCCTTTTCCCAAGGATGCAGTGGATCTGACAAGAGAATTCATTACAGATTGCAAGTTCTGGGTTTTATCACATGCCTAAACCCAGAACTTGCGCGGCTCTGCGGGTGCGTGTGCACCTTAGGGGCCACAAAATATGACCTATTATGTCTGACAACACTGCAGGAAGAAACCGGGTGCCCTTTTTTGATAGTGCACTGTGATGTTATGTATTGATGTGTGTATCGTCCTGGTACCTTAAATGTAATATAAGCACAATGACCACATTGGCGACAAGGAAGCGGACAAACTCCACGCAGCCATGGCTACTCTGGGCTCGCTAAAGGATTTTACCGTGGGCAATGATTGGGAGGCCTTTACGGAAAGGCTCGAGTACTACTTCACAGCAAACGACCTGACGGAGGACACGGACGCAATGAGAGATAAGCGTAAGGCGATATTGCTCTCCAGTTGTGGAGATGAGGTTTACTGTCTCGTCAGGGATTTGCTGGCACCCGGGAGCGCCAGGGACAAGTCATATGAGGAGCTGACTGAACTCATTCGTGACCAGTTGAAACCGAAGGAGAGCGGGGTGCGAGGGATCCAGGATGGCCGGCGGATCGGAGGGGCCCACACAGAGGGAGAGTCGGGCGGCGGCAGCAGCTGGAGGTCGGCGGCCACGGCGGCCGCAGGGGAGACCACAGGGGAGGCCGCGGGGGAGGCGGCAAGTGCGGCCGCTGGAGAGGCCACGACGGCCGCAAGGGAGGCGGCTACAGTGGCCGCTGGAGAAGCAATGACGACAGCCGCAGGAGAGGCGGCAAGTCAGGTGGCAGCGGAGGGGAGCGGAGGCTGCGGCGGCGGAGGGCACCCGGAGCAGCAGAGAGCAAGATGGCGGCGGCCTGGGTCCAGAGCAGCAGAGCATCAAAGATGGCGGCGCCCAAGGAGAAGCCTCGTGGAATCCTCCTGCATCAAAGATGGCGCCTTAAAAAGGAAATGCACCCAGGAGTCTTAAAAGGGCCTTACCATGTGGTGGTCCTCACAAAGGACTTCTGTAAGGCAGAGCGAGTCTAAAATGAGCTATGTTAATGTGAGATGGCGAATTTATAATAAGAATGAATATTTTAATGCTGAATGGCCACTGTATTTTGTGTAAAATAATGGATATGAAGTACAATTAATGATAAGAGCTAACAAAGAAATCAGGGATCCGTTACCAGTCAATAACTAGTTAATGTACCAGATAACATGTACCATACTAATGCACTGTCTATGACTACCTGCCTTCCATTGGACAAGTGTGATGTTATGTATTGATGTGTGTATCGTCCTGGTACCTTAAATGTAATATAAGCACACAGAGAGCGCTGTGGTTGGAAACCTGGAAGTACCTGCAACAGGCACTATAAAAGGCTGACCACCACACCTGAGAGGCGCTCTGGAGCTGAACAATAAAGGACGAAGGTCACAGCAGTTAGATTAACATCAGACCGTGTGGAGTCAGTGATTTGTGTGCTACATACACCATAGTGCACCATAGAAATGTTGCTGCTGGAAGTCTGATGGAGATGGGGCAGAATCCTATTTCCCTGCTGTATTAGGTGGTAAAATGGAGGGCACCATTATGGGTGATTCACAGGGCAGAAGTGATGAGGAGTAGGTGGAACTGATGGAAGAGGAGCAGGAAAGGCCATTGAAAGGTGAGGTCACCTCAGCCAAAGCTGCTGAGACCAAGGATTTACATATCCTGGGCCCTGGTTTTAAAAGAAGGATGTTTTCGGAGCACATAAGATTGTTAACACATCAACTATCAACACACAACAGCAAGAGTGGAGTATTTCACAACCTGCCTGTGGGGTAGTCAGGCATGGCATGGAAAGCATGCAGTCAGCCTTGGAGTGAGTAACAGCTCCAGGGACATGTGCTGTATAGCCCCTTCACAATGAAGACTAGTACGCATAGTCAGACTGCTGCCATCTAGGTCTTGGGCTGCAATCTCACCTCACTGGGCAGGATAGCTGATAAGCTGGACCTAATGAGGTGAGAGACTTTGCCACGATGGTCTTGATGGGGTAGGGTCCTTTCACCCATGGATCATCGGGCACAGTAATATGGAGGTTCCCACCACGGGATCCCCAGAGCTGACAATGGATGATGTTACTGTCTCTCACAATTGCAACACATCCACATCAATCCCATTTCGCACTCTTTTGATGACTGCAAGGGAGCCTGAAAGCAGGCAAGGCAAGGCTGTATTCCCACCAGCAGAAATGCAGCAGCCTAGAGCTGGACCAGCAGGGATCCATGCTTACAGCAATGGAGAGTCACCTCAATCCCTGGAGCCTCTCCCAGACATGCAGCTGGCAGCCACCTCACAGGCTCCTGTCACAAGGGTTGTGCTAAGAAGAAGTATGATAGTAGGTAGTCAAGCAGAGCATATGCCAACTGTTAGGAAGAGGAAGCACCATGGTAGTAGGCATTGGGAACAGAGATACATGCCTTTCTGGAAAATAATTGATTTTGTGAACAGTTACATTGATGAGGCCGAGGTATCAAAGAACAAGGAGAGAAGTGGGGGTACTTGTGCTTCATGGTGATTCTTTCTTGGAGCGGGAAGGGCAGATATTGTTGGAGTGGGAGATATGGATTGCTCTGTTCACATGAAGATTTATTGAAACAGATCTGCTGCATTTGTCTGCTAGTTGACGCATGGCCTTGCGGGGCATTCTCCCCTGTGTCTTTAGCATCATCCTCCAGCAGCTCTTACGTGGGCTCTTGCTGCAGCTCCTATCAATGGATTCCTCTTTCAATGGTTATATTGGAAAGTATGCAACAAATCACATTAAGCCTGGAGAATGTAAGGTTGATATTGCAAAGCAGCACCTTGTTATATCTCCAATCAGCTGCTACTTTGGTATAGTGCAGAGGAGTCACCTCTCAAGAAAAAGATTGTTGGCCTCAATCCCCAAGGAGCAAACCCATATTGGTTAGGAATCAGAAAAAACAGATGGTCTGACAAATTGATGGAAAATAAACCCAGTTTGAAATTCCAGGGTGCCAAGGTTCAGGGTAACTTTCCAACTTGGGGCCTGAAGCAGAAGTGACACCCCAGGTCTCAGATAGAGCACTGAGCTTTAAGGATGAGCAGCAGACCTTTAAGAGCTACTGGCTTGCCAAGTTTTCTGACTCACAGCCAATCATGTTCAAGGAATCTTTTTAAATGAAAGGGATGGGTTTGCTTCATCAAATTGAGCCAGGCTGGGCCAGGCCTACCTGCTGCTGGCGCTTGTGTGACCATGACGGGGTGAGCACAGCCGGGAGAATTTTCTAGCCCTCGGTGTTGCTACTGTCGGAAGCAGCATAGTTTACTTTTTTTTGTTTAAGCAAAGCATTGATAACCTATTTTGTTATTTTGGGGCCATGAGTTTGCTGAATGCTGCCATTGAGATGAAAAAAGAGCTTCGAAGTGCAAGCTATTTTAATTATTACTGATCAGAGTTCTTTTAATCTGAATAACAATGCTATTTTCATTCTTGGATTATCTAGTATGCTGTTTGGAAAGGACACTATAAAAGTTATAATACAGACACTTCATTCTAATATCTATTTTGATAATATCATATGCAATATTGCATTCTCTCAGGTAGGGCATAAACGTGTAACTATAAATGAACCCGAATTAAATTATTTTATTACAACTTCCAATTTTATTTTTAACATAAAAAGCTAGGTACTTTCCAATGTCTGAAAAGTATGCAATCAAATACTTGCTATTAATTTTCTTGGATGAATTAATTTTGCTTTCTACGTTACATCTAGTGCACCAGAGGCAGCATAAGAAGTTCCAGGTCTAAAGAGGCTTCTAGTCATAGCCTGACTGACTATATTTATGAGCTGGCACTGTAGCCACGGAGCCTCACTTGATGGTAATGCAGAACTGTCAATCAGAGGTCATCGGATTATCCAGTCGGGCCAAGATTCCGACATGCTGACCTCCATGCCCAATTGTCCTTTCAGTCTTCCTATCAAGTGAGGCCCTGTACTGGGAGTACAAAAGCAAAATACTGCGGATGCTGGAATCTGAAATATAAACAAAAAATGCTGGAAGTCTCAATGGGTCAGGCAGCATCTGTGGAAAGAAAAACAGAGATAATGTTTCGGGTCGATGACATTTCGTCAGAACTGGCGACTATTCGAAAAGAACAGGGTCTTAAGGAGCACTGAAAGGGGGAGTGGAGGAAAGAAGAAAAGGTAAGGTCTGTGATAAGGTGGAAGGCAGGAGAGATTAGAGAGACAAAAGGGATGATGGGCCAAATTGAAATGATAATGGCAGAAGTTAGAAAAAGGTTCGTCTAGGTAGGGTGTGAATGGTGGAATGATGACCAGCTGTCATTGGAGACAGAGAGGAAAAAACGTAAGGTGGGGTTTGGGCGGAGGGGGTGGGGGGGGGGGCGTTGCTGGGGGCAGTGGGAAGGCAGACAAGGCCTGTACTGTAAAATCGGCGACATTGTTTGGAGAGAAATGCAGAATGTGCTATTCAAGAAGTAAAAATGTTGCATGTCGACCATTATCTTTTACAATTTTTGGTAATAATATAGTGTAATGAACCTTATCTGCTTATCTTTGCTTATCTACCTAATCTTCCCTATCTACTTTAATCACTTTCTCAAAACCCACTCGTTGGCCAAGCTTTAGAACAGCTCTCCCCCTTCCTGGCTCTTTCTTTACACCTACCTGTGAAATACCTTGGGACATTCTTTATGTTAAAGATGCTATCTAAATGCAAGTTGTCATCTTTGTAAATCAAAACATTTATCACTGCCACTCAAGTAGTAATAGTTGAGCTCCATCACAGTCAACAGTGCTTCAGGGTCCTCAGTGCTGAGATTAGATAATAGAAATACAACTGCATTTGTAAAATTGATTTTAAATCCAAATTAACAACTAGCTAACCACTATGCTTGTTGAAATTACTTGAGAGATTTTATATCGGAACATAGGAATGTATAGGATTAGAAAAAACCAGACCGAAAGTTCAGAAATATCATATTTTTTATACTCTTATACTTTTCAATTGTCTTTATGGACGAAAGAAAATTATCCAGCTCCATTTTGAATTTGCTGACACTATCTGCATCAAATGCCTCCTGAATGTCTATACTACAGATTCACCATCATCAATGGGAAGTAGATGTCTAAACAGTTCACCAGCTCTCTTCTTAACTTGATTCTGTATCTCTGGTTACAAAGTTTCTCATTTATTATTTATGTTCAGCATTTCATAGAATCATAGAGGTTTACAGAATGGAAGGAGGCCATTTCAGCCCATTGTGTCCGTGCCGGCCAACAAGAGGCTGTCTAGCCTAATCCCACTTTCCAGCTCTAGGTCCATAACTCTGCAGGTTACAGCACTTAAAGTGTACAATCCAAGTACTTTTTAAATGTGGTGAGGGTTTATGCCTCTACCACTCTTTCAGGCAGTGAGTTCCAGACCCCACAACACTCTGTGTGAAGAATTTTCCCCTCAAATCCCCTCTAAACCTTCTCCCAATTACTTTAAATCTATGTTTCCTGGTTGTTGACCACTCTGCTAAGGGAAATAGGCCCTTTCTATCCACTATATCTAGGCCCCTCATAATTTTATACACCTCAATGAGGTCTCCCCTCATTCTCCTCTGTTCCAAGAAAAACAAACCCAGCCTATCCAATCTGTCCTCATACCTAAGACTCTCTTCTCCCGGCAACATCCTCGTAAATCTCGTCTGTACTCTCTCCAGTGCAATTACGTCCTTCCTGTAATGTGGTGACCAGAACTGCATGCAGTACTCCAGCTGTGGCATAACCCACCTGCTCTTATATTCTATGCCTCGGTTAATAAAGGCAAGCATTCCTTATGCCTTCTTAACCACCTTATTCATCTGGCCTGCTATGTTTAGGGATCTATGGACATGCACTCCCAGGTCACTGTTTTCCTCTACATTTCTCAATGTCCTACCATTTAATGTGTATTCCCTTTCCGTGTTAGCCCTCCCCAAATGCATTACCTCACACTTCTCTGGATTAAATTCCATTTGCCACTGTTCTACCCACCTGACCAGTTGATTGATATCTTCCTGCAGTCCACAGCTTCCTTCTTCATTATCAACCACACAGCCTTTGTATCATCTGCAAACTTCTTAATCATACCCCATATATTCAAGACTAGATCATTGATATAAGAACATAAGAATAGGAACAGGAGTAGGCCATACGGCCCCTCGAGCCTGCTCCACCATTCAATAAGATCATGGCTGATTTGATCATGGACTCAGCTCCACTTCCCCACCCACTCCCCATAACCCCTTATCCTCTTATCGTTTAAGAAACTATTTCTGGCTTAAATTTATTCAATGTCCCAGCTTCCACAGCTGTCTGAGGCAGCGAATTACACAGATTTACAACCCTCAGAGAAGAAATTCCTCCTCATCTCTGTTTTAAATGGGTGGCCCCTTATTCTAAGATCATGCCCTCTAGTTCTAATCTCCCCCATCAGTGGAAACAACCTCTCTGCATCCACCTTGTCAAGCCCCCTCATAATCTTCTTCGTTTCGATAAGATCACCTCTAATTCTTCTGAATTCCAATGAGTAGAGGCCCAACCTACTCAACCTCTCCTCATAAGTTAACCCCCTCATCCCCGAAATCAACTTAGTTAACCTTCTCTGAACTGCCTCCAAAGCATATCCTTTCGTAAATATGGAAACCAAAACTGTCATGTTTGTAACCTCACATAACTGTAACCTTTATGTAACAACACTGTACACTGTATACACCTGAAAAATGCACACCTTGACCACAGGGGGTGAACTTGTGGGAGATACTCCTCACCTGGGCATCCAGGTATATAAAGGGAGGTCCCACGCAGGGTCATCACTTCTTGGTCCTGTGAATAAAGGTACAGGTCACAGAGTGACCTGGTCTCCAGTATGTGCCTCGTGTTGATTTGCTGTAGTGTGTAAGGACACAACAAAAACTGCATGCAGTATTCCAGGAGTGGCCTCACCAATATCTTATATAGCTGTAGCAAGACTTCCCTGCTTTTATACTCCATCCCCTTTGCAATAAAGGCCAAGATACCATTGGCCTTCCTGATCACTTGCTATACATGCATACTATCCTTTTGTGTTTCATGCACAAGTACCCCCAAGTCCCGCTGTACTGCGGAACTTTACAATATTTCTCCATTTAAATAATAACTTGCTCTTTGATTTTTTCCTGCCAAAGTGCATGACCTCATATTTTCCAACATTATACTCCATTTGCCAAATTTTTGCCCACTCACTTAGCTTGTCTCTGTCCTTTTGCAGATTTTTTATGTCCTATTCACACATTGCTTTTCCTCCCATCTTTGTATCAT
This sequence comes from Pristiophorus japonicus, assembly GCF_044704955.1. Classification (NCBI taxonomy): domain Eukaryota; kingdom Metazoa; phylum Chordata; class Chondrichthyes; family Pristiophoridae; genus Pristiophorus; species Pristiophorus japonicus. The sequence continues at coordinate 174,484,444 of NC_091988.1, read as the reverse complement.
CAGCAAACTTGACTACGTTACACTCAGTCCCTTCCTCCAAGTCGTTAATGTAGATTGTAAATAGTTGGGGTCCCACCACTGATCCCTGCAACACCCCACTAGTTACTTGTTGCCAACCAGAGAATGAACCATTTATCCCGACTCTCTGTTCTCTGTTATTTAGCCAATCCCCTATCCATGCTAATATATTACCCCCAATCCCGTGAACTTTTATCTTGTGCAGTAAGTAACCTTTTATGTGGCACCTTGTCAAATGCCTTCTGGAAATCCTAATACACCACATCCACTGGTTCCCCTTTATCCACCCCGTTCGTTACATCCTCAAAGAACTCCAGAAAATTTGTCAAACATGACTTCCCCTTCATAAATCCATGCTGACTCTGCCTGATTAAATTTTGCTTTTCCAAATGTCCTGCTACTGCTTCTTTAATAATGGACTCCAACATTTTCTCAACCACAGATGTTAGGCTAACTGGTCTATAGTTTCCTGCTTTTTGTCTGCCTCCTTTTTTAAATAGGGCAGTACATTTGCAGTTTTCCAATCTGCTGGGATCTCCCCAGAATCCAGGGAATTTTGATAAATTACAACCAATGCATCTACTATCTCTGCCGCTACTTCTCTTAAGACTCTAGGATGTAAGCAATCAGACTCATGGGATTTATTTGCCTTTAATCCCATTATCTTAATGATTACCACCTCCTCCACGATTGTGATTGTGTTAAGTACCACAAAAAGCAAGAGACCTAGCACTGAGCCCTGCAGAACCCCACCAGAAACATTCTTCCAGTCACAAAAACACCCACAACCATTACCCTTTGCTTCCTGCCTCTGAGCCAATATTGGATCCAATTTGCCACTTCGTCCTGGATCCCATGGGCTTTTACTTTCATGACCAGTCTGCCATGTGGGACCTTATCGAAAACTTTGCTAAAATCCATATACATTACATCATACGCACTGCCCTCATCGATCCTCCTGGTTACCTCCTCGAAAAATTCAATCAATTTAGTCAGATACAACCTTCCCTTAACAAATCTGTGCTGTCTGTCCCTAATTAACGCGTGTCTTTCTAAATGTAGATTTATCCTGTCCTTCAGGAATTTTTCCAATAATTTTCCCACAACTGAGGTTAGGCTGACTGGCCTGTAATTACTCGGTCTATCCCTTTCTCCCTTCTTAAACAAAGGTATCACATTAGCAGTCCTCCAGTCCTCTGGCACCACACCTGAAGCCAGAGAGGATTGGAAAATGATGATCAAGGCCTCTGCTGTTTTCTCTTTTGCTTCGCTTAACAGCCTGAGATACATTTCATCCGAGTCTGGAGACGTATCCACTTTCAATGCTAAACCCCTTAATACCTCTTCCTCACTATGTTTGTTTCATCTAATATTTCACACTTCTCCTCCTCAATAGTAGTGCCTGCATCACCCCTCTCTTTTGTGAAAACAGACACAAAGTATTCATGAAGAACCATATCTACATCTTCCGCCTCCACACACAGATTACCCTCATGGTCTCCAATAGTCCCTACCCTTTCTTTAATTATCATTAATATATTTATAAAAGATTTTTGCGTTTTCCTTAATTTTACTTGCCAAGAATTTTTCATGTTCTCTCTTTCCTTTCCTAATATCCCTTTTGATCTCACTCCTGGACTTTGTATATTCCTCGAGAGATTCTGCAGTATTTAGCTCTCGGTATCTGTTATAAGCTTCCCTTTTTTTCTTTATCTACCCTATATGTCCCTAGACATTCAGTAGGCTCTAGATGTGTTGGTCCCACCCTTTTTCTTTAAGGGCACATATTTGGCCTGAACTCTGCGGATCTACTCCTTGAATGCCTCCCACTGCTCTGACACTGATTTACCTTCAAGTAGCTGTTTCCAGTCCACTATCGCTAAATCACCTCAGCTTATTAAAGTTGGCTTTTCCCCAATTTAGAACTTTTATTCCTAGTCTAACCTTGTCCTTTTCCATAACTACCTTAAATCTAACTGAATTATGGTCACTAGCACCTAAATGCTCTCCCAGTGATACCCTTTCCACCTACCCAGCTTCATTCCCATAAACTAAATCCAGAACCGTCCCCTTCTATGTTGGGCTTGCTACATACTGGCTTAAAAAGTTCTCTTGAATGCATTTTAGGAATTCTGCACCCTCTATACCCTTCACACTAATGTTGTCCCAGTTAATATTAGGATAATTGAAATCCCCTACTATTACTGCCCTCTAGTTTTTGCACTTTTCAGAAATGTGCTTACAGATTTGCTCTTCTATCGCCCTCTCACTGGTTGGGTGTCTATAGTACACACCCAGCAGTGTGATCGCCCCTTTTTTGTTTTTCAGTTTGACCCATATGGCCCCGTTTGATGATCCCTCTAACATATCATCCCTCCTCACAGCTGTAATAGTTTCTTTAATCAATACCGCAAACCCCCCTCCCTTTTTACCCCCCTCTCTATCCCGTCTGAAAATCCTGTAACCAGGAATGTTAAGCTGCCATATCTATCCCTCTTTTAGCCATGTCTCTGTAATAGCTATATCATAATCCCATGTCTACCTGTGCTCTCAGCTCATCTGCCTTATTCGCTATACTCCTTGCATTGAAGTATATATCATTTAGTGTAGCCAGACCTCCTTGTTGCCTACTTTCTAGGCCTTGTTTCCTCTGTCTTTCAAATTCACTTTCTACATTTCTGTACCCTTTAGATATTTGAAAACTTCAATAAGTTCTCACAGGAGCCTTTTTTTCTCCAATGGAAATAGTGCCAGATTCTGCAGTCTTTCCATTTTTTTTTCATTCTGGTGATAGTGGTTTCTCCAGCAAGGCCAGCATTCATTGCCAAACCCTAATTCCCTTAAGGTGGTGGTGGTGAGCCTTCTTCTTGAACCGCTGCAGTGCATGTGGTGAAAGTACTCCTGCAGTGCTGTTAGGTAAGGAATTCCAAGATTTTGATTCAATGACCATGAAGGAACAGCGATATATGTCCATGTCGGGATGGTGTGTGACTTGGCGGGGACTTGGCGGTAATGGTGTTCATTCCTGCTTTCCTTGTCCTTCTAGGTGGTGTAGGTCAGGGGCCTGGGAGATGCTGTTGAAGAAGCCTTGGCAAGTTGCTGCTGTGCATCCTGTATATAGTACACACTGCAGACACAATGGGGCTGAAATTGTTGAAGGGCAAGGGCCGCCCATGCCGCTCAAAGGACCACCGATGGCCGCCAAGATACCTGATGGTACTCTAGGCGGGGTTTTCGGCAAAAAGGTCCTTAAAAGAGCGGCCGGCAGCAAAGGAGGGACTTACGCCGTCAATCTGGGCAGCAACGGGTGGGAGCTCTCATTCTCTATGGCAAAGGCGCTTGCCGCCCAAGTGCCGCGAAGGATGGAGTCGGGCCCACGGAGGGTTGAAAAGCTGCAAATAAAAAGCATCAAAAAAACAAAACAAGGGTAGACCTGCAGGGGACCCCATCAAGTTAAGTTGATGTAAAGATTTTTTTTTTTAAATTGCTTACTAACCTTTTTTTTCAGCTCTTCATACTCACCGCTGGGGACAGACCAGCCTCTTCGCAGCGGTCCTTCCCCGTTCTGGCACCGAATCCCACCGACTCTCGCCCGCACCAATCTGCCATCTCACTTGGCCATCCGCTGATGTCAGCGGGCGGTTCCCAGCGGTTCTCTCCTCCGCCCACTCCAGACGAAATCGAAACTGGCACTGGGCGCAACCTGAGGAGGAATTTTGGTGGCAGTGGGCAGCAGTGGGCGGCAGTGGGCAGTAAGACCATCAATTTCACCCCAAGAGTGCATGTTTAAGGTGGTGGATGGACTGCTGGTCAAGCAGACTGCTTTGTCCTGGTGGATGGTGTCGATCTTTTTGAGTGCTGTTGCAGCTGCACCCATCCAGGAAAGCAGCGAATATTCCATCACACTTCTGACCTCTGCCTTGTAAGTGGTGGAAAACCTTTGGGGAGTCACAAGGTGAGCTATTCATCACAGACTACCCAGCCGCCTCTGGTTGGCTAAAAAATTGGTTGCATTCTCATAAGCAGAGGTTTATCCTTAATTGTAGTGGTTCTGCCTGGAGATTGATCACTTGTCTGTAGGGACAGTTTTAAAACCTTCGCAATCCATACTAATGATCTGGATGAAGGTGTTGGAGGAATTGTTCACAAGTTCCTCTGGTACTGTTAGAATTTTGATTGAGATCAAAGATTATAATCAGAGTTCGATGTGATGGGGAATAGGCACATGTGTGACAGATGACATTTAATGTAGATAACTGTTATCCTGACATCAGTAGTAGGGAAAATGCTAGAATCTATTATTAAGGACGTGGTAACAGGGTACTTAGAAAATAATAATAGGATTTGGCAGAGTCAACACAGATTTATGAAAGGGAAATCATGTTTGACAAATCTGTTAGAATTTTTTGAGGTTGTAATTAGTAGAATAGATAAGGGGGGGACCAGTGGATGTGGTGTATTTGGATTTTCAGAAGGCAGTCAATAAGGTGCCACACAAGAGATTATTGAGCAAAATTAGGGCTCATGGGATTGGGAGTAATATACTAGCATGGATTGAGGATTAGTTAACGGACAGAAAACAGAGAGTAGGAATAAATGGGTCATTTTCGGGTTGGCATGCTGTAACTAGTGGAGTATCACAAGGATTGGTGCTTGGGCCCCAGCTATTCACAATCTATATCAATGGTTTGGATGTGGGAACCAAATGTAATATATTGAATTTTGCTGATGATACAAAGCTAGGTGGGAACATAAGTTGTGAGGAGGATGCAAAGAGGCTTCAAGGTGATATAGACAGGCTACGTAAGTGGGCAAGGACATGTCAAATGGAATATAATGTGGAGAAATGTGAAGTTATCCGCCGGTAGGAAAAATAGAAAAGCAGAGTATTTGTTAAATGGTGAGGGATTGGGAAATGTTGGTGTTCAGAGCGACCTGGGTGTCCTTGTACACGGATCACTGAAAGTTAACCTGAAGGTGCAGGTTAAGAAAGCAAATGGTATGTTGGCCTTTATTACAAGAGTCTTACTACAATTATATAAGGCCCTGGTGAGACCGTACCTGAAGTATTGTGTACAGTTTTGGTCTTCTTACCGAAGGAAAGATATATTTGCCATTGAAGGAGTGCAACGAAGATTCACCAGACTGATTCCTGGGATGGAGGGATTGTCCAATGAGGAGAGATTGAGTAGATTAGGACTATAATCTCTAGAGTTTAGAATAATTAGAGGTGATCTAATTGAAACATACAAAGTTCCTACAGGGCTTGACAGGGTATATGCAGGGAGGATGTTTCCTCTGAGGTGTTTAAAACCAGAGGTCACAGACTCAGAATAAGGGATCGGCCATTTACGACTGAGATGAGGAGAAACGTCTTCACTCAGAGAGTGGTGAATCTTTGGAATTCTCTACTCCAGAGGAGTGTGGAGGTTCAGTCTCTGAGTATATTCAAGACAGAGATCGCTAGATTTCTGGGTAATAAGGGAATCAAGGGTTATGAGGATTGTGCAGGAAAGTGGAGTTGAGGTAGAAGATCAGCTATGATCTTATTGAATGGCAGAGCATACTCGAGGGGCCGAATGGCTTACTCCTGCTCCTAATTCTTATATTTATGTTCTTATGTAGTGTTACACATGTGGGTAGGGCAAATGTCAATATATATATAACTATATATATATACACACACACATACATATAATAATATGTCGTGCAAGTTATGAACTAAAGTCTATTGAGTGGAAAATATACTTTGGAGTATCTAAAAGTTTATAAGCAGTGCTGTGAGGCTATAGCAGAAGAAAATAGAGTATTAGGATGCTTTACTAGGATGATCTATCCAATCTCGTAATCTGTTGAGGAAAGTTCTATGCGATTGCTCCCTGATCCCAAAGGTAATCCATCACAACTCCAGCACATTATTCAATCTTCACCAATTGATTTCCATGATCTCACCAGTACAATGACCATTGTATTCTGTGGAACATTTGATCCTCTTTGTCCATATTCATATCATTCAATTCTATGCTCATAGTCCAAGTTAAAATCCTTATTTATGTCTACATTGGCATGTCGCTCTTTTGTCCATCATCTTTTCTCCATTGATGATATCTGCTTCAAAATAAAATTGGATATCAATCTAAAAATGTGACAGATCAAAGTCACTCAGCCAAACAACTAAAGTCAGAAGTTATTTAATATAAATTTAGCATTTCTGGCTGTTATTTTATTTGTTACAAAAACCCTTTGCAAACTAATATCTAAGGACACGAGTACAATAATAAACAAACTATATGGCATCTAGAATTGCTTAAAAAATTCATTGATACAATTCAGAATAGAAAGTCTGTATACTATATATTCTTACAGTATACATACAATATAATTAAAATACAGTCCAATGTTTCTGCAAAGCACCAACAGTTATCGGGCAAAATGCAAGACAGGTGCTTAATATTTTAATGTTTAAGAAATTAAAGCTCAGTTAAAAGCTGGCAGAAGAATAAGTTATTATCATGCCTAAGCGACAAGTGCAGGCAACTTGGGATTGAAACAACTATAGAAATGCATGACTGACATTGATGTCATCAAGTATTCCTTTAGGAGCTTTCAAGCATTAACATCATCATGGTGGTACATACCAATTGTCTGTGCTAGGAAAAAAAGCCAAGAGCATCTGTGAAAAGAACAGTCAATTCCAGCACAATCACAGTGAGCTAAATTGCCTTCTGCTGTGCTATAATTTCTATGATTTTTATCCAAAGGTCCAGTTGTAAGATATTAATTTACACATCTGGTTGCTGTCTGTGGATGGCAAAAAGGCTTTTGACTAGGTATAGTGGAGAATTTCTGTTTACTGTCATGGAAGAGTTTGGGTTGGAGCAGGACAGTGGGTTTAATTGCAATACTGAGACCAAAGTCACCGGAATAAGCAGAATTAAAGCAGAACACGCTAGAACTGTACAGCAGGTCAATCGGTATATGCAAGAGAAAGGCAGGTTAACAACTCAAATATAAGCCTTAATGAGAACTTCTGTTTGGATAAAAGGTCACACTCCAAATATTAACCTCCTCTTTCCCATTCGGATGCTGACTGATGTGTTGTGTAATTTCTACTTTCATTTCAGATTTCCAACATTCACGGTTTTCTTGATTTATCTCATCAGTAGAAGTTAACTGCTTAAGATCTCTCCACTTCTGTCTACGTAGGAAAGGATCCCCATTAGGGTTGAAACTTACCTGTTTTTCAGCCAGACAGTCTGAGTTTTTAATTTTCAATTTAAACCGGACAACAAATATCTAATTTTCCAGGTTTTTAATTGTTATTTGGGGATCTTTTTCTCTAATTGTATGGGATTTAGAGCAAACTGGACTGATTTGAACAATTGCAGCAGAGCACTGAAATGAAGTTCAGCATCACCAGGAAGGAGTGGAGCACTTGGACCCAGGTGTAAACATTTAAATGGAGAATGGGTCCAAACAAACATTTTGCACTATAACTGGGACCCGGGGTATGTTTCCAACTCTATGTAGAAATTACTACATTGAATATAAAATACAACACAAATATTAGGAAAAATAAGAAGCAAGAGGCACTGCATCTAAATTTGGAATAAAATCATCATCATCATCATAGGCAGTCCCTCGGAGTCGAGGATGACTTGCTTCCACTCTAAAAGTGAGTTCTCAGGTGACTGAGGAGTCCAATGTGGGACCTATAGTCTCTGTCACAGGTGGGGCAGACAGTGGTTGAAGGAAAGGCTGGTCGGGGAGCCTGGGTTGACGCACGCACCTTCCGCTGTCTGGTTTGGTTTCTGCTTGTTCTCGGCGATGGGACTCGAGATGCTCAGCGCCCTCCCGGATGCTCTTCCTCCACGTTGGGTGGTCGTGGGCCAGAGATTTCCAGGAGTCACTGGGGATGTTGCACTTTATCAAGGAGGCTTTGAAGGTTTTGTTGAAGCGTTTCCTCTGCCCACCTGGGGCTCGCTTGCTGTGTCGAAGCTCCGTGTAGAGCGCTTGGTTTGGGAGTCTCATGTCAGGCATGTGGACGATGTGGCCCGCCCAACGGAGCTGATCAAGTTAGGGTTAGGGTCAGGGTTAGTGGTCAATGCTTCGATTCTGGGGATGTTGGCTTGAGCAAGAACACTGACGTTGGTGCATCTGTCCTGCCAATGGATTTGCAGGATCTTGCGGAGACAGCACTGGTGGTACTTCTCCAGCATTTTGAGGTGTCTGCTGTATATAGTCCACGTCTCTGAGCCATACAGGAGGGCAGGTATCACTACTGTCCTGTAGACCATGAGCTTGGTGCCAAATTTGAGGTCCTGGTCTTCAAACACTCTCTTCCTCAGGCAACCGAAGGCTGCGCTGGTGCACTGAAGGCGATGTTGGACCTCGTTGTCAATGTCTGCTCTTGCTGATAGTAGGCTCCCAAGGTATGGAAAAAGGTCCACGTTGAGCTGGCAAAGAGGCCAGAATCTAGGAGGTGCTGCAACAAGAGAAACCATTGAAATAAATGCATTCCTAATTCCTGGTAAATTTTGATGTTGAATATGTTGCCTTAATGAAATTTTTAAGAAGATTTCTTCTGAGCCAGGCCCCTAGCTTTGCTGTACCCCTCCCTAACCCTTAGCCCTATTGTAATCTTTGTACCTTTTGCAATTAAATACATAAAAATACATAGAAGTTACAGCACGGCAGCAAGCCATTTGGCCCAACCAGTTTGTGTTGATGTTTACTCTCAATGCAAGCAAATAATTTTAATCACATTTCCCCACCCTGTTCCCATGCCTCTTTTCCTTCATCCATCTATCCAATGTTGACACAGAGGCAATTTTAACCCTACACACCTGGCAGAAACCAGGCAGGCAGCCAGTTAGAAGCGTTAGTGGGACGTCCAACGCCGATCCTGCAGCTACAATTTTAACCTACCCCTGAGCAAACATGAAGGACATCCGGCAGAAACTGCCTTGGTCCCTCTTCAAATATGCAGATCGGGTTCCAATGACGTCATCGGGGACCGATTGTTATCTTAACCAATGGCCTGTGTGGGAATGGAGCAACAGCATACCCGACAGGCCAACCTCGTGGGAAGACGATGCAGGGCGAGAGGAGTCTCAAAAAAATCAATCTTTTTTACAATTTCTTTTAGTTTCCTTTTGGGGCCAGGAGGAGCAGGAATGCCGCTCCAGGCCCCACAAGAAATGTTGAGGCCTCCCCTGTCCTGGGCCTCCTGCCACTCGAGATTGTGCCCCCGTCTGCCAACCAGCTGTCGCTTCGCACTGGATAGTGGGCAGGAAACTGACCAGGGCCAGACAGATGAGACCCGTGAGTTTAAATCTCCCGGGCCTCACGCTGCTGAGGCTGTGACGGTTTGCCCACCCTCAGTGCCTGCCCAATTCCTGCCCCGATTTAAAGTCAGAGCTGCAGGCCCCCGATATTTACTGGTGCGGGGGATCACTGTAGCGCGGGGACAACAAGGCAAGGCCGGGGATGCGGAGGCCCGGCCAAATTCAACGGCAGGACCTCATTCTAATGTTTTTCTTCCATTTCCCACCTGACAGTCGGCCAAATTGACCGGCTGGTTGGCTGCTGGGCGGGAAGACCCTTGGGCAATTGGGAGACAGAAGGAAGTGAGAGATTGGGAATTGGGGAGGACGGCAATCATGGCAGGGGGAAGAGAGAGGCCAAGATTGGCAAAGGCGAGGCCAAAAGCTTCCTTGAGGATTCGGAGGAGCACTCATACTGCTTTTGGTCTACAAGGAGTGCTGTAAAAGCCACTTACCTTCTGGAGCAGGGGTTCCCAAGCCCTGGAAAACCCACACGGCAACTGTTAAATTTAAATCAGACTCTCAATTGCACTGTGGAAGCCTGATTTAAAAATGGTATTGAAGTGTCCCACCTTTCGATGGCAGGACAGTCGCCTGACACGAAACCTACCACCGTACAAATGCCAATGGACCTGTATGTGGCAGGTTGGGAAGGCATTCCCCGCTTTTTAATTTTTAACCCTGTCTGACCCTCTCCTGCCCGAAGCATGGGGGTTAGTATCAAGGCCATAGTTGTTGCCTCAACTGCTAATCTTGGATGTGAATTTCCACAGCTTCATCAATGTGATGATATTTTGCCTGTTTTTAGTTCTAAATTGCTTTCGTTTAACTTTGCATCAATGGCTTCTTGTTCTTGACCTCACAACTACTGGAACAGTTTGTTTGTATCAACCAGGTCCCATCCTTTCACAATTTTAAACAGTTCTATTATATCTGTCCTGTTCAAATAAAAAAGACCCAATTTTTCAAGTTTTCCTTCTTATTAGTATTTCCTCATGCCAGTTAGCATCCGAGTGAATTTCCATTGTACCCTATCTAAAGGCTCAGGGGGAGAAATTGAGGACCACCCCGTTTGTGGCGCTAACTTTTAAAAGTTTGAAAAATTAGCGCCGGGGCTAATATTTTCAAATTTTGAAAAAAGAAGTTTGCACTCCAGGAAGGAAGGAACACTAAATCAAGCGCTCCACTTCCTTCCTGGAACGCAATCGGCAGCTGGCGGGGCTGTAGCCATGCAGCACTACACACTGGGCCATGCAGCGCCGTCGCGTTGAAAGGCTCCTTCCCTCCCTTAAAGGGAAGAGCCATTGCTGCAGGCTCTGCAAAAACAAACTTACCTCTCCCCAACGGCAGCTGCGATTCCGCCTGATCAGCCCGATGCAGTCAGAGTGCCGGGTTGATTGATCGCGTGCAAAGAAGACCGGCCAGAAACCTGAAAGAGAGACGATAGTTTTTTTTTTACTTACCTCGGCCACCTCGCCTTTAATCATCGCTCCCTGATGAACACCTCCTGCAGCTGCCGGTGTTTTCACCCGGCGATGCTTTAGGGGGCAATGCGCACGGTGATGATGTACGCGTGAAGGAGATCGTGGCGCAACGCCGCACTGCTGCCGCAAACCTTCTGCCGAATATGGCGGGAGTCGATGTTATCGCCGCGGCTGGTTGGAACCCAGTAAGCGCCCCGTTATCGACCCCCCCAGAGGTGATAACGGGAGGCGCTAAGGAGGTCAACTTCTAGAAAATCTCCTCTCTATAGTGTGTTGCACAATGCTGCACAGTGTACAAATACTAGTAAAACACATGAACAGAACTAGGTATTCAGAGGGAAAAAAATGAATACATAAATTGCATATATGTTGCCATTTCACTGAGTTCTGCAGGTGCCTGGTCCATTTTGTATTCTAATAAATAGAATCATTGTTATCTGCAGCTCTCTGCCAACATAATAAATAATTGTTAAGCACTGGCATTTGTTCAACAACTGAATTGCGATCAATAAAGCAACAGGCCCATTAAATAATAATACTATTGCCGCACGCTTTCAAACCAAGAAGTCTGATCCAAAATATTCCTTGCTTTTCTATTTTCTATATACCTGTAGATTGCCCGTGACATTATTAAAAGTGGATTGGTAGGTATACCATTTTATAACAATAAGGGTATTTCTGCCATTCAGGGGTTGACATCAAGGCCACTGATTTACTACGAAGTCAAAATGGTATTCTGAAATTTTTATTGATGCTTTGGGGTTTGAAGTCTACAACTTCCATCACTATTCTATGAATAATGAATAGCCTGTAACTAAATATTTATTTATTTACATATTTAACAATCCTATACCAGTTTAAAAACAGAGAATACTTAGCAATATTGAAGTTAGATATTTAGCAGTGTTTGGTACAGGAGTGGGATTTAGCTGCACTAGAGGAAGTCCTGCGTTTTGGTAGCATAGGGGAAGGGTCTTCAATTCGGCTGGGATTGTAATGCAGGCTTTGGCTCACTGATAGATTCCAGGGGGGTAATTTTTAGCTTCATGTATTGCCCATTTTGGATCCTACCCAATTTTCTTTCAATTGAAATAAGATTATGTCCCATGAAGTGAGGTTGAAAAGTGCCCCTTGATGTCTGTCAGCAGTGAGGAGAGGGGAGGGCATGGGCCAGACAGCAGTGGGTGGGTGTTAGGGTATGCTAGGTTTGCCAGCATTTAGAAAGTAACTTTATAAGAGATCTCTGCATATATTAAATTTGGAATTGCTTCTTGGAAGTGTATCTCTGTGCCTGTCTCTCTGTTCCTCTCTGTCTGTCCCCTTCCAACCTCTCTAAATACCTCTCTGTCTGTCTGTCTCTTTTTATTTCTCCCAATGCCTGTTTATGTGTGTCACATGTATCAATAATTAGAATGCCTACTTTTTCTAACTATCAACACACAGGAACAGTCAGATGATAATTAGAAGCTTTGGCCCAGAATTTCCTTGGGACCTGAGGCACAATGGGAGTCTGTTTGGAGGCAGAACAGATGCTGGAAATGGGGCAGTAATACCTCAAAAATGGTGGGCAATGACCTGCCACCCAGTTGCCACTGTCGTTGTGGCCACGGCAATGTTCACCAGGACCTACCATTGGATGGCCATGGTGGCAGATGTGTCTGGTAGTAGGCCCATTTGAAATGCTAATCGGGGTCTTATGACGTACCTGGGATCCTGATTGTCATTTTTGGACAAGGCTGGGTGGAACGTGCGGTCAAAGATCACACCGTAGGTGAGTTCCTCTTCATTTTTGTGGGCCTGGGAGGAGCAGGAGTTCTCCTACAGCCTCCACAAACCCAGCAAATGAGACCCAGTCCTCAAAGTGGACCTGGCTTCCCATCGGGACTACTGAGCAATGGCCGGTACATTCTACTGGGAGCCTCAGTAGAAAATTCACCCTATAGTGCAAAATGACCTGTGAGTGCAACAATCAGACAGGACCTAGAAGAGGACCCAACAAGCATTCGCTCTGGGGCCTGGGGTGGGTGGGCTGTTGTGTTCATCCAATAAAGCCCATGATGTCACAGTATTCACCTGATTTGTGTTCAGAGATTGGGACACTGAAAATAAACTATCATCTGGGTCCTTGCACTGTGCAAGTTGGATCCATAGGGATCTCTAAGTAGGGATCATGGTCCTGTAGTAGCATTCCCATGTGGCTCTGAGATCCATCCTTCCCCACCCCCTCCCCACTCTTTAGTGGATGCCCAAATTCTGTCCAAACAGCATGGATACCTATCATAAATATTTTAAGCAGATGATCCGACCCTGACTCTGGATATTCTGGCAGGGTGAGAACCAGAGGTTAGCAATGGAGTTGGAGTTCCATTCTGCTAGAATTCTGAGCTAGAGGGAATTTGAATATTTTCATCCCCCCATGTTTACTTTTAAAAGTCAACTTACTTGTTTTTTTTAAATAAATTAAAATTAGGACCAGGAACGGCAATTTCTTCATCTCCTTTTCTTTCTTGCAGCTAAGTAAATCTTCTGAAGGTTATTGAGCATTTATAATTCAAAACAAACTAAAACTATAAGAGGTATGAAATTAGTATAATCTGTAATGTTGCTCTTTCTCGCTCACACATACACCTTTCCCATTCTATAAATGTTACCTGCATAAAGCTTTTGAAATTTGACCTCTTTTTTTCTTCAAATAATTTTGAAAAATTATCAAAATAAATTTTATTTAGACATTGAGAGAGAAGCATTCTGTTGTTTATCCATGCTCATAAACTGTTCACACTGCAGGATCTGCCATTAGCTTACAGAGTCATTCCTCTGGATAAAAATATCAAGCCCCAGAGTGTAAAGTAAAAATCTTAAGGAAAACATTAAAGGACACAAAAAATGATCCAATAGGTAAGTGTAATATTATTGTGAAACATGTAATTATTTCATTTATAATTTTATTTAAAATCTTATTTTGGACATTAAGGGAGTAATTTTACCCCCCGCAAGATGGGCTAGAAAGGCGGGGGGGGGGGGGGGGGGGGGGTGGTAGGGGTTAAATTTGAAAAATGTGAAACCCAATCCCAACCTGTCACAAACGCACCTGCCCTGATTTGATCACGGTGGATTGAGATTGGCCGAGTAAACTGCTCTGGAGAAGCAGGCTGGTAATTATACAGACCGTGTCAGTCTCTCCAGCTGCTGTCACTTACATAGTGAGCCAGCCTGGACTGGGGGAGAGCTGCCCTGGCTCACTGTCTGCCCTGGGACACTTTCGGACATTAATTCTTGTCATTGCCGAGCTCACCAGCGGTCCTGATTCCCCCCCTCCCCCCCCACACCTCCCAGGGGCCCTCATGGAGATTGTAGTTGCGATGTTTTGTGTCAAGCATTAGATCCTAAACACGATCTTATGAAATATTTTATCTGAACGTAGATGTTATAACCATGCATCAATTGTGGATACGAACCATATTAGCATATAAAGTTGGAACTTGTTGTCTTTCCATGATAGTACCTAGTCAATTAGCTTATACCATGCTCTTGTCATGTTTGCAGAGGAAGATATCTAAGAATCGATCTGAGCAGAGGTGCACCGGAGGAGGTCCTGCTCAACTACAGCTGCTCAGCGACCTCGAAGAACATGCAGCAGCACTAGTGGGCACCCACAGTCGCTTGGCCACCACCCGTGGTGGTGCAGATCCCTCCCTTGTGTCACGTGAGTAATGTGTAAAGCAGTGTTAATTCAAAGTAATGTAATGGCATTTCATTATAATATACGAATGATGTCATGTTATGCATGCAGCTTCTGTACTACTCTCAGGTTAACAACATAAGAACATAACAGATAGGAGCAGAAGCAGGCCATCTGGCCCCTCGAGCTTGCTCCACCATTTAATAAGATCATGGCTAAGATCTGATGTAGGGCTCAGCTCCACTTCCCTGCCCGTTCCCCATAACCCTTCACTTCCTTATCATTCAGAAGTCTGTCTATCTCCGCCTCAAATATAGTCACTGATCCAGCCTCCACAGCTCTCTGGGGCAATGAATTCCAGATAGATGTACTACCATATGTACTACCATGTGATGTATTAATATGTAACGTCTCTCGGTCACATTTATTGTAGTATTGCTGCTCCTCCTACGTATGCCAGCGCAGCGCAAGAATCGTGTGTACCCTTCTGTACTAATAAGCTTAACAAGCTCAATTGTGTTTTTCAGGTCACCCAAATCAACAGGCGCAAAGGGAGGCCGCTCTGCCCCTTTACAGGTGATAATAACCACGGGTGGTGTGGAGGAGACCACTGAACCAGAGGAGGAGGAGATGGAAATGGAAACGCACACTGAGAAGAATGCCCCTTGCATCCCAGTGACTGTTGTACCTGCGGTCCCTTCATTGTCTTCAACAGAAGAAGTAGCGGGCCCAAGCAGCTTGCAGCAGGCGACACCAAGACGTCCACCAGTGTCCACGCCGACCCCACGGCGGTTGAGTCAGTGAGGTCGCCACGCACTGCGACGGGCAGGTCCGAACGAGGACATGGTTGCACTGTGCAGGGAGAGCGTCGACCTCAGTCGAGAGCTCCTCGAGGCGTTTGGCGGATTGACCGGGAACATTGCCACAATCTCGCATCTCGGAGGGTATGGAGCGCATGATTGGTGCAATGGGCCAACAGACCATCGGCGTCCATGTCTTGTGGCATGCGATAATGCCGGGAGATGGTACTGCACCCCAAGGTGCCGACCCAACAACCGCCAGCTCAGATCCGAGTCAGGAGGAAGAACTTCCTTCTGGCTCAGAAGTCGTTTCTTCCGAAATGTCTTCTCCTCCTCCACCCCCTGAGAGGATGCTGCCACTGTCCCCCAGCCTCCACCCCCCGACACCCCACCCCCCGGCCCCAACAGCAGCAGGCCTTGAGGCCCCCTGCTGCAAGTTGTCCTGGTCCCGTTACTCGATTACAACAGGGGGCTAGGACATGGGAGGGGGGGGGGATATAGGATCTGGAGGGAAGCGTGGCCGCAGGTAGGGAGGGAGGGGGTGTTATTGTCATTGTTGTTAGTGTTGTTGTTGTTATTGTTGTTGTTAATAAAAATTTGTTGAATGTTGGTGGTGGTGGAAGGGTGTTTTTGTATTTTAAATTTATTGTTGGGTGACCGTTGAGGGTGGGGATGGGGGAGGGGGCGGGGTGGGTGTTATTTTTACACTAAATAAATTGTTAAATTATTAAAAAATGTATTCAATTTTAAAATAGTTATGCGGTGTCTTTTAATAACATAAGATATGGTAGAACATGAATACAATTGTTGGATAACAATGGCCAGGCCAGGCAAGGATGAAAATTAACACAACTGCAACTGTTGTCTTTCTGTAACTGTAACTGTAACTGTCACCAATGTAAGTTCATGCAAAGCATTCATTTATGAGTTTCTGACACAAGAGTTTTGCAGCTGCGTAAATCCCACGGGGCTTTTCCAGTCTTGTGGGGAGGGTGTGGGGACATGGGTTCATCGCCAGGCTGATTGTCCTCCCCGAGGTCCTCGTCATCCTCCTCCTTCTCGTCTTCCTCTTCCCCTCTCTCCTGAGGTGGACTGGCAGTCCCATCTGGCAATTGTTGTCCTCTCCTTATAGCTAGGTTATGCAACATGCAGCACACCACAATAAACTCAGCGACCTGGTCAGGGTGGTATTGTAGATTGCCTCCTGAGTGGTCCAGGCATCTGAATCGCTGCTTCTGCACTCCAATTGTCTTTTCGACAATATTGCGTGTAGCTATATGGCTTTCATTGTAACGCTTCTCGGCTTCCGTCTGGGGATTACGCAGGGGGGTCATGAGCCAGCTGGCAAGGCCACATCCTTTATCCCCCAGCATCCAACCATGACCTTGTGGCTGACTGTTAAACAGGTCAGAGACAGGGTTCTCATGCAAGATGTGCGCATCATGGATGCTGCCTGGAAAATTTGCATTTACTGCCATGATTATTTGGTTGTGGTTGACAATGCTGCAAATTCAGGGAGTGGAATCCCTTTCAGTTATGAAACATCTCCGCATCGTGTAAAGGTGCTCGCAGGGCGATGTGTGTACAGCCTATTGCTCCCTGCACCTTGGGGAAGTTTGCTATTCGCGAGAAACCCAAAGCCCTCCCGGTCTGTGCCTCCCTGGTCATAGGGAAGTTTATAAAGTCCATCCTGCGAGCGCAAAGGGCTTCAGTCATTTGTCGAATGGAACAATGTGTGGTGTGCTGAGAGATACCGCAAATGTTGCCAGCTGAGGCCTGAAAGGAGCCCGATGCGTAGAAGGTAAGTGCAGTAACCTTTACCTCAACGGGCAGTGCGGTCCTGGGTGACGCTGATAGGCTGCAGATCTTCCTTGATGAGCTGGCATATCTCAGCGATGACCTCCTTTCGGAAGCACAGCCTCCTAAGGCACGTATTATCGGACAAGTTCAGGTATGATTGCTTTTCCCTGTTAGTACATCAGGTGTAAGGTCTTCTCTCCTCAGCAGTCTGCCATCTCTTTGATTGGGCACATGATGCTTTTCAATATACCTTCTTCCATCTTCAGTCTGCAGCATGTGATTAGTGACCAATACTGGTAGAGAAATTACAGACGTTATCACTATAAATCGCTCTAAATGCCCTAAATTTGTCCTCAACACTTAAATGTGATTAGATGTTTGTCAAAATTCAATAAGGCCCTTAAAATCACTCACAAATTACATCTCCTCATAAGCCCCAAGTTGAAGCAGCCTCTTTCAGTTCCTCCGACATTCAAAATGGCTGAGTTCTGCCGAGTAGTACCAGTCGGGAGCAGCTTTTCTCCAGCGATCTTCTCGGCGAGCAATTAGCCCGGCGATGTGTGGGTCATATGACGAAAGTTGCGATGGGTGATCACCTCCGCGATAGCAAATTCATGTGTGCCGAAAGTTGGGCCGGCGATCAGTTGGCGATATTCTGGCCCAACTTTCCACTTTTAAGTTAAAATGTGTGATAGCCTGCCTATTTGGGTGATAGATGGACGAAAGCCTGTCGATAATCAGTGGAAAGGCTCTGTGCCTCAGATTTTTGGAGCCATTTCAATTTAATGGTTGCGGGCCGTGTTTCCCAGGGCACAGGAAACCCGGCAGCTATAGGGTGGCGTAAGCTGCCAAATCCAGCAGGTAAGTGCTTTTCCAGCACTGCTTGTGGGCCTGGAGGAGCAGGAGTGCTTCAAAGAGTCCCTCATGGCCTAGTCCTGTACCTATGTTCACATTCCGATGTTCCTGGTGACTTTCACAGCTCATAAAAATGTTTTTTTTAACAAGGGTTTTCATTTGCAGCCATTTTTATTTTATAAGTTGGAACGAAGCAAAAATGACTTCAGTGGATTATAAATAAAATGAGAAATGGTTGAATTAAATAAACTAAGGCGGAGAAATTCGGGCCGTTCGCGCCTCCCGTTGAGCACAACTGACTTTTTGCCTGAGTGCGATGCCGCTATCGACTTCTGTGAAATCCCACGCGTGTTTAGCGGCGACGCTAACCGGTAATGCCCTGGGCCACTGTGCTGGCAATGCTTACATCATTACTGTGTGCAGCGACCCGTTTTCGCCCCGGAGCGAAAATTCGTTGACGCCCCATGAGGCCACTGCGGGCGATTCCCGTGCCAGCTTCGCGGGGCGCGTACAGAGCTTTAGGCTATTCGCGGGGTGATAATTAAAGGGGAGGCGAGACGCTGACATTTTTAAAAATGCCTGATTTACTGGTTATGAGAAATGGTTGCCATTTTCAAATCGTTCCCAAGTGGTAGCCCCTTTTCCCTAATACAGAGTCCGCAGCATGCCCTTCCCTTTAGCGGAAGGGGAGGGGTCTGTGCTCCCACCAGCACTATGTGCCTCTCCGTTAGCGCTAGAAAATTCCCAAATGTTAGTGCCTCAGTCCCGCCCCCGAGGGGAAGTGGAGCACGAGAATTTGTGCTCCATTTCCATTCGGGAGCAGTAAGCTCAACATTAGTTGCTGGGTCGGGACTTCTGCACCTGACACAAGAAGCCCCGCCTCACAGCTGTTACCACCCCCAGCTGGGGCAGTTCGTCCCCTAAGATTTAAATTTGTGTACTTAATGTTGGCAAGAGGAAAGAAAAGGATTTCAAGAAAAAAATCTTCAAAGGAAATGTCAACCTCATCCTGCCAACAGTGAGCTGTACTCAATGAGATTGTAGATTGGCGATTTGACACTATTGTGTTGTAGCTTATATCTGACCCTTGCCCAGTTGATGTCAGCTTCTTGTTGAGAACTCAGGATTGGTGAGCTAATCCTACAGTGTTAGTTTTAAAATAAGAAAACATTTTTATCTGTAGATATGAAGAGAGAATGGCCAATCAAAAGCACACTGTGTACAGAGAACAGGGTTCTGTGAATGTCACTCCGCAGGGGAATTGATTAAAATAAAAACTGAAGAAGGCAGTGGTTATCACAATACCTTGTGCTTTCTGAACCTTGATTTAAATCAGACTTTTATGCTGAAAGCCTCCTTACTCTGTGGTAAAGGTCTTTGTATGAAATAAATTTAGGTGAGTGTGAATGGGGCCAAAATTGGTGAAGGGCAAGGGCTGTCCAAAGGACCGCCAATGATCGTCGATGATACGTCCTTACTACACAGTATAAATGCACACGAGGCCCATGCTTGAGAGAAGGTCAGTCTGTGACCTGTCCTTTATTCCTTAGCACTCAAGTGATGAAGGTGGGTGGAGCTTCCCCTTTTATACCTGAAGGTCCAGGTTAGGAGTGTCTCCCACCTAGTGGTCAGTGTTCTCACGGTGTACAACTTAGGTCAGTTACAATGGGTTACAATGCTGGTTGAATACATGACATCACCTCCCCCGCCAAAGTCTTATTGGGATCACAGGTTAAGTCTCTCTGGTGGTTTACGCTCCCTTGTAGAGCGCCTGAGTTGGGGCTCCGGTTGTTGGGTGCTGGCCTGAGTGTCTGCTGTTTGCGGTGCCTCAGGCCTGTCCGGACTGCCCACAGTGACTGGGCTCTCCTCCCTTTGGTTCCGGTGTTCGGTCACCTGTGCTGGAGTGAACTCTATATCGTGTTCTTCCTCTGCTTCTTCTATGGGGTTGCTGAACCTCCTTTTTGTTTGATCCACATGTTTGCGGCAGATTTGTCCATTGATAAGTTTAACTACCAGAATCCTATTTCCCTCTTTGGCAACCACAGTGCCTGCAAGCCATTTGGGCCCTGCAGCGTAGTTGAGGACAAAAACAGGATCATTTACGTCAATACATCGCGCCCTCGCATTCCTGTCATGGTAGTGATATTGTGACTGGCGCCTGCTCTCGACAATTTCTTTCATGGTAGGGTGTATAAGGGATAATCGGGTTTTGAGCGTCCTTTTCATTAGTAGCTCTGTGGGTGGAACCCCTGTGAGTGAGTGTGGTTGGGATCTATAGGCCAACAGGAGGCGTGATAAGCGGGTTTGTAGGGAACCCCCTTGGAATCTGAGCATCCCCTGTTTGATTATCTGCACTGCTCATTCTGCCTGGCCGTTTGAGGCCGGCTTGAACGGTGCCGTTCTAACATGGTTAATTCCATTGCCTGCCATGAAGTCCTGGAATTCAGTGCTTGTGAAGCACGGGCCATTGCCGCTGACCAAGATGTCCGGTAGACCGTGGGCGGTGAACATTGCCCGTAGACTTTCTATCGTGGCAGAGGATGTGCTTGAATTTAAAATGTCATACTCGATCCATTTGGAGTAGGCGTCTACTACAACCAAAAACATTTTCCCCATGAAAGGACCTGCGTAGTCCACATGGATGTGTGACCAAGGCTTGGCGGGCCATGGCCAGGGGCTAAGGGGGGCTTCCCTGGGCGCATGGCCCAGCTGGGCACACGTGTTGCACCTGCGAACACAAAGTTCCAGATCTGCGTCTATCCCTGGCCACCAAATGTGTGACCTGGCAATTGCCTTCATCGTGACAATGCCCGGGTGCCCATTGTAGAGTTCTCTGATGAACACCTCTCTGCCCATCTGGGGCATGACTACGCGGTTTCCCCACAGTAGGCAATCGGCCTGAATCGAGAGTTCATCCTTGTGCCTGTGAAATGGTTTAAATTTCTCAGGGCATGCCCTGTACGTGGCTGCCCAGTCCCCATTCAGGACACATTTCTTGACTAGAGACAATAGCGGGTCTCTATTTGTCCAGACTTTAATCTGACGGGCTGTCACGGGTGAGCCTTCGCTTCTGAAAGCTTCAACAGCCATGACCATCTCAGCACCATGCTCGGTAGTCCCCTCAGTGGTGGCTAGTGGGAGCCTGCTGAGTGCATCGGCGCAGTTTTCGGTGCCCAGTCTGTGCCGAATTGTGTAGTCATAGGCAGCTAACGTGAGTGCCCACCTCTGTATGCGGGCCGATGCGTTTGCATTTATGGCCTTGTTGTCGGCCAAAAGGGACATTATTAGGGGTTTGTGATCTGTCTCCAGCTCAACTTTCCTGCCAAACAGGTACTGGTGCATTTTCTTTACCGCATATACACATGCGAGCGCCTCCTTTTCTACCATCCCGTAGCCCCTTTCTGCCTGGGATAGACTCCTGGAGGTATAAGCTACCGGCTGTAACTGACCCTTGACATTGACATGCTGCAACACACACCCGACACCATAGGACGACGCATCGCACGTTAACACAAGTTTCTTACACGGGTCATATAGCGTTAACTGATTGTTGGAACATAACAAATTGCGTGCTCTATTAAAAGCCCTTTCCTGGCTGTCCCCCCAGACCCATTCACGACCTTTGCGTAGGAGCACGTGTAGCGGCTCTAGCAGTGTGCTCAATTTGGGAAGAAAGTTACCAAAATAGTTCAGGAGCCCCAGGAACGAACGCAGCTCCGTCATGTTACGGGGTCTGGGTGCTCTCTGGATCGCTTCCGTCTTGGATGCAGTAGGGCTGATCCCGTCTGCTGCTACCCTCAACCCCAGGAATTCTACCTCTGGAGCTAGGAAGACGCACTTCGCCTTTTTCAGTCGCAGACCTACCCGGTCCAGTCTGCGTAGCACCTCCTGGTTGTGGAGGTGTTCTTCAGTATTGTAACCCGTAATGAGGATGTCGTCCTGAAAAACCACCGTCCCTAGAATCGACTTGAGGAGGCTTTCCATATTTCGTTGGAAGATCGCGGCGGCCGAGTGAATCCCGAACGGACATCTGTTGTACTCAAACAACCCCTTGTGTGTCGTGATGGTGGTCAGCTTCTTCGACTCACTCGCCAGCTCCTGGGTCATGTAAGCTGAGGTCAGGTCCAATTTTGAAAAAAGTTTGCCACCGGATAGCGTCGCAAAGAGATCCTCCGCTCTCGGTAGCGGGTACTGGTCTTGGATTGACACCCGATTGATGGTGGCCTTGTAATCGCCACATATCCTGACCGACCCATCCGCCTTGAGCACCGGCACAATCGGGCTCGCCCAGTCATTGAATTCGACTGGCGAGATGATGCCTTCCCTCAACAGGCGGTCCAATTTGCCTTCTATCTTTTCCCGCATCACGTACGACACCGCTCTGGCCTTGTGGTGTACTGGTCTGGCGTCCGGGTTTATGTGAATCACTACCTTGGCCCCCATGAAAGTGCCAATGCTGGGTTGAAATAATGAGTCAAATTTGTCCAGGACCTGTGAGCATGATACTCGCTCCACAGAGGAAATTGCATTGACATCGCCCCATTTCCAGTTCATGACAGCAAGCCAACTCCTCCCCAGTAGTGCGGGACCGTCCCCTGGGACAATCCAGAGTGGCAACCTGTTCTCTGAATCTTTGTGGGTCATGACTACCATGGCGCTGCCTAGCACCGGAATGATCTGCTTTGTGTAAGTCCGTAGCTGTGCGTCAATCGACGATAATTTTGGCCTCCTGGCCTTGGATGCCCACAACTTTTCGAACTGTTTGATACCCATCAGGGACTGGCTGGCACCCGTGTCTAACTCCATTGATACTGGGGTGCCATTGAGGAGCACTTTCATCATTATCGGTGGCGTCCTGGTGTATGAACTGTATACGTGCTCTACATGAACTCGCTGAACTTCAGCTTCTAGCGATTTCCCCCAGTGTCCAGTTCTGCAATTTCTGCAGGTATTTTCTCATCTCTGCAAACTCCGGCTGAATGTATGCCTCCACGCCTCCAGCATGAGTTGCGGTTTGAAACAAAAGGTCCCTTGCCAGTCGATCGTCCCTGACTGCCCCTGTTATTGTCCTTGAGTGCGCCATTAACAGGTGTTGATGGCCCCATTACTGGCCGCATTGTCCCTTGCAATGGCGTGAATCGCTGTTCAGCTTGTTATTGTCTCTGTCGAACTCCCCCTCTGGGTTCGACTACATGTTGGGGCATGCCTGACTGCCCTTGCCTGCCCGGAGAACTGTGTGCTGCTTTAACAATGTTGAATCTCTGTCCCAACCATTCCTTAACACAGTACCTCTCGTCTGTTCTGCTAGTGGCCATGCTCGAGTGGTTTAAATCCCAGTTTCTTGTCGCCATTGCTACGTCCTTACTACACAGTATAAATGCACACGAGGCCCATGCTTGAGAGAAGGTCAGTTTGTGACCTGTCCTTTATTCCTTAGCACTCAAGTGATGAAGATGGGTGGAGCTTCCCCTTTTATACCTGAAGGTCCAGGTTAGGAGTGTCTCCCACCTAGTGGTCAGTGTTCTCACGGTGTACAACTTAGGTCAGTTACAATGGGTTACAATGCTGGTTGAATACATGACAGTCGAGATACTTGACGGTACTTTGGGTGGAAGTTTTAGCATAAAGGTCCTTGAAAAGGTGCCTGACCGTCAATCTGGGCGCCAACGAGCGGGAGCTCCCAATCTTGGCAGCAAAGGCTCTTGCTGCCTAAGTGCCGTCGAGGATGGAGTCTGGCCCATGGAAGATCGAAGAGCTGAAAAGAAAAATCAATGTAAAAATAAACCGAAACTCTTTCAGGAGATGTCAGCGGATGGTTGAGTGACGCAACTGACCTCCCGCCCGCCAAGCTCCCAGATTCCTGCGGGCAGGAGTCGGGGAGGGGGCTCGGCAGCAGGACAGGGATGGACTGCTGGCTGCAAGCTGATCTATCCCCGATGGTAAGTCTGAAAAAAAGGTAAGTGAACTTTAAAAAAAATAAATTTCAAAGCAACTTACCTGCATAAGGTCCCCTGAAGGTCTTCGGATATTTTAAACATTTTTTATTGGTGATTTTTTTTTCAGGTCTTCGCCCCTCCGTGGGCCCTCCAAGGGTGCTCCAAGGTCCCTCAAAGGTCAGCGGGCGGCAAATGAGGGACTTCTGCCGCCAATGTGGGCGTCAGCCGGCGGGAGGTCACATTCTCAGCGGCAAAGGCACTTGCTGCCCAAGTGCCGCCGAGGATGGAAACGGGCCCACAGAGGGTCGAAGACCTGCAAAGAAAAATCATGAGGAAAAAAAAACCCATCGGAAGACCTTCAGGGGAGCGCATTGAGGTAAATCGCTGTGGGGAAAAAAAATGTTTACTAACCTTTTTTTCAGGATCTTCATACTTACCGTGAGGGGCAGACCAGCCTCCAGCCAGTGGTCCCCTCCCGTTCTGGCGCCGACTCCCGCTGACTCCCGCCCGCAGGAATATGGGAGCTCGGCAGGCGAGAGCTCAGTTGCGCCACTCGGCCATCCGCTGGCGTCAGTGGGCGCTTCCCGGCGGTTCTCCCCTCCCGCCAGCTCCAGCCCACCTCGAAAGTGGCGCTGGGCGGATGTTCCATAGGAATATCGGTGGCAGTCGGCATCAGCGGGCAGCAGTGGGCGGTGAGTTCATCAATTTCGGGCCAATCATTTCAGTGCAAATTCAGTAAGGTTTCAACAATGGAACTCCTGTTTTCAAAATGAAATGCGAGCATTGTTGTCCAATCCAATTAATTCCTGTAGAAGATGTACTATTGTTAGTGCCTGTGACTTGGGAGTGCAGTTTCATAAAATGATCTCTCTTAACTTGAAATTGAAGTGCCAAAGCATCCCTGATGTCCTCAAACTGCTGTCTTACCTCGAGCACTCAGTCCCTGCTTTTGCCTTTTCCAGGATGCCTATTTGGCTAGAAGTTACTGTTGGCAATGTCAGCAGATGAATGTTTAACTTGTTTTTGTGATATTACCATATATATTATGAAAGGAAAATCATGTTTGACAAATTTTCTGGAGTTCTTTGAGGATGTAACGAGCAGCGTGGATAAGGGGGAAACCAGTGGATGTGGTGTATTTGGATTTCCAGAAGGGATTCGATAAGGTGGCACATAAAAGGTTACTGCATAAGATAAAAGTTCACGGGGTTGGGGGTTATATATTAGCATAGCTAGAGGATTGGCTAACTAACAGAAAACAGAGAGTCGGGATAAATGGGTCATTCTTGGGTTGGCAAACAGTGACTAGTGGAGTGCCGCAGGGATCGGTGCTGGGGCCTCAATTATTAACAATCTGAAGGGACCGAGTGTAATTTAGCCAAGTTTACTGAGGATGGGTGGGAAAGCAAATTGTAGTGCAGACATAAAAAATCTGCAAAGGGATATAGACAGGCTAAGTGAGTGGGCAAAAATTTGGCAGATGGAGTATAATGTGGGAAAATGTGAGGTTATACACTTTGGCAGAAATAATAGAAACGCAAATTATTATTTAAATGGAGGAAAATTGCAAAATGCTTCAATACAGAGGGACCTGGTCGTCCTTGTGCGTGAAACACAAAAAGTTAGTATGCAGGTACAGCAAGTGATCAGGAAAGCAAATGGAACGTTGACCTTTATTGCAAGGGGGATAGAGTATAAAAGCAGAGAAATCCTGCTACAACTGTACAGGGTATTAGTAAGGTCACATCTAGAGTACTACATACAGTTTTGGCATCGTATTTAAGGAAGGATATACTTGCATTGGAGGCTGTTCAGAGAAGGTTCACTAGGTTGATTCCGGAGATGAGTGGTTTGACTTATGAGGATAGGTTGAGTAGGTTGGGCCTATACACATTGGAGTTCAGAAGAATGAGAGGTGAACTTATCGAAACATATAAGTTAATGAGGGGGCTCGACAAGGTGGATGCTGAGAGGATATTTTCACTCATAGGGGAAATTAAAACTAAAGGACTTAGTCTCAGAATAAGAGGCCACCCATTTAAAACTGAGGTGAGGAGGAATTTCTTCTCAGAGGGTTGTAAATCTGTGGAATTCTCTGCCTCAGAGTGTTGTGGAGGCTGGGTCATTGTATATATTTAAGGCGGAGATAGACAGATTTTTGAGCGATAAGGGAGTAAAGGGTTATGGGGAGCGGGCAGGGAAGTGGAGCTGAGTCCATGATCAGATTAACCATGATCTTATTGAATGGCGGAGCAGGCTCGAGGGGCCAAATGGCCTACTCCTGATCCTATTTTTTATATTCTTATATAGTTAAATATTAATTATTCACAATTATATAAATATTATAAGGTATTGATTTTCAACATGCTGATTTGTTAGCCAAGAAACCAAGCATTACCTTGTTTACATTTATTTAGTGGAACATTGAAAGGGAGCTAGAGGAAGAGGTATACAGACAAGTTGGAGAAAAATGTAGAAATAGTGCCATAATAATGGAGGACTTTTTCCAAAGATAACTGGGTGAAAACAATGTAAGTGGCACAAAAGGGGGTAATTTTGTTCAATAGGGTAGAAATTGAATAGTTGCTAAAACTGGGTATGATTCCAGCAACGGGGCGCCAGAGCAGAAAGCCACGAGGACTAAATTGGCCTTTGGGCCTCATATCATAATTCTGGCAAGCTGCGGCATCAATCGGGCACCCCTAACTCAACTCAATTTATGAAACTGCACTCCCAAGTTAAAGTTATTGACAATAGTAAATGTTCTATTGTAACTGAATGAGTTGGTTGAAAATGGCCACATTTCACTTTGAAAACAGGAGCCTGCTCCTTTGACTAGAAGGTTTAACCAATTTCAGCTAGCACACAGGTAAGTCTAGCAGTGGGAGATGATTTTTTAAATATTCATGGGATGTGGGCGTCACTGGCAAGGCCAGCATTTATTGCCCATCCCCAATTGTGTATTGTGGCTGGAGCAGGTGGCAGATTTCAGTGAGGACATCCTTACTGCAACGCAGACATCTCAATCATTGTTCCTCACGCACGCTCAGGTAGAAGAATTGCTCTCTGAACATCCTGGGGCGGATATGAACTCCTGTTGAGATCCCTTCTCGGCCTCCCCTCCCTATTCCTTGTTCTGCTTTGCATGGCCTCTGTTCATTCTGCATGTTGTGTTGGATTTCAAGGGGCCTTCCTACTAATAGAGCACTCATATCTCTCATCCAGTGGTTTGCACAGAAGCCTTGAAGTCAGGAAAAAGTTCTTCAGCATGTACCACATCACTCCTTGTCGACTTTAGCAACTTTAAACAACTATAGAAAGCATCAAACACTTGTAGAATTCTTGTAACAATAGAAATCAATCAGCAACTAACCTGTAAGTATGTGATGATCCCTATAATTAGCGCTGGTGGAGTCCTTCCCGCTGCTGAATGCATGTTCAGCAGTGCAAGCTTAAGAGAAAGTGTTAGCTGGTGGTTGAGCTCCAAAATGGCAGTGCTGGCGTCAAGTTGGTTGCACACGGATTGACGCCATGATCTGTTTTTTCTGCATACTTCTCGCAGACGCTCACTGCGCGGCGCTAACGTCTCAGCAATATGGCATCTGGCGCGACTCACACCAGAAGTGGTCGAGCATGCCGCGACCACCATTTTGGTTCTCTAACGGCACTCGCAGAGCCCAGAAAATGGGTGCTACTGATCAGAATTTTATGCCCATTACCTTCAAATGTTACCCCGTGGGTACTGGGTGTGGAGAGGACTTTTTGTCCAGTTTTATTTACGTCTCATTCCAAGTCATTATGTTTCATTTGCATTTCTCTCAGGATTAACAGCTTTTACTCACACATGCATTTACATTTGCAGGGATAATACACAATGTTTGCCTATTGCATGCTGACAAATTTGTACACAAAATATAAACATCACAGCAGAAATGTTCAATTTGGAAAATTAAGAGTCCTTGGGCTCAATTTTGCCCAAGCCCTTTTTCTGTCGCATTGCCAGAATTATGCCGGGTTTTTAGATCCAGAAATGCACCATAAATAATTGTACTAACTTTCCCCGATCTGTAATTGCAATCCTGAGCCACGCAGCTGTTAAGTCCTGACTCTAATGTACTGACTTACACGAGACACATGCTGAAGTCAAGGTCACTCAGGACCTGCACCTTTAATTCCAGCTTTCCAGTGCCACACTTGCCTGAGACCTCTCTTTATATACCTCAGTGGGACAGGTATGGAGTGCCTTCTGCAAGTGCACCCCTGGTGGTAAGGTATGCTTATTGTTACAGGTCATATCCAGTTACAGTCATGTATAGCATGGTAAGATACAGTTATATACAGTAATGTGAGATACATGACATCACCCTCCCCAAGGTCTTATTGCCTTTATAGATTCAGTCTCTCAGGTGGTCTGCGCTCTCGCGTGGAGCGGTCTTAGTTGTGGTTCAGTTGTTTGCCTTGGGTGCCTGTTTTTCGCTCGGTGTGATTGCTGGTATCTCGCCTGGGCTGTCTGTTGAGACTGCCCTTTCCTCAGGTTGTTCCACCTGTCTGTCCACCAGGTGTGGTGTGAGTTCCACATTGTAGTCTGCCTCTGGTTCTTCAGTGTTATCAGTGAATCTACTTTTTACTTAGTCTACATGCCTCCGGCAGGTTTGGCCATCGTCCATTTGTACAACCAGTAGCCTGTTTCCCTCTTTGTTTGTTACTGTCCCTGCAAGCCATTTGGGACCCCGGCCATAGTTTAGCACAAACACTTTGTCCCCTATCTCATTCCACCACCCCCCTCGAATTTTGGTCGTGGTACTCAGTTAGCTTTTGACGCTTAGCCTCAACAATTTCATGCATGTCTGGGAGGATTAACAAGAGCCTGGTCTTTAAGGTTCGTTTCATCAATAGTTGCGGGGGGCGAACCCCAGTCAACGAAAGCGGACGAGATCTGTATGCCAGCAGCAGTCGCGACAGGCAGCTCTGCAGCGTGGGACCTTCGATTCTGAGCATGCCTTGTTTAATGATCTGCACTGCTCGCTCCGCCTGGCCATTGGAGGCCGGCTTGAAAGGTGCCGTCTTAACGTGATTTATACTGTGGTCAACTATAAAATCGTGAAATTCTGCGCTGGTGAAGCACGGACCATTATCACAAACCAGTTTGTCAGGAATGCCGTGCGTTGCAAACATGGTTCTAAGGCTCTCCACAGTGGTGGAGGTGGTGCTCGAGTTTAAAATGGTGCATTCGATCCATTTTGAAAATGCATCAACGACTACGAAGAACATTTTTCTCATGAATGGGCCCGCATAGTCTACATGCACCCGCGACCACGGTTTGGTGGGCCAGGGCCAGGGGCTTAGGGAGGCCGCCCTGGGGGCATTACTGAGTTGGGCACAAATGATGCACCGACGGACGCAAAGCTCCAAGTCTGCATCAATGCCAGGCCACCAGACATGAGATCTGGCTATGGTCTTCATAAGGACGATCCCCAAGTGCTCGCGATGGAGCTCCCGGACAAATGCCTCCCTGCCTTG
This sequence comes from Pristiophorus japonicus, assembly GCF_044704955.1. Classification (NCBI taxonomy): domain Eukaryota; kingdom Metazoa; phylum Chordata; class Chondrichthyes; family Pristiophoridae; genus Pristiophorus; species Pristiophorus japonicus. The sequence goes on along the minus strand of NC_091988.1, from coordinate 174,455,023 downwards.
TAAGGGCATAACTACTCGGCTGCCCCACATCAGGCAATCTGCCTGTAGTGAGAGTTCATGCATGCACCTATGGAAGGGTTTGACCTCCTTGGGGCAGGCATCACAAGCCTCTGCCCAGTCACCGGTTAAAACGTATTTTTTAACTAGAGATAACGTGGGGTCGCTGGTCGTGCAGGCTCTGATTTGGCGAGCTGTCATGGGCGAACCTGCGGATTCAAAGGCATTGATTGCCATGACCAACTCACTGTCCTGTTCGTCGGACCCTTCTGTGGTCGCCAGGGGTAGCCTGCTAAGCGCGTTGGCACAGTTGTCTGTGCCTGGTCTGTGCCTTATCGTGTAGTCATAAGCCGCCAGCATGAGTGCCCACCGCTGAATGCGCGCCGAGGCGTTGCCGTTGATTGCCTTGCACTCGGATAGTAGGGACATGAAGGGTTTGTGGTCAGTTTCTAATGCAAACTTAACCCCGAAAAGGTATTGGTGCATCTTTTTGACACCATATATGTACTCGAGCGCCTCCTTCTCAACCATACCGTACCCGCGCTCCGCCGCGAAAGTGACCTGGAGGCATAAGCAACGGGCTGCAATTTACCCGCATCATTGACATGCTGTAAAACGCACCCGACCCCGTATGCTGATGCATCACACGTAAGGACTAACTTTTTACCTGGGTTAAAAAAGGCTAAAACACTCTTGGAACATAGAAGGTTGCGTGCCTTATTGAAGGCGCGTTCTTGGGCGTCCCCCCAAAACCAATCGCACCTCTTTCTGAGTAGCACATGGAGAGGCTCCAGCAGCGTGCTCAAGTTCTGTATAAAGTTCCCAAAGTAATTGAGTAGCCCGAGAAAGGCGCGCAGTTCCGAGACATTCTGGGGCCTGGGTGCCAGGCGAATCGCTTCAGTTTTGGATTCGGTTGGGCCGATTCCATCAGCGGCAATCCTTCTGCCCAAAAATTCAACCTCAGGCGCGAGAAACAGATACTTGGGTTTCTTAACTCTTAGGCCTACCCGATCCAATCGATTTAGTACTTCCTCAAGATTGCGGAGATGAGAGTCAGTGTCCCTGCCTGTGATGAATATGTTATCTTGAAACACAACCGTCCCCGGGATGGACTTGAGCAGACTCTCCATGTTGCGCTGGAATATAGCAGCTGTCGACCTGATGCCAAATGGGCATCGATTGTACACAAAAAGGCCTCGATGTGTGTTGATGGTGGTGAGTAGCTTAGACTCTTCGGTCAAGTTCTTGCGTCATATACGCAGATGTGAGATTAAGTTTCGAGAAAAGTTTTCCTCCAGCCAACGTGGCAAATAGGTCTTCCGCTCTGGGCAGCAGGTATTGGTCCTGTAGGGAGACTTTGTTTATGGTCGACTTGTAATCCCCACAGATTCGCACGGATCCATCAGGCTTCATGACGGGGATGATGGGGCTTGCCCAGTCGCTGAATTCCACGGGATAAATTATGCCTTCCCGCAGAAGCCGGTCCAGTTCGTTTTCAATCTTTTCCCTCATCACATAGGGCACAGCTCTAGCCTTGTGATGGACTGGTCTGGCATTCTGTGTGATGTAGATTCTAACTTTAGTCCCTTTGAAGGTGCCCACACCTGGCTGAAAGAGATGTTCAAAATGGCTTAGAACTGTTGAGCAGGAGCTCCATTCCTCTGACGACATGGCGTGAACATCATCCCATTTCCAATTAAGTTCTGCTAGCCAGCTTCTCCTCAACAGGGCTGGGAGATTCCCGGGGACAATCCACAGGGAAAGTTGGTGCACCATCCCTTTGTGTGTGACTGAGAGCATGGCGCTGCCAAGGACTGGGACGATTTCTTTAGTATAGGTCCTTAGTTTGGTGTTGATCTTTGTGAGTTTTGGTCTGTTGCTTTTGTGCGGTCACAGTTGTTCAAATTGTTGAACGCTCATGAGGGATTGACTGGCCCCCATGTCCAGTTCCATGTTGACAGGTTCCATGTAGAACCCTCATCATAATTCGAGGCGTTTTGGTGTAGGAACAGTGGACATTGATCGTGTTAACCCGCTGTACCTCGGCGTCCCGTGCACTGTTCCAACTGACTTCTGGTTCACTTTCCGAACCTTCCAATTCGTATACCAGCCGAGCTGTTGTTTTTCTGCACATGCAAGCCAGATGCCCTGTGTAATTGCAGTTTCTGCAAACGGCACGCTGAAATCGACACACCCTGGTTGAGTGCCTTCCCCCACATGTGGCTCTTGATTTTGATGGCTTCAGGCGCCACTGTCTGCTGTTGAAGGCCTGCTCTCCTGCCTTTGTCTGTGTGTGGGGGTAGCGGTTTGTTTCACAATGTGAACCCCTTGTTACGATGCGTCGTTGGTTGTCGTACCCAAAGTATAGATCAGCCTCGTTTCTTCTTTGCCTGCCAAGAACGTCTGTGAGACCAGTGCTGCTGCCTCTAGAGTCAAGTTCTTAGTCTCTATAAGCTTTCGGAATATGCCTGCGTGGCTATTCCTTCAATAAAATAGTCGCTCAGTACTTCTCACCTTAGTTCATCGGGGAACTCACATGAACTAACCAGCCTCCGAAGTTCCTCTACGAAGTCAGGTATGCTTTGGCCCACACAGCGTCTGTAGTTGTAGAACCTGTGTCTGGCCATGTGTAGACTGCTCACTGGCTTCAGGTCGTCGCTCACCAGTGTGCTCAACTCCTCAAACGACTTGCTTGCTGGTTTCTTGGGTGCCAGCAGGTCTTTCATTAAAGTGTATGTTTTCGAGTCACAGTTGGTCAAGAGATGGGCTCTTCTCTTGTCTGCCTTATTGTCGCCCAGCCAGTCTTTGGTCACAAAGCTTTGCTGGAGCCTTTCTATAAAGTCCTCCCAATTGTCTCCAGCATTGTATTTCTCATCTGAGCTGCTGGTAGCCATTCTGTGGATTCTGTGATCCCGTAACTCGTCACCACTGTTAAGTCCTGACTCTAATGTACTGACTTACACGAGACACATGCTGAAGTCAAGGTCACTCAGGAACTGCACCTTTAATTCCAGCTCTCCAGTGCTGCACTTGCCTGAGACCTCCCTTTATATACCTCAGTGGGACAGGTATGGAGTGTCTCCTGCAAGTGCACCCCTGGTGGTAAGGTATGCTTATTGTTACAGGTCATATCCAGTTACAGTCATGTATAGCATGGTAAGATACAGTTATATACAGTAATGTGAGATACATGACAGCAGCGAGTCCAGTCACCTCAGGGGGTGGAGCCTGCTGTGTGCGCTGAAAAACACAGCCGGGCCTTCTGCGTATGCATGAGAAAAAAAGTTACATTTTTGACATCGCTCCAATGGACGTGCATGCTCAGTACAGCTGGGATTTGGCAATCGGCCATTTTTAAAGAGCCAGTTGTGTGTGTGTGAGAGAGAAGGAGTGGTGTGTGTGAGAGGCCTCCAGACCGGGATCTCCAGCGGGCGCAGCAGCTTAAGGTAAGTGCGCATTTTATTTCTATTCTACAGTGCTTTGCCTGCGGGAAGTCCTTGAGAGGAATTTCTGGGCCACAGTCTTTTACTCTTGTTGCAAAATTTAGCCATTCAGGAAAGACAGCGAAATAAGCAACAGGGTTTTGCAGTGGCTGCAAACACTGAATGTCACTTCTGTTGAGTGTGAATATTTCATGCACAAAATGTCGCTGATGCTTTATCAATACCGCGTACAACACAGATTCTTGATTTAATACAGAGCAGCGCTCCCTTCCCCGCCGACCCTAACCGCGAGTGCCCTCCCGGTCCGCTCCCTGCTCTTAGCCCAGGCCGAAGGGCTTGCTGATCCGCTTCCCCGACCGACCCTGGCGCCGAGTGCACTCCCGGTCCGCTCCCCACCCCGAGCCCAGGCTGAATGGCCTCCTCCGATTTACTTACCTGCGCCGATTTCTTCAACTCTCTGCAAGGGTTTTCTGGAGAGGCCACATATGCTGGCCTAATCAGAACTGGAGTAACTCTTAGCTGGCCAAACTTGCCTAAATGGCCAGAATTGGCGCAGATGGCTGGTTACGCCCCATTTGGCTGAAAAAAAAATGTACCTAAAAAAATCATAACTGACTGAGTTACACTGGTGCAAATTAATTGGGGAAACTGTGGATTTTTAACTTAGACCAAAAAAAGCAGCCTGCTCCAAAAAAACAGCGCAAATCACTGGGGAAAATTGAGCCCATTGTTTTGGAATAAACTCCATTTTCCAACTGTCTTCCCAGATGCATACACAAGTGAAGTAATTACAGTATTAAATCACCGTACTTGGGGAGCAAGTTGGATGCAACAAGTGAACTACATCCTAAGTATGGGATGGCATTAGACTTAATCAATATTTTCCACGTTTAATTAGTGTATGAGAAAAAAATCAATTGAAAAGATTTAAGAACATGTTACTATTGCACGCTTTATGCATTGCAATTGAGTTTCCAGTACTAAACTATACTTGAACAACAATTCTGATATTTGGACATGAAAAAGTAATTTCTGAAATACATTTACAAAGTTATGGCTGGTAATATGAATTTGATTTAAGTTGATATAGTTTGAACAGTTTTTCGACACAAATATATGCTGCCAATTTTATGAACATAGCACTACTGCAGTTATATTACTGCAATGGACACTATTATTTATACACAGAAAAATATTGGCTGAGAAATTCAATGCATTTGCACCTCCCGTTAGCGCCCCTGGCGCGCATATGCCTTACCATCTGGGCGCGGCGCTGGCAACAACTCCCGCCATATTGGGCGAGAGTTTAGTGGCGGTGCTATGACGTTGTGCCCCAATCTCCTGCACCTGGAGATCGTGAGGTCATTGCCATGCGCATCGTCTCGTTAGTGCCCTGGCCCTGAAATTCACTTTCGCCCTTCCACAGCTTTCTCATTAATAGCAATGAGAATTCCGTATCTATGATTGCTAATAATGAGAAAAAAGTAACAATGAAACTAAACAACACGTAATAAAAAATAAAAAACACAACTCACATAATTAAAATTAATTGAAATTAAAGTTGATAAATATCATAGAGATTTTTTTTCCCAAGTTTAAAAAATTTTTTTTAAATGATGGATAAAAATAAATGTAACGTAGTGGGCAGGGTTTTTTAAAATAATGTGTCTTTTTAATTTAATTTAATTATATTTTTGAATGTTTTTAAACACTTACGCTTGTAAAAGTAGGCTATGTGCCTGCTTTTATCAGTCGCAAGAATTTTGAGGACATTTACCGGGAAAGATATAGGTAAATACTGCAATCTTGCACTTACAAATATCCTCGCTCTTGATCTGCATTGGATCTCTCAAGCTCCAGCTTGACAGATTGGAAAAGCAGGTTTTCAGCGCATGCGCATTGTGCGCTGAAAACTGTGTTTTCCGATGCCTTCCCGTGTCCATAGAAACTTCGTACTGACCCAGGGAGGCTGGTATTTCCAGGCCCATAGATTAATCTAGTCCACTTTCTTGCTTTCACAGCAGTTGCAATTGATGACATGTTTCTCTTTGAGATATCTGTCCAATTTGAATCATGATCTAAGTTACTTGCCCCATCGAACACCTTTGGCAAGTTATCCCAAACTTGAGCCACCTTTTCAGGAAATAATCCTTTTTTACATCCTACCTTAATCCACTTATTTTTAGCTCATACTCGTGTCCCCTTATTCTTCTATCTCGTGCAAACTGAAATGTCTGTGATTGATCCTCTTCTTCTTCATAGGCGGTCCCTCGAAGCAAGGATGACTTGCTTCCACAAAAAAAAGATGAGTTCACAGGTGTTTCAATGAAGGACCTAATATTCCAGGTCCTGAATTGCATATTGAAGGGTGGAAGATGCTTGCGCTTGGGTTTTTTTAACGAGTGGTGGCCGTTGCACACCAGCCATCACATGGGCTTGACAGAGCTTGGTCTTGGTCCAGTGGCAAGGGTTAACCAAGACGATTGGAGACCAGCTCTGCATCCTCTACATCCCTAAACTGTACGAATTTGAATATCTCCATCATATCATTCTTCATTCTCCTCTCCAGTAAGTTCCAGTCTGTGACTCTATCCTCATATGCTTTATTCTCTGGTCTAATTATTGTGATAAATCAATAAATGTGATTTAATGATAAGTTTCTTTTGTGCTCCTCAAGGAAAAGTATGTTAAAGCTGGAAAATAGAACACTTCCTATTGCAGGCATGCAGCATAAGTTTCAAGGCTCTCAGGTTATTTATAGTATGGGCAGAGGAATGCTTTTTACATTCTGCTCCAGTTTCAGAGAAATGCCTCTTACAGTACCAGTGTGATATTTCCATTTCCCATACCAAGGTTTCTAGGTTTAAGCAATCTGTGCTCTGAGCTAATGCTCATGGGAGTGGAACCTTCTCACACTTAATACACGCCGAGCCAAACAACCAACAACAAAAGAAAGCTTTATCCCATCACTCTACGAGGTTGGATGTGCACCTGGGCCCTAAAGGTGAAATGAAAGTGTTGTTTCACTGCACCACCTAGTCTCCCCAGTAACTTTCACTCTAGTATTATGAATGCCTCTAAATTGGTTATTTAATGAAATATAACTCCCAGAAGCTATCAGGGGACAGAACCCTGGTTCATTATACACAATATAAAAAAATTATCACAAGGCAAATGAAATGAATTCAATATGCATTAGCTTTTCAATTGTTGGCAATCTTCAGCAGCCACTTGATCATACCAATGAAACGTTGACTGCCCAATATTGATTCCAGCCACCAAACAAAGGACCAGTAAAATAATGGACACATCTCTTTCTTCCCTTTAACTTCAGATTAATGTCTCAAGATATTTCAGTTTGGAAAAAAATGTCGTCCTGTGAATATTGAGTTTTCACACTACTGAAATACACAGGCTGTTACTTTTCAAATTATATCATTTACACAGAATAAATCCTGCTTTGCAATTCCAGCTACATTAATATAAATCATTTTATATGCTCGACACCTTCTTATGTTCTGCTGCTACACTAATGGTGGCGCAGTGTGCAGACTTGCTCTAGCTCCATCACTACACTATCATCAATGCTCTTTCCGCTGCGTAAAACACCAACGGAAGATTGTTATTGCTAAACTGACCTTGTTACTAGAAAAATTGTTAATATTGCAATTATGCTATTAATGATTTGTCAATGACATTTAAGGGGGGAAATGGAAAAATTAATTTCAACCGGGTAGCTTGAGGAACCTTCAGATGTACATTGCTCTTATCTACTGCTTGATCTGTTCAAGAAGCTGGGTAAAATACAGCGACAGATGAAATAATTATCATGTATGACACTCACGCTGATCTGGAAGGAGGTGAGGCCAACCGATTCTGAGGTGTCGGGAAGACACATCAATCATTTTAAATTGTAATCCAGAAGTATAAAAGTAAAATGAACTTTCTGTACCTCATACAAATTACAAGTACAAGTGTTATAATATTTTAAAGTGATTTAAATGGTCAAAAATATCCCAGCATGCTTTGCTTTAGCAAATTGGAAAAAATGCTAAAGTTTGAAAACTGGTTGCCAGGAGACCCACTACCTAACATCCAAGGCCAAATCATGGACTAATATGTTAACATGTAAAGAAATAGATACTTACAGATAAGAAGAGTGAACAATAACAATTTGGACGTTGTGTAAACAGCTCAGCCTCATGTCATCTTGGCGCATTACCGATATGAGTATGTGCAGCCCACGGTAGCCGAATAGTATAATAGAACATGTTCCCTCCAAAAGTTAGGATGCTCTTGGGACTGACCAGAAGTCCATTCACTGTAATGATGACAAACCTGATCAGTTTGAATGGGACTTCATGGAGGGAACCGGTTGTATTAATTGCTCGCCATTTAATGTATGACTGTAGAACAATTATATAAAAACAATACTGTTATTAGTCAATGTATATTAAAGTTTGTTGTTTAAAGCCACTCGGGACTGAATTACGAGGACGTTATTGTTGCAGGACAATAACCATTTGTTTCGACTGCAACCATGGGAAATCCACTGAGCATTGTGTTAGCATTTTAATAAAATGACTGTGAGAACAGTTATCAACAACGTTGAAGACAAGGAGGGTGAATTTCAACTGCCAGCTGCCCTTTCTCACCTGAAATATGGTTGACTGGCAGTTGAAAATTGGGCTGGCGGGGCCTCCCCATTAATGCCAAGGCCTGCCTGATGCAATTTTCAAGCAGGCCTGTAAAAGATTAAGTGGCCCGCTAACCTTTTCTCAGCAGGAATGACTACTTTGAGTGGGTAGCTTGGCTGGTTCACTGATTTCACATGAATGTAGAATCCAGAATCTAGGTTAGGCAGTAGGGACGATTATGTGGTGGAGTGCTTGTGGTATGACCTCTCTCCGGCAGTGCATATGGCCTGTGGAATGAGGAAGATAAGCCTCAGAGCACTTGATGCTGAGCTTCTAATCCATAGGAGAAAAAGATTTGAAGGTAGTGCTTTATGTGTGCACAGGCTTCATTACAGACTGGAGGTTAATGCAAATTGCTCCCATTCGGACAGGGGCAAACCTGCATGTTGTATTTAAATCCAGCAGCACATTAAACTTTTATGCAACTGGCTCATGTTAAGACTATTGGTAACATTTCCGGATAAGCCAGAAGTCCGTGCACCTCTACAGCAAAGAAGTCACTGCAGCCTCACTTGCCAGGCAAAACACATGTATCTCTTTCCTATAAGATAGGAGGAGGCAACTGAAGAGTGGCCAACCAGGTGGCTGGGTACCCAACAATGTAGGACCTCATTTACACTATCACATTAAGTCAAAATTTCCGCCATAGGGTTAGCTTCCAAATGTACACTGACAACATCCAGGTCTATCGCTCCAGCCCCTCTCTGGTCCCTTTCATTGCCTCTGTGCTGTCGGCCTTGTTTTGTCTTTTGTCACAGTGTAATAGGTGTATTAAAAACCTGCTTGTAATTAATTTAAATATTTAGAACAGTCACTGCTGCTCACACTGTCTAAACATTTCAAATGGAATTGCTGGGACAGGAGTTCTGTGCATGCATGCAAACATTTGTAATCATACAGGCACAGAGGTGCTCCCGGGCAGTAGAATTGAAGCTTCAACCAGGCAGTGCCACAGGGGTGGTACCTGGCAGACACCTGAACTATAGCTCCAGTTTCAGAAACCCGACATGTATATGTACCTTGCTGCCTTCCCAGAAAATCCAGAACAGAACGATTGAAGGGCAATCTTCCACTTGGCCCAATTAGCTCAACAATTATACTTAGCATATCAAGGGAGTAATTTTAACTTTGGGCGATGCTGTAAATGGGGCGATAATGGATTAGCCACCAATCATAAACCATAAGTTAAGGGAAAATTGGGCGGGGTGTATAATGAGCAGCTATTTTGACATTGCCCATTTTAGGCTATTGCCCAAAGTTAAAATTATCCCTGCCCCGCCCACAGAATTTATTGAAAGGATTATATTCTGTGCATTTTGCCATCTGCAATTTAATGCCTCAAAGTCTTAAACTTGAGTACTAAAGTACTGTATTCTAAGCCAATAGGCTTGAGGACATTTAAAAAACAGTTTTAGTCGTCATAAGTTCACTATTGAAGAAAGACTCAGAACCTGAAGCTGGATATTGGCAGAATATGCCAAATTGGGATATTCTATAGCTAATAAAGTTGAGGGCACCAAGCTACACGATACATTAACAAGCTTGCAGGATAATATGGCAAATGAAATTCAATAGAGAAAAGTGAGAGGAGCTTTATTTTGGTAGGAGGAATAAGGAGGCCATTTATTTCTGGAATGTAACAAACTAAATAGGATAGAGATAAGCATTATCATCATAGGCAGTCCCTCGGAATCGAGGAAGACTTGCTTCCACTCTTAGCATGAGTTCTTAGGTGGCTGTACAGTCCAATACGAGAACCACAGTCTCTGTCACAGGTGGGACAGACTGTGGTTGAAGGAAAGGGTAGGCGGGGAGCCTGGTTTGCTGCACGCTCCTTCCGCTGACTGCGCTTGATTTCTGCATGCTCTCGGCGACGATATTCGAGGAGCTCAGCGCCCTCCCGGATAAAGATACATCAATTGCTAAAAGCAACACAAGCTGATAAGGCCATAGAGAGTCCAAACAAAATACCGGGATTCATTTCTATTTTGTTTCCAGAACAATAGAATACAAAAGCAGGTAGATAGTGTTAAATTGATACAGAACCTTGTTTGGAATACTGTTCACAAGTCTGATCTCCATACTACGAAAAAGATATTGAAGGACTGGAGAAAATGCAGAAAAGATTTACAAGGATGTCACCAGAATTGAGAAGATAAAATGATCAGAAAAGAAAGATTAGCAGACTGGGGCAATTTTCTCTGGAATAATAAAATTAAAAGGAGACCCGATCAAGGTTTTTAAAATTACGAAGGAGTTTGATCGAGTGATGTGGAAAAACTGCTTCCACTTGTGGGTGATCCAGAACAAGTGGGGCATAAATATAAGATAGTCACTAACAGATCAAATAAAGACTTTGGAGGAATTTCTTTACTTCTTTACACAGAGGGTACTGAGAATGTGGAACTCGCTGCTGCATGCAGTGGTTGAAGTACATGGCATTGATGCATTTAAGGGAGGCTTGAAGCATACGTCAGGGATAAGAGAACAGTGGACTATGGGGGAAGGATGGGAAGAGGTAATTAAAGCGGGAGGAGGCTTGTGTGGAGTATAAACTCTAACAGTTGTGCTGAATCGTCTGTTTCTGTTCTGCAGATTCAAACACTAGGGGCCAAAATTGATGAGCTTACCGCCCACGGCCGCCGACAATCCTCTGCTCGAACCGGCCAGTGGCACTTTCCACGTGGCCTGGAGCGGGCGGGAGGGGAGAGTCGCTGGGAAGCGTCTGCCGACGTCAGCAGATGGCCATGCGCGTAAGTACACTCCTGCCCGCCGAGATGCCATATTCATGCGGGTGGGAGGCGGCTGGAGTCGGCGGCAGCACGGTGGTGGACCGCTGAGTATAGGCAGCTCTGTCCTCAATGGTAAGTGTGAAGATCCTGTAAAAAAGCTAAGTGGAATGTTTTTAAATTATTTCTTTACAGGTACTTACCTGGATGGGGTCCCCTGAAGGTCCTCAGCTGTTTCTTTTCTTTTGTTGATGATTTTTATTTTTACCTCTTCGACCCTCCGAGGGCCCGACTCCATCTTCAGTGGCACTTGGGCGGCAAGCGTCTCTGCTGCCGAGAATGAGACCTCCCACCCGCTGCCGCTCAGATTGGCGGCATACGTCGTTGATTTGCCACCCACCGACCTCGGCGATGAAAACCCCGCCGAAAGTACCGTCCGGTACCTCGGTGGCCATCGCCAGCACTTGGGGTGGGGGGGGTGGGCGCAGAGGCCTTGACCAAGTTCGGCCCCCAGGGCTTTTGTACAGCAAGTATCCTTTCATATTTTCCATATTTCATTTAAAGATTGTTCTCCTGAATTAGGAAGTTTAATTTCAAAGATGATTTGATATATATTTTATCACTTCATACCAACTGAACAAGTATAGAACTACTTTTTATCTTGGCATAGTTTGGAAAATTTGCTTTAGAAAAAGTAGTTGAGTAAATGTGAATTGAATGTGTTGTATATGCAGATTATGGATGTACTCACTGTGTAGTCCCTGTGTGGTTTCATAAGATGGAGACTTGTTTACCTGATGCACTATCAATAAGGTTTGCACTGTGTATATACATACTGGCACCACTAGAGGGTGCAACTGGTGAGGACCGGGGGTTTCCTGCCCTGGTGGCAGGGCCCAGTATAAAAGGTTGCACACCATGATTGTGCCTCACTCTGGAGTTTGGAATAAAGGACCAAAGTCACTACAGTTTGAGTACAACACATTGCCTCGTGGAGTCATTCATAAGTACATTACAGACATAACAACTGGCAACGAGAATAAGGACTTTCACGCGATATTATGGCTACCTTTGACACACTAAAAGACTTCGCAGAGGGTGATGATTGGGATGCCTTCATGGAAAGGATTGAGCTATATTTTGTGGCAAACGACCTGGCAGGGGAGACGGACACATTGGCGGGGAAGCGCAAGGCTATACTGCTGACCAGTTGTGGGCCCGAGGTCTACTGCCTCATCAGGGACTTGCTGGCACCCATGAAGGCCAAGGATAAAACATACGATGAGCTGACTGAACTAATTTGCGACCAACTAAAACCAAAACAGAGCATCCTCATGGCCAGGTACAGATTCTACACTCACCGGAGGGCCAGGAGATTGCAAAATATGTTGCCAACCTCAGGAAACTTGCGGCACTGTGTGATTTTGGCACGCACCTCAACACAGCATTACGAGACATCTTCATTATGGGAATCGGCCACAAGGGCCTCCTTCACAAGCTATTATCTGCCGACACCACAGTCAACCTGCAGAAGGCCATCAGCATCAGTCAGGCATTCATGACCTTGACCTGCAGTACCAAGCAAATCATTCATCCTATGGACTCAAACCCGGCAAGTACTGTACACAGAATGGTGCCTTTCACAGCAAGACTGTAGAACATGGCTCTGCCCAGGGCAGAGAGCACAGACCTCAGGGTTGCAGAACTCAGAGTCAGCCGAGGGATGCTAATCGAGTAGCACCATGCTGGCGTTGCAGAGGAAAGCATAGGGCTCATCAATGTCAGTTTGCTGAGTACGTCTGCATAGCCTGTAACACGAAGGGCCACCTCCTGTGAATGTGTAAAAGAAATACGATGCACTGTCTTGCAGAGGAGTCGGTAGATGACTTTGAATCCAGCGGGGAGTATGATGATTTGGCCAGAGAGGCAGCTCAGCTCCAAGAAGAAGTGTATGGAGTGTATACCTGCACCACCGATTGTCCTCCAGTGAAGATGGAAGTCGAAGTAAACGGCGTTCCAGTCTTCATGGAAGTGGACACGGAAGCGAGCCAGTCAGTGATGAACCAGGATGCCTTCGAGAGGCTATGGAACGAAAAACGACCCGAGCTGGTTCCAGTACAGGAAAAGTTGTGCACTCACACCAAGGAGCTGATCCCAGTCCTTGGTAGTGCGGATGTAAGTGTAATCCATAATGGCGTGGTGCATAAGTTACCTCTGTGGATTGTTGCAGGTGATGGTCCAACGCCACTTGGAAGAAGGTGGATGGGGAAGATCCAGTGGAAATCGGAAGATGTCTTCACTCCAGCAATCGATGTCCCCCGTGCTCAGGCAGAGTAATACCTCACCTTCGCTTGTGTCAGGCACCAGAGAACAGACCAGCGCAGCACCTGAGGCACAGACCATCCATCACGACTGCGTGGCAATGATCCGACCGGAAAGACCTAAACATAGAAACATAGAAAATAGGTGCAGGAGCAGACCATTCAGCCCTTCTAGCCTGCACCGCCATTCAATGAGTTCATGGCTGAACATGAAACTTCAGTACCCACTTCCTGCTTTCACGCCATATCCCTTGATCCCCCGAGTAGTAAGGACTTCATCTAACTCCCTTTTGAATATATTTAGTGAATTGGCCTCAACTACTTCCTGTGGTAGAGAATTCCACAGGTTCACCACTCTCTGGGTGAAGAAGTTTCTCCTTATCTCGGTCCTAAATGGCTTACCCCTTATCCTTAGACTGTGACCCCTGGTTCTGGACTTCCCCAACATTGGGAACATTCTTCCTGCATCCAACCTGTCCAAACCTGTCAGAATTTTAAACGTTTCTATGAGGTCCCCTCTCACTCTTCTGAACTCCAGTGAATACAAGCCCAGTTGATCCAGTCTTTCTTGATAGGTCAGTCCCACCATCCCGGGAATCAGTCTGGTGAATCTTCGCTGCACTCCCTCAATAGCAAGAATGTCCTTCCTCAAGTTAGGAGACCAAAACTGTACACAATACTCCAGGTGTGGCCTCACCAAGGCCCTGTACAACTGTAGCAACACCTCCCTGCCCCTGTACTCAAATCCCCTCGCTATGAAGGCCAACATGCCATTTGCTTTCTTAACCGCCTGCTGTACCTGCATGCCAACCTTCAATGACTGATGTACCATGACACCCAGGTCTCGTTGCACCTTCCCTTTTCCTAATCTGTCACCATTCAGATAATAGTCTGTCTCTCTGTTTTTACCACCAAAGTGGATAACCTCACATTTATCCACATTATACTTCATCTGCCACGCATTAGCCCACTCACCTAACCTATCCAAGTCACTCTGCAGCCTCATAGCATCCTCCTCGCAGCTCACACTGCCACCCAACTTAGTGTCATCCGCAAATTTGGAGATACTACATTTAATCCCCTCGTCTAAATCATTAATGTACAATGTAAACAGCTGGGGCCCCAGCACAGAACCCTGCGGTACCCCACTAGTCACTGCCTGCCATTCCGAAAAGTACCCATTTACTCCTACTCTTTGCTTCCTGTCTGACAACCAGTTCTCAATCCACGTCAGCACACTACCCCCAATCCCATGTGCTTTAACTTTGCACATTAATCTCCTGTGTGGGACCTTGTCGAAAGCCTTCTGAAAGTCCAAATATACCACATCAACTGGTACTCCTTTGTCCACTTTATTGGAAACATCCTCAAAAAATTCCAGAAGATTTGTCAAGCATGATCTCCCTTTCACAAATCCATGCTGACTTGGACCTATCATGTCACCATTTTCCAAATGCGCTGCTATGACATCCTTAATAATTGATTCCATCATTTTACCCACTACTGAGGTCAGGCTGACCGGTCTATAATTCCCTGCTTTCTCTCTCCCTCCTTTTTTAAAAAGTGGGGTTACATTGGCTACCCTCCACTCGATAGGAACTGATCCAGAGTCAATGGAATGTTGGAAAATGACTGTCAATGCATCCGCTATTTCCAAGGCCACCTCCTTAAGTACTCTGGGATGCAGTCCATCAGGCCCTGGGGATTTATCGGCCTTCAATCCCATCAATTTCCCCAACACAATTTCCCGACTAATAAAGATTTCCCTCAGTTCCTCCTCCTTAATAGACCCTCTGACCACTTTTATATCCGGAAGGTTGTTTGTGTCCTCCTTAGTGAATACTGAACCAAAGTACTTGTTCAATTGGTCTGCCATTTCTTTGTTCCCCGTTATGACTTCCCCTGATTCTGACTGCAGGGGACCTACGTTTGTCTTTACTAACCTTTTTCTCTTTACATACCTATAGAAACTTTTGCAATCCGCCTTAATGTTCCCTGCAAGCTTCTTCTCGTACTCCATTTTCCCTGCCCTAATCAAACCCTTTGTCCTCCTCTGCTGAGTTCTAAATTTCTCCCAGTCCCCAGGTTCGCTGCTATTTCTGGCCAATTTGTATGCCATTTCCTTGGCTTTAATACTATCCCTGATTTCCCTAGATAGCCACGGTTGAGCCACCTTCCCTTTTTTATTTTTACGCCAGACAGGAATGTACAATTGTTGTAATTCATCCATGCGGTCTCTAAATGTCTGCCATTGCCCATCCACAGTCAACCCCTTAAGTATCATTAGCCAATCTATCTTAGCCAATTCATGCCTCATACCTTCAAAGTTACCCTTCTTTAAGTTCTGGACCATGGTCTCTGAATTAACTGTTTCATTCTCCATCCTAATGCAGAATTCCACCATATTATGGTCACTCTTCCCCAAGGGGCCTCGCACAATGAGATTGCTAATTAATCCTCTCTCATTACACAACACCCAGTCTAAGATGGCCTTCCCCCTAGTTGGTTCCTCGACATATTGGTCTAGAAAACCATCCCTTATGCATTCCAGGAAATCCTCCTCCACCGTATTGCTTCCAGTTTGGCTAGCCCAATCTATGTGCATATTAAAGTCACCCATTATAACTGCTGCACCTTTATTGCATGCACTCCTAATTTCCTGTTTGATGCCCTCCCCAACATCACTACTACTGTTTGGAGGTCTGTACACAACTCCCACTAACGATTTTTGCCCTTTAGTGTTCTGCAGCTCTACCCATATAGATTCCACATCATCCAAGCTAATGTCTTTCCTAACTATTGCATTAATCTCCTCTTTAACCAGCAATGCTACCCCACCTCCTTTTCCTTTTATTCTATCCTTCCTGAATGTTGAATACCCCTGGATGTTGAGTTCCCAGCCCTGATCATCCTGGAGCCACGTCTCCGTAATCCCAATCACATCATATTTGTTAACATCTATTTGCACAGTTAATTCATCCACCTTATTGCGGATACTCCTTGCATTAAGACACAAAGCCTTCAGGCTTGCTTTTTTAACACCCTTTGTCCTTCTAGAATTTTGCTGTACAGTGGCCCTTTTTGTTCTTTGCCTTGGGTTTCTCTGCCCTCCACTTTTCCTCATCTCCTTTCTGTCTTTTGCTTTTGCCTCATTTTTGTCTCCCTCTGTCTCCCTGCATAGGTTCCCATCCCCCTGCAATATTAGTTTAACTCCTCCCCAACAGCATTAGCAAACACTCCCCTTAGGACATTGGTTCTGGACCTGCCCAGGTGCAGACCGTCCGGTTTGTACTGGTCCCACCTCCCCCAGAACCGGTTCCAATGCCCCAAGAATTTGAATCCCTCCCTGCTGCACCACTGCTCAAGCCATGTATTCATCTGCGCTATCCTGCGATTCCTACTCTGACTAGCACGTGGCACTGGTAGCAATCCCGAGATTACTACTTTTGAAGTCCTACTTTTTAATTTAGCTCCTAGCTCCTTAAATTCTTTTCGTAGGACCTCATCCCTTTTTTTACCTATGTTGTTGGTACCAATGTGCACCACGACAACTGGCTGTTCTCCCTCCCATTTCAGAATGTCCTGCACCCGCTCCGAGACATCCTTGACCCTTGCACCAGGGAGGCAACATACCATCCTGGAGTCTCGGTTGCGTCCGCAGAAACGCCTATCTATTCCCCTCACCATCGAATCCCCTATCACTATCGCGCTCCCACTCTTTTTCCTGCCCTCCTTTGCAGCAGAGCCACCTACGGTGCCATGAACTTGGCTGCTGCTGCCCTCCCCTAATGAGTCATCCTCCCCTACAGTACTCAAAGCAGTGTATCTGTTTTGCAGGGGGATGACCACAGGGGACCCCTGCACTATCTTTCTTGCACTGCTCTTCCTGCTGGTCTTCCATTCCCTATCTGGCTGTGGACCCTTCTCCTGCGGTAAGACCAACTCACTACACGTGATACTCACGTCATTCTCAGCATCGTGGATGCTCCAGAGTGAATCCACCCTCAGCTCCAATTCCGCAACGCAGACCGTCAAGAGCTCGAGGCGGATACACTTCCCACACACGTAGCGCCCAGGGACACCGGAAGTGTCCCCGAGTTCCCACATGGTACAGGAGGAGCATATCACATGGCCGAGCTCTCCTGCCATGTCTTAACCTTAGATACCCTTAAATTGGTAATAACAATGTTGCAGTTCACTTACTGATATAAAAAAGAAAAGAAAAGCTACTCACCAATCACCAGCCAATCACTTACCACATTGGCTGTGACGTCACTTTTTGATTACTTTCTACTTCTATTTTGCTTTCTCTCCCGCTGTAGCTGCACCGGTACGCTGGCTCTCGATCTCCCGCTGGGCTTTTGACAGGTCGCTCCCCTCTCACCAACTGCCGCTGGCTCTCGATCTCCCGCTGGGCTTTTGACAGGTCGCTCCCCTCTCACCAACTGCCGCTGGCTCTCGATCTCCCGCTGGGCTTTTGACAGGTCTCTCCCCTCTCACCAACTGCTGCTGGCTCTCGATCTCCCGCTGGGCTTTTGATAGGTCGCTCCCCTCTCACCAACTGCCGCTGGCTCTCGATCTCCCGCTGGGCTTTCGACAGGTCTCTCCCCTCTCACCAACTGCCGCTGGCTCTCGATCTCCCGCTGGGCTTTTGACAGGTCGCTCCCCTCTCACCAACTGCTGCTGGCTCTCGATCTCCCGCTGGGCTTTTGACAGGTCGCTCCCCTCTCACCTTCCCGGCTCCAGTGGCAGGACTCCTGGGGAGGAAGATTGAATTCACAGGCACTTTTCCAGCTTTTGTGGCAGAATTGCGGGAGAGAAGGATCAAGGCAGTCAACCTCGAGGACTGAGGCAAGATAGCGCCTCTGCTGCAGTGAGGGGCAGCGTGGCTGAAAAAAAAGATGGCTGCAGCAATACCACGAGGTACAACGCTGAGGGACCAACACGTGGTGTCTAACAAAGGATTTGACTGGGGTAAAGCCAGCAGGGTTCTCTTAAATGAGACCTGCAACCAACTGAACTTAAAGAGACATTGTATGCATGGCAATCAATGTAACGAACCGATTAAGATTGTGAACAAAATGTTGTTGCAAATTGTCGGTACTATTCCAAATGTAAAGAACAAAATGTTGTTGCGAGATTTCGGGAATAGAGTGTCCCCAAAAGTAGCAAGCGAGCGAAAACTCAGGAGGGTGAAGGCACTGATCCTGATACCTTGCCCCAGGTCTATCCCACGCTGCAGGCACCCGATGGCACTATTCACCACGGACCCGGAAATGAAAATGGCGTCAATACGTGCAGTCGGTCGCCGTTGCCCACCACCGGATGGAGATGGCGCAGCCCCCAGACCCAGTCACTATCTCGGCCATGTCCGGGAGCGAAAGATCAGAAACAATGAGTTCCCCAAATGGGATCTGGAACAGCCAGGTTCCCAACACCGTTAGAGAGTAGGCAGAAGACTCTGCAGCCCTCAAAGGAGGACAGGGAGGCCACACACACATCTGTGGAATATGCTTGAAACTATCATTAAGGAAGAAATAGCGGGACATCTGGATAGGAATAGTGCAATCAAGCAGACGCAGCATGGATTCATGAAAGGGAAATCATGTTTAACTAATTTACTGGAATTCTTTGAGGATATGACGAGCATGGTGGATAGAGGTGTACCGATGGATGTGGTGTATTTAGATTTCCAAAAGGCATTCGATAAGGTGCCACACAAAAGGTTACTGCAGAAGATAAAGGTACGCGGAGTCAGAGGAAATGTATTAGCATGGATAGAGAATTGGCTGGCGAACAGAAAGCAGAGAGTCGGGATAAATGGGTCCTTTTCCGGTTGGAAATCAGTGGTTAGTGGTGTGCCACAGGGATCAGTACTGGGACCACAACTGTTTACAATATACATAGATGACCTAGAAGAGGGGACAGAGTGTAGTGCAACAAAATTTGCAGATGACACTAAGATTAGTGGGAAAGCGGGTTGTGTAGAGGACTCAGAGAGGCTGCAAGGAGATGTGGATAGGTTAAGCGAATGGGCTAAGGTTTGGCAGATGGAATACAATGTCGGAAAGTGTGAGGTCATCCACCTTGGGAAAAAAAACAGTAAAAGGGAATATTATTTGAATGGGGAGAAATTACAACATGCTGTGGTGCAGAGGGACCTGGGGGTCCTTGTGCATGAATCCCAAAAAATTAGTTTGCAGGTGCAGCAGGTAATCAGGAAGGCAAATGGAATGTTGGCCTTCATTGCGAAAGGGATGGAGTACAAAAACAGGGAGGTGTTGCTGCAACTGTATAAGGTATTGGTTAGGCCGCACCTGGAGTACTGCGTGCAGTTTTGGTCACCTTACTTAAGGAAGGATATACTAGCTTTGGAAGGGGTACAGAGACGATTCACTAGGCTGATTCGAGAAATGAGGGGGTTACCTTATGATGATAGATTGAGTAGACTGGGTCTTTACTCCTTGGAGTTCAGAAGGATGAGGGGTGATCTTATAGAAACATTTAAAATCATGATAGAGGCAGAGAGGTTGTTTCCATTGGTGGGGGAGACTAGAACTAGGGGGCACAGCCTCAAAATATGGAGGAGCCAATTTAAAACCGAGTTGAGAAAGAATTTCTTCTCCCAGAGGGTTGTGAATCTGTGGAATTCTTTGCCCAAGGAAGCAGTTGAGGCTGGCTCATTGAATGTTTTCAAGTCAAAGATAGATAGATTTTTAAGCAATAAGGGAATTAAGGGTTATGGGGAGAGGGCGGGTAAGTGGAGCTGAGTCCACGACCAGATCAGCCATGATCTTATTGAATGGTGGAGCAGGCTCGAGGGGCTAGATGGCCTACTCCTGTTCCTAATTCTTATGTTCTTATGTGGTTCTGCCCACCACTAGGCAACGGCAAAGGCCCTGAGTCCTGGCTTGGTGAGCAAACCAAGCCCACCCCGCTAGCAGGAGGTGCAGCGCCGCCATCAGATGACTAGGACCCCATCCGGTTGCTCTGGAACTAGTGTCCTCGCTTACCTGTACTGCTACCTCAGTACTGACCATGACTGAACCATGAATGCAATCTACCCAATCCTGGCGCACGACCGTAAAATATAACGAATGGAAGTCAGTGAACCAAGGTGTCACGATACAAACTGTAAACATTTTTTTCTTCCCCCTTTTCTTTGTACTTGCACTGTGTCCGATCCTGTATGTTAATATAACGGGCCAGCTACATGATCTTACTGTGGTGGGGAGGGGGGAAGAATGGATGTATGTAGCCATGGACACACACATGGATCTCACCCAGAACCCACTGGAACCTCCACTGCATTATCGAACCATCCAATCTGATAACCACCACCCAACGTTGTGGCAAAATGACTTGTGGGTTAACAGGGAAAAAGCCAAGCCAAAGCACAGCCATAGTACAGCCAAAGTGCAAGGGCTGTTGGCCCTTAAGTCTGGGGAGAGCTAAGCGAGAGCACATAGTGCAAAGGTAATTGGCACAAAGGACTTGGGGGAGAGTGATGTTGTATATGCAGACTATGGATGTACTCTCTGTGTAGTCACTGTGTGATTGCATAAGATGGAGACTTGTTTACCTGATGTACTATCAATAAGGTTTGCACTGTGTATATACATACTGGCACCACTAGAGGGTGCAACTGGTGGAGACTGGGGGTTTCCTGTCCTGGTGGCAGGGCCCAGTATAAAAGGCTGCACACCATGCTTGTGCCTCACTCTGGAGTTTGGAATAAAGGACCAAGGTCACTACAGTTTGAGTACAACACATTGCCTCGTGGACATAAGTACATTACAGACATAACAGAATGCCTTTGTATTTCTTTTAATGCAGCGTCTTTATCCCCATATAACTGTGTGGCTGTGTAGAGAACATAATTGTTTTCAAGATCAGATCATAATATATGGACCTAACAATAGTTTCTGCACAGCTTGAAGTGTCAAATGCAACAAATGGCAAGAGAAATGGGTTCATCACCTTTTTTTCCTGAAATTAATGTATTAACAATCGGACTGATATAAAACTACAACTACATCCAGGTTTTTTTTTAAATGGATCACTCAAAGGAAAATGCTCCACTGCCGCTGTATGAACATAAGAAATAGGAGCAGGAGTAGGCCATTTGGCCCCTCGAGCATGCTCCGCCATTCAATGAGATCATGGCTGATCTTCTACCTCAACTCCACTTTCCTGCTCTATCCCCATATGATTCCCTTAATATTCAAAAATCTATCGATCGCAGTCATGAAAATGGTGTCAATACACGCAGTCGGCCGCCGTTGCTCACCACCCGGATGGAGACGGCACAGCCCCCAAACCCAGTCGCTATCTCGGCCATGTCCGGGAGCGAAAGGTCAGAACCAACGAGTTCCCCAAATGGGACCTGGAACTGCCATAAACTCAATAACTGAGCCTCCACAGCCCTTTGGGGCAGAGAATTCCAAAGATCCACCGCCCTCTGAGTGAAGAAATTTCCCCTCATCTCAGTTCTAAATGGCCAACCCCTTATTCTGAGACTGTGACCTCTGGTTCTAGACTCCCCAGCCAGAGGATACATTCTTCCTGCATCTACCTTGGGAATTTTGTATGTTTTAATGAGATCGCCTCTCATTCTTCTAATCTCTAGAGAATTTAGGCCTAGTCTGTTGAATCTCTCCTCATACGACAATCCCCCCATCCCAGGAATCAGTCTGGTGAACCTTTGTTGCACTCCCTCTATGGCAAGTATATCCTTCCTCAGGTAAGGAGACCAAAACTGTACACAATACTCCAGGTGCAGTCTCACCAGGGCCCTATATAATTGTAGTAAGGCATCTTACTCTTATACTCAAATCCTCTTGTAATAAAGGCTAACATACCATTTGCTTTCTTAATCGCTTGATGTACCTGCATGTTAACTTTCAGTGATTTGTGTACAAGGACACCCAGATCCCTCTGAACACCAACATTTCCCAATCTCTCACCATTTAAAAAATACTGTGCTTTTCTATTTTTCCTACCAAAGTGGATAACTTCTCATTTTCCACGTTATATTGCATTTGACATGCTCTTGCCAACTCACTTAGCCTGAAGCCGCTTTGCATCCTCCTTGCAACTTACATTCCCACCTAGCTTTGTATCATCAGCAAACTTGGATATATTACATTTGATCCCCTCATCCAAATCATTGATATAGATTGTGAATAGCTGAGGCCCAAGCAGCGATCCTTACAGTACCCCATTAGTTACGGCCAGCTAATCCGAAAATGACTCATTTATTCCTACTCCCTGTTTTCTGTCTGTTAACCAATCCTCAATCCATGCTAGTATATTATCCCAATCCCATGACCCTAATTTTGTTTAATGACCTTTTGTGTGGCACCTTATCGAATGCCTTCTGAAAATCCAAATACACCACACCCACTGGTTCTCCATCATCTATTCTGCTAGTTCCAACCTCAAAAAACTGTAACAGATTTGTCAAACATGATTTCCCTTTCATAAATCATTGACTCTGCCCAATCTTATTATTATTTTCTAAGTGCCTTGTTGCCACGTCCTTAATAAGAGGTTGCAGCATTTTGCCTACTACTGACGTGATTAGGTAGCAAAAGTAGCAGCAAAAATTGTAGCTCTGTGTAGGGAAGCAGTGGAGCTCGAGTTTTGGTGACAAAACTTTGATTTACACGTAATAAATAAAAATGGTTCCGTTTCTGCACTTAAAGCCACATTCTCTAATCGGGTGCTCTGGTGACGATGGTGCTCATAGAAAGAGAAAGTTTGTAAATCGTGGGCCTGCAGAGCTTGATTTTATGTCCATTCATTTAAATTGACAAACACTCTAGCCTACTGGACCAGCAATTTCCCGTACAGTAATAATTGTTAGGGATGCTCCTCATGGGGTGTGCCTGATTGGGGAATCAGCCCTTTAGTTCAGGTATATCAGAACTAAGATTTTATGCATATAGTACTTGTGCATTTGAAAACTCTCCCAATCTAACTCAAATCCTTACACTTGTTTACAAATCTCTCCCTCACCTTGTTCCTTCCCCCTACTTTGCCACCTCCTCCAGCTCTACATCCCAGCTTGCATCCTCTATTCCTCTGGTTCTGATCTTTCTTTTCTGCTCCATCACAGTGGCACAGCCTCCAAATTATATGCTCTTGTTCTCTAGAATTTCTGAACTAAACACCTTGCCACATCTCTCCCCACCTTCAAACGCCTCCTGACAATTTCTCTCTTCAAGAACATTTTCAATAATTTCTCCACTTTTCCAAAATCCTTTTGTCACTCCCATTTGTTATTTACTGCTCACAGTAGCTATTGTTTGTGCACCTGCTTTGACAGTGAGTATTGGCAAGAGCCACAACAGCCAAACTTGATAGTCTCGCTGACATAGTTTTGTATTTGTTCTCAGGATGTGGGCAATGCATCTTTTATTGTCCATTTCTATAAATGAGTTTGTAAGGTCACTTCAGAGGGCATTAAGAGTAACCATATAATGCAGGTCGGAGCCGTGCTTAGTCCTGATTGGGTTGGAGTGGCAGGTTCCCTTACCAGAAGTACACATGTGTGCTTTCCAGCAAGGGTAAGTGGATAGTGATTAGTAGCAGGATTTTTGGCTGATTTTATTCTTTGTCCTCTTCCACATTGATTTTTCCTGCACTAGCCCAGGATCGATATGGTCAATTGAAGTGCCCCAGCTGCTGGGCACATCTGAAATCAAATAACCACAGAACGGAACAAAGCCCCTCATAGCCTACATAGCTCAGTACCAAATCCAGGTGATGCATTTTACCCACTGAGCTAGTCGGGAAGCTGCATTCCATGTTACTTTAATATGCAATGTCTGCTGCTGTGGTATACGATATCGAGTGCTGGCTTGCACTCTGGATGCCATTCCATTCTTGCTCTGCTGTTCGTACAAAATCTGTGGTTCCTCAGCAATCTGAGTAATTATGAAATAATTTCTTCAAGTAGCTGTATTGATTTTATGCCTGAACAGAACATTCAATGAGAAATATATAGTACAGGATAGATTTTGCAAGGCTGTGCTCCTGCACGGATCAGAGAATCAGACTTGGAAATGATTAAAATTAAACTTAAAAACAGCACAAATTGGGCACACTGACCTCCATGCCTGATTATCCAATCTGTGCTCCCACCATGTGTGGCTTTGTGTCAGGAGCAAGGATGTGCAAAATTGTATGTAAGCGAATCCAGTTATTGTATGAATTTAATATTTTGCAGGTTGGAGCTTAGTGAACCCACAGAGAAAATTGACAAATCACAGGGATATTTTCTATAACAAAATGAATTAATTTCTTGCCTTTATGAATAATTTAATAGTGCAGGTACATTAAATATGTGTAAATCTTTGCTCTGTAGACTTCTGAATATGGCAATGCTGCAATAATGAGAACCAGGGGTTGTGAATTGCATAGTTAAACATTACTCAGAAGCACAGTATTGTTAATGAAGCTTTTTATTGTCTTTGATGTCAACACAATATTTTTGGCCATTTGCACATTTTTGCAGGAGATGATTAAATGCAAAAACACATCAAAAAGCTGAACATTTCCCACTTAAGAAATAAAAAATGGAACATAAAAGATTCTCACTGATGCTGTAACTTCTCTTTTTGATATTTTTGCTGTACAATCTGCCATTTTTTTTTCACTAATTAGAGGAGAGAATCCAAGCACTTAGCATTTGTGCTCATTTGAGAGATCGCTTGATGCATAAATATACCAATTTTAGTTATTAAAATCTACTTAGCAGCTTACGTTAGCGTTGAAATTGCAACTTCTAAAAAGATCAAAGAGGTAAGTAAATTACAGTACTTTTTTCTAGAAATGTCAAATTTAATAAACACTATAAAACCTGTGCCTTTGCACATGTGAGGTACATTTTTTTGAGTGAGTATAAGTAAGCGTTAGAAATTATGTGAAATCATTTTACATGAAGCTTAGCGGAAAAATTCATATCATGCTGCGGCACTGAGTTATACAGACTAGAATGTCCCAGCTGATTTAGGTTAGCTGATGGCAGCAAGGGCAACACTGCAATAAGCTGGTGAGGGAATACCAAGCTGGCTTCTTACTCCTATTTACTACCACCTGACCCCCCCACCCCTCCCTGCTGGAAACTATGGGCCCAAGTTTTCCTAGGAGTTGCTCCTATTTTTTTGGAGCAACTAGTTTTTTTTGGAGTATCTTAAAAATCGCAATTCTCCCCATTTAGTTTTCTCCAGTTTAAGTGAGTTAGTTCAGTTTCATTTTAGTTCCATTTTTTTTCAAAAGTGGGCGTTACCAGCTACTTATGCCTGTTTTAGCCATTTAAGCAAGTTTAGCCAGTGAAAGGTTACTTCAAACTAACTTAGGTCAGTGTATGTGTCCATGTTTGTATGCTCAGAAAAACCTTGCGGAGATTTAAGAAATCAGCGCAGGTAGCCAGGGAATGGTGGGGGGGGAGAAGTTAGAGGATTTTCCAAAGCACTAAACACCTTCACAACAACATTAAAGAAGCATAAGTACATTTAAACCACTAAGCACTTTTAAACCACTAAGCACTAAACAAAGCAGTACATTTAAAGCACCATGCAATAAACAAAGCACAAAAATAAGCATTCGATAACAAATAAAAAATACAAGGAAGCCGAGAGGACCTGTACCTAGCACCAAGACTTACAAAGCACTAAACAAAGCACAAAAAATAATAAGCAATTAAATAAAAAATAGAAGGAACCCTGCACCTAAAGCACCAAGACCAAAGTAATAAGCCATCAATCAATCAATAAAAAATAAAAGATAGAAGTTATGTGAAGGAAAGGCAGAGGCCTCCGATGAGGGAGCTCATTCGGCCAGGGCTAGGGGCGGTAAGACGCACACCGGGAGGCTAGGCTCAACCCAGCATCGTTGAGGGGGGAGGGGGGAGGAGATGGGGGGGGGAGGAGGGGGAGAGGAGAGGAGGGGGGAAAGGAGGGGGGTGAGGAGAGGGGAAGAGGGGGAAGAGGTGAGGAGGAGAGGGGGAGAGATGGGGTGGGAGGAGGAGGGGAGGGGGAGAGGAGGGGGGGAGGAGGGAAGAGGAGGGGGAAAGAGGAGGAGGAGGAGGGGAGGGGGAGAGGAGGGGGGGAGGAGGGAAGAGGAGGGGGAAAGAGGAGGGGGAGGAGCGGGGGAGAGGAGGGGAGGGGGAGGGGGGAGGTGGAAGTATCCTCTTGATCAAATGGTACAAATCCTCTGGAAGGTCTGGAACCAGCCCCTTGGACTTCAGTGAGGATCTTGTTCCCAGTAACAAAACGCACCTGGGCAACACCATGTGAATTCTTTAGGATCACATCAATTTGCTATGGGGTCAAGCCCTTCTTTGCCAGCTTGTAAATCTGTTCTGTTCCCTCGCAGGTTGCGGCGGGGAGCCCATTCGGCCAGGGCTAGAGGCGGCGTGCTTCGGGCCCCTCCCACAAAGCCTGCAGAGATTCGGGGGGCGAGGAGCTACTGTACATGCGCGCACACTCTAGTGTGCATGTGCAGAGGTCCCGGCACTGTTTTCAGCACCGGGACCTGGCTCCATTCCCCACTGGATGTGGTGCACTACCCCGAGGCCGAAGATGTCCTGAGGAGCAGGGAGAATTCCTCCGTAAGTTTTAGGCGTGTTTTTTGTTCTAAAAAGTCGGCGCACCTCATAGAGGTGCACCATTCTAAGCATGGAAGCAAACTTGGGCCCTGTGTGTGCGCATTTGTGGATCAGGTGAAGATGGGCTGTCTTTTATGGGAGGGCAGGCCAATTGATCACCTTTGGCAGCAGCAAGATAGTGTCATACGGTTTTATGGGTTTGCTGGCTTCCCCAAATTCTAGGATATAATCAATGGTGGGGGGAGGCTTGTGTGCATCATTAACACTGACATGAGACCGTTGGGCCAAATGGCCTGTTTAGTGCTATATATTCTATGTACCCATATTGCTTTGAGGATACCCACAGAATATCCACTCAACTACCTCAATGTCCAGATTATGTGTGTCAACATGTTGAAGATCCTGTACATCAACACCTGATATGAAGGAGTTTGTTATGAAGCCTTCATCCTTTGTAATTCACCCCTCTCTAACCTCTTCAGGAAAGAAAGGCAAAGATGTTAAGTCTGTTACCTTGCCTACCCTACTGAGGATGTGGAGCTTTTTGCTGCATTGTACTGCAGTCCTGCGACAGAGGGAGTTGTGCTGTAATATTTCTGGGTTGGTGGCACTCACACTCAGGAGTCTGTTCCTCCTGCCTTTAAGCCCCTCTAGGAGAGTTTGGAGGTCTGAATGTGTGAAGTTCTGTGTTCTCCTCCGTCTTGGTGCCATGCTCTGTGACCTTCTCGATGCTGATATTGCTGTTATTATACTTCCTGATATTATAAAAATATTTGCATACCCACTTAAGTAGACATTGGCATAAAACTCATATAAGATGGGAATAAGTAGCTGGACTAAATGGAAGAAACACTGTTCAGCCAGCACACCTCAACAGCAGACTGGAGGACAACCAGGTAAGAAGTGCTTGGCTCTTTCACTTCATTCTCATAACTTCACTCTATGACTTTAATGGAAAGGAAAATTGTGCGGAATGTATAATGGAGGGTTGATTTGTTATTGCCCGTTTTGCTTCCTTGTCGAAGTTGAATTTCATTCCCAGTACGTCCATATGCCAACTCATTAAGTAGCTACTTTGTCAACTGGGGATGTTCTGTAAGCTTATCAAGGTTCACTGCAAAGAACAATCCTAAAAGGAATTGCACTCCTATCAAAGTAATTCAATGTTTAATGTTGACTATTCTTTAATTTTGTATTGACTAAAATACATTTGGGTACACAGAAATTCCGGCATGCACAGCACGCTCCCAGCATGATCCGCACCACCAAAAGGGAACCTGCTTCTGCCAACAAGCCAAAGCCTGGCAGAGCTGCAGTGGGGCTGCTGCAGCAGTACCAGAGGGGGTGGGAGGCCACATGCAAAGGCAGACGGCCTCTGAAGACTGCTATAAAGACCTCAGCCAGCAAGACTTTTGTTAGATAAGATTATTAAGGATTACAGAACCAAGAGGGTAGATGGAGTTAAGATACAGATCAGCCATAACCTAATTGAATGGATCTAATTGAACAGGCTTAAGGTGCTGAATGGCTACCCCTGTTCCTATATTCCTAAGACAGGCCTTCAACAGTTAAAGAATCAAACTAAAAATCAGGCAGCGAAGGCTGCTACTAGGGAGGCATAAGACCATGAAGAGGTTTAAACACCACAATTATATAATTGAGAATTTTATAATTGAGCTACTGGGGGATCGGAAGCCAATGTAGCTAAGCAAGGATAGGGACGATGGAAGAGTGGAACTTAGTGCAGGATAGGACATGGGCGGCAGAGCTTTGGATGAAATGAGGTTTATGGAGAAGAGAATGGGAAACTAGCCAGGAGAGCATTGAAGTAATCGAATCAGGAGGTGACAACAGTGGTGTAAGAAGGCACTTGCTGACACACAAACGCATTCACACTGGGTGAAGCCATTCACCTGCTCAATGTGTGGGAAGGGATTCATTCAGTCACAACACCTGCAGACACACCAGCGAGTTCACACTGAGGAAAAGCCATTCACCTGCTCCATGTGTGGGAAGGCCGGGGTGAAGGAGCAGCGATTGATCATGGAATGACATGATCGGGGCCCAGGAGAAGCGTGAGTTCGGGTCACACTGCGATATGTGTGCGCGCTAGGTCCGTGAAGCAGAGCTGGTCTCCAGTCGTCTTGGTTAACCCTTGCCACTGGACTAAGACCTAGCTCTGTCAAGCTCATGTGGTGGCTGGTGTGCAACGGCCACCACACGTTAAAAAAATCCATGCACAGGCATCTTCCACCCTTCAACATGTAGTTTGGGACCTGGAATTTTAGGTCCTTCATTGAAACACCTGTGAACTCATCCCCTTTTGACGTGGAAGCAAGTCATCCTCGTTTTGAGGGACTGCCGATGATGACGAAGAAGGCAACAGAGGGTCCTGGTGCAAGAATAGGTTAGGAACCCTCTTTCCACTACAGGTTGAACCTCCCTTATCCGGCACCCTCGGGACCTGGCCTGTTCCGAATGAGGGATATTTCCGGATAAGGTGAGGTCACGTGTTTTCAGTGTGGGTGTGCGCCGATTGGCTGGAGCGACTGTCAGTCAGACAGTCAGTCAGTCTCAGCTCACATGAGGGACCAAACTATTCTAGAGTTCTCGAGTTAGGATATTCTCAAAATCTCTGGAATGGTTAGCTGATCCCAAATAATTAAAAAGGTAAGTACTTTCAAAATATTTTCTGAACAATTTTGATTGGAATTTCCATCAGTGTGGTGTCGGCGGGTCGTCGGGCCCCGAGATGTCGGAGGGCTCCAAGGTGTCGGCGTGCTGTCGGGCCCCGAGGCGTTCTATGTTGAGGGGGCTTCTGTTACTGCTGATCACTTTCTTTCTAGTAAGCGTGTGGATTTTCTGTTTAGGTGAATAATTTAATTAAATAATAAAGGAAAGGGATCTCCATTGTTCCTAAAAAGGCAATGGGAAACCTGGGGAGGGGGGAGGGTTGGAGAGTCGGAGTTCTGCGTATGCGCCACCTGGTGGCTGGGAATGGTGCCGGACGAGGGGTGGTGCCGGATAAGGGAGTCCCGGATAAGAGAGGTTCAACCTTTACCAACATCTAGGGGGAGAAATTTGAGGCATTTGCGCCTCCTGTTAGTGGGGCACAAGGGACCTTTTGCCCGAGTGTAGTGCCGCTACCGACTCCCGCAAAATTCCGTCGGCAATGAAGACGTCATCACCATGTGCAGCGACCCATTTTCGCCCCGGAGCGAAAATTCGGTAACTGAAGCTGCCGCGGGGGATGCTTTCAAGGGATGCACTTTCAAGGGATGCATACTGGGCTGTAGACTGCTCGCAGGGCAATAATTAAAAGGGAGGTGGGGAAGAAAGTAAAATGGCCGACTTACCGGTCGTGGTCATTTTGATAATCGATCGCAGGGTCTGTGCTGTGATCTTGCAGCCTGACACTCCGCTTGTGTGCCGGGCTGCTGCCACGACACCCCGCTCCCTGGTGGTCCAGGTATGGTCCCGTTTCCCGCCCGCAGATTTGGCAATTTTACTACGGAAGTGGAGCGTGATATTTTGTGCTCGGGGAAGGTAATCCGACTAAAGGTTGTGGGGTGGGACCTCCACACCTGGCGCATGAACTCCTCCCTCGTGGCTGTTACCGCCCCTAAATGGTTAACAAATTTCGCAGCCCTAAAGTGTTGTTTATCTTTACCATCTTGGAAAATTAGAATATATCCATCTTATCCATAAATACAAAAACTCATGGGCCAAATTTTGCAAGAAAATGAATGCCGTTTTAATGGAGCACGTCGGTTTTAATGCACAAGTCAGCCAGCAAATTCAGGGGATTAAGAGATATACCTTGTGTAGCAAATCTCCAGAACACGCCGATCGATTTATGTCACTCTGCCATTTGCTTCGCACAATGGCATCTTACCCATAGTCTTCCTATTAATTTTAAGAATTTGCTGGATTTGCACATTAATTCCCCATTAAACTCACTGTAGAAAGTTAAGGCTAGTAATTAAGAGTGTAAGTACCCTTTTAACAATGTGATAATTGTTAATGCAATGCCAATCAACCTCTCTGACCCAGAAAAGGAACTCCGACATGCAGTAAATTGTTCTCAGAGATTTAAAAAAAAAATTAATTTTAATTGTTTTTAATTAGTTTTGCGTTCTCTTTTTTTTTAGTTTTCTCTTAATCCAATCTTTTTTCCCACTCTTTATTTCTCTTTCTGTACCTGATTCACCCTCCTTCTCCGACGTTCCTCTGTTTCTGCGTCAATCCTTAAATCCCATTAAGGAGATATATTGTTGGTCTCACCTTTCATGAGGTCCCAGATGCCCCATTGCCCTCGCCATGTCATTATCAACTTGCACTTCCAGTAAGTTAAAGTGCAATGTTGTTTTGAGCTGAAGAGTGCAGGAAAATATCTATCTAATGGCTTACACTGCAAAATGCCCCACTCCAGCAAGATTTGGTACAATAGGCAGGCATATATATGGACATTTTTGCAGACTATTTATACACAGCAAAGTTCTATTTATACATGCATACAAAATTTAATTAAAGTAATTGGGTGAGAAATAAGAGGTGGTAATGGGGCAGTAATGCCTTTTCGCCCGGGGACAGGTGGTGGGCTGACCCATCCACAATTGCCCTCGGGCCGGGGCGGCCCCCAGCGTGACGACCCCTTACCGCACAGGGGTGACCCCAATTTCCCCTGCGGGAGCGCATCCACCACTGGTCGATGCCCCCGACAGCTTTGAGTGGTGGGAAGCTGCCAGTGGCTGGGTGATGCAGTCACCCTTAAAGGGGAGGGTGCATCGTCACGGCCGCCATTTTGTTTTAATTTCCAGCCCATTATTTTCATGCCTTTTCACTAGCAAATATATCAATTATTTTATGCATGTCAGCTTTTTTTACGCATTCATTTTCTATTTAAAGAATTGCGAGTCCTGATAACTATTCTTGCTTCATGGTAGCGCAGATAGATTTTAATCAAATTCAGCTTTGAAGCATGTTCAGCAGTAGATATAATAAAAGGGGTTATTGGAAACAGCATGTGCAAACATCAGGAAAACTGGATAATGAAGCACTTTTTCTACTCTCAGCATTGATTGCAGTTTATTCACTGTTGATCATTTCTTCAATTTGGATTTTACATACAATCGAAGCAATAAGAACTGAGCTGCGAAATTTGGTCTCAGGTCTTCAGCATATGTCGCAGTTAAAGTCACTGCAGCTGCATGGAGGTCTTCGTCATAGAAAGCGTCATTCCTGACTTTGTTTACGGTTGTTTTGCTTTAGTGGGGGAGCAGAAAACTGATGGGAGCAATTAAGACAGGGAATTGTGGAACAATTGGGCACAAATTTGAGGGGAATAACAAAGTCTGTGAAGGAGTTTAGAGATGGAATGGTAGGTTATGAAGATCGAGGGATTAAAGGTGAGTTTTTCAAAGGGTGGGGTGATGTTGGCTACTTTGAAAAGGAGAGGAACTGTACTTGGAGAGGGAATGATTTATAATATCATGTTAGCGCATGGGGGTTAGCAACCAAAGTTTTGTGGGTCTCTTTCAGATGTTATTAGCTGAGCTTGCAAAGGGCGTGGTTTGAGGAGCGAGAAACCAGAGAGAAATGTGTGTTCAAGGCTAGGGAAGGGAGAATTGGGCCAAGTTTTGGCTTGGTGAGCAAGTGGAATGGGGGGGAAGCAGCAGAGCAGCTGAATTGCTTGGGACCAAAATTGCCCACCCCATGAAACGAGTCGCACCTACTGCTCTTGAAGTGTTCTGGGGCGGTCAAACCGGAGAAATGAAGCATTTTGTGCTTTTTTTGGAGCTCGGCGGAAGTGGCCTCATCATCAGGGCGGAAGTGAGGTCGGGTCGGAGTAGCCGCCATTAGCAGAGCATAAGTGGGAGCAGGTCATAGTGGCCGATGCTGTCATCGTGCTGGCGCATCACAACGTCCAACGTCCCTCCCCTTCAGTTAAAGGGGAGAGCCGCTGTGAACTCTGCAGCCACTTTAGTGGCAAACACTGAACCACCAGTGACGGTTTTGGTTGGGCCAGCAGCCTGACACCCAAGAGGCGGTGCCGGGCTGCCAATAAACACCACAGCCATAATTAGAAACATAGAAACATAGAAATCTATAGTGCAGAAGGAGGCTATTTCAGCCTATCGTGACCACGCTGACCAACAAAGAGCCACACGACCCTCGGTCAGCAGCCCTGAAGGTTACATATAAACCTATGAACAATGAACAGTGGCGGAAAGGTGAAGAGCACCCAGCCAAACCAGTCCGCCCCACACAACTGCGATACCCCCTTGCACTGAAATCTTCTACACTCCACCTCAACCGGAGCCACGTGACCTGGCAGTCGGCCGACGGAAAAAAATACGATGGAGTCGCCGGTGGCACCACCTCCCCTTTAAGGGCAGCAAATTCCCGCGGGGCAATTTCGGGAAGGGGTCGCCGATGGTAGGTAAGGCGTTGGCGCGTGCACACCACGGTGGGAAAATGGGCAGAGCGGTCCCCTACACTGCTCCAAAACTGAGGAAGGGCAATTTCTAAAATGGCGGCTCCTCGGCGGAGACTCGGTGGCCAGTCCGCACCGACCTGTGGTCGCCATTTTTAGGTCCTTATAGAAAGGAGCAATTTCGACCCCCAAGTCTCTATCTTGGTACATTTATAAGATCCCCGCTTTTGTTGTTAGAGGTGAGGGTGGTGAGGCAGGGCAAATGGGTGCAAGGGGAAGTTCGGTAGTAGAGAAAAGGAGCCTGGGTTTATCTCTGTCCTCCGGAATGACTTTAAGGTAGTGAATCAAAGTTCAAAATTGTTACGTAAGCATTAATGTTACCACAGATCTGACATTGCTTACATGTTATCACTATTGGCAGTCATGGAAATCTGACAGTAATTAGCACAAATCTGCATTTTCAATGTTACGTTTACTTGTATTTTCAATGCACAAATCACAGTGACTTCTTCTTGTGTCTTCTCGCTCTTCCTTTTTGCGGAACTGTGTGAAGTAGTGGAAGGATTCACAGGCTGATTAACAGTCTGTCTAGCAGCGTTAACGCTTCTTCCACGGCCTTCACCATCTTTATATCAGCCGATAGTCTTATAGGACAGGAGGATTTTATAGGCTCCCACAACCCATATGGTGAGAAGTAAGGGGTGGGGCACCCAAACCCACCAGACGCAAATATCCCATAAGAACATATAGGAGCAGGAGTAGGCAATTTGGCCAGTCGAGCCTGCTCTGCCATTCAATAAGATCATGGCTTATCTGACCTTGGCCTTAAAACTCCACTTCCTTGCCCGCTCCCCATAACCCTTGACTCCTTTATCATTCAAAAATCCTGCTGGATGTCATCCGAGAATTCAGAGTAGGAGCTCCAACTCCACTCACAAGGACTGTCTGGAGTGGGGTTCGAACCCTCCAACTTCTGGCCCAGAGATGGGAATGTTACCACTGGGCCAATGGTTTGCTTACACACATTCACTAAATCATCAATTAGGATCATTATTAGTTGATAGATGTGACCAACTAAATCTGACTTACAAATGTAGTACTTAGGCACAACTGAATAAAGGACAGATACTGCTGCTCAGACACTAGGGCCTGGATTGCTCTCTGCTATACCAATTGAAATTTGGCAGGTTAGTCACAGAAAATGCAGAAAAATCAGGCGGTTGAGACCTACCTCCACATTCCCATTCCTATCAAATCTGACCTTGATATCCCCATCCTCCCCTGTCAGCAGTAAGTAGGTCACCAGAGCCCGAACCATCCCACTGCCTACAAATAACATCAGGAGGTGGGACTCAAGCCAACAAGCCCTTGAATTATGAGGAGATGTGGCTTTCGGCGTGGGCAGAGGAGGAACGCCCACTGATGGCCCTTTGGGAGGGGGGAGGGGCTATTCTTCCTTTCAAGCCCCAACCATCTTCTGCATGAAAGCCTTAGTACAGTGTGAGGCCTAAACAAAAATTTCCAGGCTGGTCTTCAAAGCACTTCTGCCCCTTTAAATGCTGCTCTTCCTCTTCTATTGCTGATTTGCAAGGAGAAAATGTATTTTTAGAAAAAAATTCCAGTCGATGTGATGAGATTTGATTTGAGACATGACTTGACAAGTGATTTTTAAAATTACATTTACATAAATTTGCTCCCTAAAATTCTGAAGTACTTACAGTAGGTCGTTCAGATATATTATCAGCTACTATTTTGAACAACCGATAGGAAATGTTATTAGTTTTAAGCCACTAACTATTCTTACCACAGAGTGCAGCAGGGCTTCCCACAGGTCTTTACAGTAGTGTATTGTAGCCATGGTGAGATCTTGAAAAATAACTTTTATTTGGAATTGAGTTGGAGTGGAAAAGTACAATATAGTACATTGTGGCACACTCCTTATACAAATATCCTATTTTACCAGGAAGATTTCTTCATTGTTGGCCTTTTACACAAATCAAATCATCATCATAGAAAGTCCCTCAGAGTTGAGGATGACTTGCTTCCACACTAGAAATAAGTTCTCAGGTGACTGAAGAGTCCAATGTGGGACCTACAGTCTCTAACGCAGGTGCGGCAAACAGTGGTCGAAGGAACAGGTAGGTGAGGTGCCTGGGTTGCCATGCTCTCCTTCCGCTGTCGACGCTTGGCTTCAGCTTGCTCTCGGTGAAGAGACTTGAGGTGTTCAGCGCCTTCACAGATGTTTTTCCTCCACTTTGGATGGTCTTGGGCCAGGGATTCCCAAGTGTTGGTGGTGATGTTATATTTTTTCAAGGAAGCTTTGAGGGTGTCCTTGAAGAGTTTCCTCCGCCCACCTGGGGCTCGTTTGCCGTGTCGGAGCTCCGAGTGGAGCGCTTGTTTTGGGAGTCTCATGTCAGGCATGCGGGCGAGATGGCCAATCCAGCAGCGCTGATCGAGCGTAGTCAGTGTTTCGATGCTGGGGATGTTGGCCTGAGCGAGGCTACTGGCCTTGGTGCACCTATCCTGTCAATGGATTTGCAGGATCTTGCAGAGGCAGCATTGGTGGTACTTCTCCAGTGTTTTGAGATGCCTGCTGTACATAGTCCATGTCTCTGAGCCATATAAGAGGTTGGGTCTCACCACTGCTCTGTAGATCATGAGTTTGGTGCCGGGTTTGAGTTCCTGGTTGTCAAACACTCCCTTCCTCAGGTGACCGAAGGTTGCACTGGCACACTGTTGGACCTCGTCTTCGATATCTGCCCTTGTTGACAGTAGGCTCCTGAGGTATGGAAAATGGTCCACATTGTCCAAGGCCTCATCGTGGGTTTTGATAAACGGGGGGGCAATGCTGTGTGGCGTAGTCAGGTTGGTGGAATACCTTTGTCTTACGGATGTTTAGTGTAAGGCCTATGCTCTCATACGCCTCGGTGAAGGTGTTGACGATAGCTTGGAGTTCAGCCTTTGAGTGTGCGCAGACACAGGCGTCGTCTGCGTATTGTAGTTCGATGACGGAGGATGGGACGACCTTGGATCTGGTGTGAAGGCGGCAGAGGTTGAACAGATTCCCATTTGTCTTGTAATTTAGTTCCACTCCAGCCGGGAACTTGCCCAGGGGGAGATGGAGCACTGCAGCAAGGAAGATCGAGAAGAGCGTTGGTGCGATGACACAGCCTTGCTTGACCCCGGTCTGAACGTGGAATGGGTCTGTAATGGATCTGGTGGCTAGGATCACGGCTTGCATGTCATCGTGGAGCAGGCAGAGAATGATGACAAACTTTTGAGGGCAGCCGAATCTGAGGAGGACGCTCCATAATTCCTCATAGTTGACAGTGTCCGAAGGCTTTTGTGAGGTCGAAGAAGGCCATGTACAAGGGTTGGTGTTGTTCCCTGCATTTCTCTTGTATCTGTCGCGCAATGAAGATCATCTCCATTGTGCCCCCTAGTGGGCAGAATCCGCATTGCGACTCTGGGAGGAGCTCTTCAGCCACAGGGAGAAGGCGATTGAGGAGGATTCTTGCGATGACTTTCCCGGTGGTCGACAGCAGGGAGAATCCTCTGTAGTTACTGCAGTCAGACTGGTCACCTTTCTTGAAAATAGTCATGATTACAGCATCTCTGAGATCTCCTGGCATGATCTCCTCCTTCCAGATAAGAGAGATGAGGTCATGGATCTGCGCCAGTATTGCTTTTCTGCCATGTTTTGGTTCTTCGGCGGGGATTCTATCTGCTCCTGATGACTTCTTGTTCTTCAGTTGTCATTGCCCCAAAACAGCAACAACAACAGAAACAATGCCACAGGAAAATCAATGCCGGTGCACTCAAAGATCCTGCTCAGAAAACCCTTTTCAGCCAGCGCCTCGCTACCAACCTGATGACTCCCCAGTGACCCAGAAATGCAGAGTGTCCACAGTGCCTGGTGAACCCTCAAGGCTTCCATAATCAGCACCTGTGAAGAGACGCTCGGTCACTCGACCAGGAAACACCAAGACTGGTTCGACGAGAACGACCAGGAGATCCAGGAGCTAATATGCCACAAGCGCAAGGCATTCTTGGACTGGAAGCAGCAACACAACTCAAGGGCAAGAAAGCAGCTCTATAGATGTCTGAAGGCCGAGGTCCAACAGAAAACCTGCGACCTAAAGAACAGATGGTGGGTGGAAAAAGCTCAAGAAATCAAGCAGCTAGCCGACAACCATGACGTGCGAGGATTCTTCAGTGCAATCAAGACAATCTACAGCCCAAGCACCCAAGGCCCTTCCCCACTACTGCCCAAGCATGGAGAGGTGCTCATCAAGGACAGAGAGTCAGTCAGTGCCTGCTGGAAGGAGCACTTCGAGGATCTCCTCAACCAAGACACTGTCTTCGATGTGAGTGTCCTCGACTCCATCCCACAGCATGCCACCCGCCACCATCTCAGCACAATCCCAGCCCGGCACAAAGTTGAAAAGGCCAGCCGACAACTGAAGAACAAGTCACAAATCAAATAACCTGGAGATTACTACCCTGTATTGGCAATACAGCAGACAAACACTTAAAGATGTTTGTGTAATATTCCTCTCTTGTATGATTTAATGAAGGCATTACATCATTTAAAGAGTTTGTCCTGTTAAAATAATAGATAGAGAAATTTCGTATGATTGTGTAGAAGAATTACTTGTCACATTTTTGGGACTTTGTAACCTGAATTCTCTAGATTATTTCAGCTTTCATATTTTAGATCACTCTGTTGGGTTACTCCAAGCCCTATTCAGCCGTGCCTCGCTACCAACCTGACAACTCCCAGTGACCCAGAGACACAGAGTGTCCACAGTGCTTGGTCAACCTCAAGGCTTCCATAATCAGCACCTGCGACGAGACGCTCGGTCACTCGACCAGGAAACACCAAGACTGGCTTGACGAGAACGACCAGGAGATCCAGGAGCTACTATGCCGCAAGGACAAGGCATTCTTGTGTCCAAATGCCCTAGGCCTCCTGGGCAGCTAAAATTAGAAAATCATGTGGATTTCTTCACAAGTGTGTGCTCCAATCTACCCGGTCTTTTGATATTCACTACATCCAAGAGATCCAATGGGCACAGAAAATCTCCACTGTCCAGGAAAACCTCCACTATCCAGGAAAATCTCTGCTCTATTTTTAGTTATCAAGGAGCTTGTTGGAGGTCAGCTGGTTTAGCTCTGACTTATTCATGAGAAAAATAGATGTTGCATCTGCGTCTGCGTCTGGATCAAGGTTGCGATGAACTTTGGAGCCAAGTGGCTCTGAGCATCAGCAAACAGATTATTTGCCAGTAGTTATTGCTTCATGCCACTGTTGATGACTCCTTCCATCACTTGGCTATTGTTTGGGAGGCAGCTGATAGGGTGGTAATTGACCGAATTAGATGTGTTCTGTTTTTTGTCGACAGGACATAGCTGGGCCTTTTGTCATGTTGTCAGGTAAATGGCTCCTTTGAGACAATGCTACCCACTCCTCCAATGGCTCATGACACCACTGTACTAGACAAACACCGTTTCAGAAGAGCAGTACAATGATATGCATATCAGAACCATAATTTGAATAAAGCAAGTTATAGGAAGCATAATCCAGTTCTTGTCACAATAGAACCCCCATCATATAGAACTAGTGGCCTTTTCCTACAGACTCCTCCCTCTACAAACTTCAACTTGTCCGCAACTCTGCTGCCCACACCGCACGCTAGCTCCCAGTCACCCATCACCACTGACTTCGTGACCTTCACTGACTCCCAACAAATAAAAATATTCATCCTTGTTTACAAATCTCTCCATAGTCTTTTCCACCCTACCTGGCTTAAAGTTCCAGCTCATGCCCTACAGTTCTCCGACTGCGATCCTTGCATACCTCTTAACACCAGGATTCTTCATTTGGAGCTAGTGCTTTCATCTGTCTAAAATTCATTCTTAGAATCATAGGACCTGAAATTCATCGATGTTCCGCCCGCTGCCGCCGAAGTTCCACCAGAAATGGCCGTTTCCTGGGCAATTCCTCTGGAACCACCCATCTCTCGTCAAGGATCCGCCCGGCGGAAGATTGGTGGGGACGGGTTCCGCCCACGTCGCAGTGTCCCGCCCGCCCAGGTCGGAAGTCAGATAATCGCCATTTTGCGCACTTTTGCTGCGCTCCCATCGACCTGCCGCTCACCAGAAGGACCGCTCTGGAAAATTAGGTCTGAGCTGGGCGGCAGTGGGCCAGCACTCGCACATCGGGTAGGAGGCAGCAGTGTGATGGTGTCAATCGGGAGGGAGGCAGCAGCATTTCAGCATCAATCAGGAGGGCGGGAGCAGTGTGAGCGGGCAGCAATCGCACATCGGCTGGGTGGGAGGGA
Source organism: Pristiophorus japonicus (assembly GCF_044704955.1). NCBI lineage: Eukaryota > Metazoa > Chordata > Chondrichthyes > Pristiophoridae > Pristiophorus > Pristiophorus japonicus. The sequence goes on along the minus strand of NC_091988.1, from coordinate 174,415,441 downwards.
GAGAGAGATGGAGTGTATTGGGGCAGCTCTGGCACATTGGTTGGGAAGGATTGCTGGTGGCCATCACATGACAGCAGCCAGTCGGATTCTGCACCATTTCAATGGGACTGCTGAGAAGTTAGGTCAATGTTGCATTACTTTCTTGCTGATGGTGATATTTAAATTCTGTGTGATAAAATTGACTGAAATGTGTGTAAGCTAATGGAGGCTTTTTTGTTGCACCTTGTTGAAAGATCTTCATTGAGAAGGCCAATGGCAAAGGGAAAATTATTATGAGTGACTGACAGCATCTCTCATTTTGTACATCCAAGCTGATTCATTAATTGTCTCACACAATGTACTGCAATGTAACTGATGACCATGTCATCTCAGGGGTGGCCTCACAAAGAGAGGGTTGAAGTACAAGCCTGGAACTTGGTAAACTAGTGTAATTGAATGGCAGCCTACCTGCATTCATTGTTATCTTGCGATGGCCTGATGACAGGACCCATTATACACTGCAGTGGAAGATACTCTTGATGAAGCAGATGATCTGAGGGATAGATGTGTGGTTGGCGCAATGCACCACACATGACATTAAAATGACACACGCACAAACAGAGGGTCAATAATGTGAGTGTATTTACAAGTGCACAATGATAAACGTTACATAATATTATGACATATACATACATTTACACGAGGAAGCAACACCTACCCCTCCATCCAGCAGCACCAGCTCTCTTCCCCCCACCCCCCCCCACACACACACCGCAGCCATACCCACTTTCCTCTTCCTCCCCATGCCTACATGATGGAGTGGGCCTCCCCTACCCCTCTGCCTCTGGTTGACGAGGTTGTGCAGGAGGGCAGCGGGATGTGTGTAGACGTGTGTGTCTTTGGTGACAACATAGGGTGCGGGACCAAAGGCGCCGGGATCTCCTGCTCCTCCGGATCTGTGTGCCTTGAGGGTGTGGGGTCGAGGGCTTGCTCTATGCGTGCAGAAGCCATCTCCTGCCTCATGGCCTCGACACTTTCTGATGTGCGCTCCAACCCTGTGAGGAGGCACTCCATCCTTTCATCGTGCTGCTGGGTGAATGTGGCCATGCTGGCAACTATCCCAGCCATGGTCTGCTGCATCTTGCGACCTACCCCCACGTTGGTGGTTGAGAGTTGGACCACATGGCTCAATAGCGTATGCCGTCCTGCATCCGCAGGTGGTTGCTCGATGCTGATAGGTGCTGGGGCCTTGCTTCACTTTGTGCCACGGACTCTGCACTTGCTTGAGCTTGCTTGAGTGAAGTCTGTTGGATACCCCAGGAAATCTGAGCCTGACGCTGAGGTTCTGCGGACATTTGGCTGACATGGCAGGGGGCTGATGTCAGGCACTTCTGGATCCTCCAGGTGAAGGGGCACGAACATGGGCCCTTCTCTCTTCTCTTCTTCCGAGCCCTGGGTGGCGGAGGTGGGAGTGGTGCACATGGGTGATGTGGGCTGGAGGTGTAGGAAGTGTCCGGTGTCCTCAGGTGTGAAGAACGTTGTGGTGGGAGACGCTGGGGTGTGACGGCATCTGTGAAGGCCAGAGGTCGATGGTCTCTCCAGATCTGTGGTGTCCGAGTCAGCATCTGCAAGTAGAGGACAAAATTTCAGCCTGTAGTGGGAGGGGCGGGGGGGAGGGGGTGTGGTGGAAGTGAGATGTGAGCCATTCCATCTCACATTAAGCCAGCAAGGAGTCCCATCTCTACATGTCCACACCAATAATGGGCAATAAAGTCTGCGTTCAACCGCGAGTGCCTTAACATTGCATATACTTTCATGCCATGAGTGTCGCTGACACCAGAGATGAGTGTGGCCTTACCCTGCGGTAGCACCGGATCTGCAGAAACGTTTATGCTTGGAATGCGGTGATGTCCTACCAATGCCAACGCACGCTCCTCCAGCCTGGTCAATTCCACTACATCATGTGGGCCCCCTCCGGTTGCACTCAGGCTTGCCTGTTTGGCTGCTTGTTTTCTCTGCACAAAGAAACATTGCAGCCTTTACCCCCTTTGCTCACGCCCCCCCACACAAACTCCCACACACATACACATCGCACGTGCCTTTTTGGCCTTGGACAGGGGGGGCCGAATAAATTTGTGCTCACTTTAGCTGCTGCCACTAAATCGTTGCACCGTTTGTGGCTGTGGTCCCAGATGCTCCACGTTGCCCATTGCACTGACCATCTGACCTATGTCCATCCAAAGAGGTCGGTATTGGGCTAGTGGAGGCTTGCCACGCCCATCCCGGGTGAGTTCGCCGTACCTGTGCTCCACCTGTCACTAGCTCCTCCAACTCCTGCTCATCGAACTAGGAGTTCTGGGCCTAGATCTGCCCATCTTCATTAATGCTTTCTGGCCACTCATCCTCTATGATGAGAGGAATGGCTGCTGAACAGTCTGGTTATAAATTTGTCACACTGCCCCCTCTGCAACTCAGACTGACCTCTCTCCCATGTCACCGCTGCTCTCTAACCTCCAACTCTCTCCTCTCTCCTCTCTCTCTCTCTCTCGCCTCTCTCTCTCTCTCTCTCCTTTCCTCTCTGCTTTCCCTCTCACTTCTCTATCCTCTCCTCTCTTTGTATTATCTGTCTCCTCACTCTCTCTCCTCTTCTCTGTATTCCGTCTCTCCTCTGTCTCTCTCTCCTCTCTTCTATCCTCTTCTCTCTTTGTATTATCTCTCTCTTCTCTCTCTCTCTCTCTCTCTCCTCTCTTTATATTCTGTCTCTCCTCTCCTCTCTCTCTCTCTCCCCTCTCTCTTCCTTCTCTCTCCCTTCTCTCTCCCCGCTCTTTCTCCCCGCTCTCGCTCTCTCCTCTGCCTCCTGTCTCCTATCTCCTCTCCCCTTGCAGGTGAAATGGTGTCCTTTTATGGCCCTGAGCACTTACTCAATTAGCGTGGAAGGGCCACAAAAGGACTGCAACAGGCTGCACAAACTACAAAAAACCCCGCCTAAATCCCGTGCATGCGCAGTGGAGGCCCTCCGAAAAAAAACGAGTGCAGAGGCCGCCACCTGACGCATTCTTATGATGTTCGCCGCTGAGTCCCGCTCCCGCCCACTTCTGCTCGCCGACTGACATCCGCTGCTCCTCCCACTGCCGCCCAAACAATGGCGACCAAAGCGGCTCCTGATGGGACCTGGCGACAGCGGGCGCCAAAAACGGACCTCCTGCCCGGTGGCCGCCGAGCAATAGGCAGCCATGAATTTTGGGCCCATAGAATGATACAGCACAGAAGGAGGCCATTTGGCTCATTGTGCGTGTGGCGACTCTTTGGTACAGCTATGTCTCAACGCCGAGAGCATGCAGAAATCAAGTGCAGGCAGCGGAAAGAGCTTGTGGCAAACCTGTCCCACCCACCCCTTCCCTCAACGACTATCTGTCCCACCTGTGACAGTCTGTGGCTCTCGTATTGGATTGTTCAGCCACCAAAGAACTCACTTCAGGAGTGGAAGCAAGTCTTCCTCGATTCCAAGGGACTGCCTATGTGGATGATGACAGCTATCCAACTCTTTCCATATAACCGTGCAAGTTTTTTTCCTTCAAGTATTTACCCAATTTCCTTTTGAAAGTTCCTATTGAATCTGCTTCCACCACCCCATCAAGCTGTGCATTCCAGATCACAACAATGTGCTGTGTAAAACAATATTTCCTCCTGTCGCCTCTGGTTCTCTTGCCAATCACTTTATACCTGTATCCACTGGTTACTAACTTTTCTGCCACTGAAACAGTTTTTCCTTACTTACTCTATCAAAACCATTTATGATTTTGAACCCCTCCATCAAAGCTCCTCTTAAACTTCTCTTCTCTAAGAAGAACATCCCCAGCTTCTGTAGTCTCTCCACTTAACTGAAGTCCCTCATCCCTGGTACCATTCTGGTAAATCTCTTAAAGCACCCTCTCGAAGGCCTTGACAGTCTTCCTAAAGTGCAGTGCCCAAAATTCAACACAATATCCAGCTGAGGCCTAACCAGTATTTTATAAAGGTTTAGCATAATTCCTTGCTTTTGTACTCTATTCCTTTATTAATAAAGCCAAGGAACCTGTATGCTTTTTTAACAGCCTTCTCAACTTGTCCTGCCATCTTCAAAGATTTGTGTATGTACACACCCCAGGTCTCTCTGCATTCTCTTTAATATTGCATTATTTATTTTATATTGCCTCTTCTAATTCTTCCTACCAAAATGTATCACTTTACACTTCTCTGTATTAAATTTCATCTGCCATCTTTCTGCCTATTTCACTTGTCTGTCTAGGTCCTCCTGAAGTCTGTTAATATCCTCCTCATTGTTTACTACATTTCCAAGTTTTGTGTCATCTGCAAACCTTGCAAATTATGCCCTGTATACCCAAGTCCAAGTCATTAATGTATATCAAAAAGAGCAGTGGTCCTGGGAAACGCCACTGTATCCTTCAGTCCAGTCTTAAAAGAACTATTCACCACTACTCTCTGCTTTCTTAGCCAATTTCATATCCACACTGCCACTGCACCTTTATCCCATGAGCATCAATTTTGCAAACAAGTTTATTATGTGGTACTTTGTCAAACGCCTTTTGGAAGTTCATATGCACAACATCAAATGCACTGTTCTTTTCGAACATTCGCCAGTTCTGACGAAGGGTCATTGACCTGAAACGTTAACTCTGTTTTTCTCTCCACAGATGCTGCCTGACCTGTTGAGATTTCCAGCATTTTATGTTTTTATTTCAGATTCCAGCAGTATTTTGCTTTTGTATCAAATGCACTACCCTCATCAACCCTCTCTGTTACTTTATCAAATAACTCAATTAAGCTAGTCAAACATGATTTGTCGTTAACAAATTTATGCTAATATATTAGCCCATACTTTTTTAAACGCCTATTAATTTTGTCTCGGATTATTGTCTCTAAAAGTTTCCCCACCACTGATGTTAAGCTGACTGGTCTGTAGTTGTTGGGTTTATCCCTTTCTCCACTTTCAAACAGGGGTGTAACATTTGCAATTCTCAAGTTCTCAGGCACCACCCCCATATCTAAGGAAGACTGGAAGATCATGGCTTGATCCTCCACAATTTCAACCCTTACTTTCTTCAATAACCTAGGATGCATCCCATCCAGACCAGGTGACTTTTATACTTTGAGGACTACCACCCTTTTAAGTACCTCCTTTTTATCTATTTTTATCCTATCTAATATTGCTACTACTTCCTCCATTATTGCTACATTGGCAGCATCCTCTTCTCTCATGAAGACAGATGCAAAGTACTCATTTGGTATCTAAGCCACGCCCTCTGTCTTCACAGAACGATCTCCTTTTTGCTCTCTAATTGGCTCCACCCTTTCTTTGACGACCCTTTTATTATTTATATCCTTTTATACTAGTTGCTAATCTATTCTCATATTCTCTCTTTGCCCCTCCTAATCCCTTTTTTAGATTGCCTCTGTACTTTCTATATTCAGCTTGTTTCTCTACTGTATTATGTACCTTACAGTTGTCGTAAACCTTTTTCTGTCTTATTTTAATCTCTATTGTCATCCAGGGAGCTCGAGCTTTGCATGCCTTTCCTTTCCCCCTCATGGGAATGTGTCTATTCTGTATCCAAACCAACTCCTCTTTGAAGGCTTCCCATTATTTAATTGTTGTTTTGCCGATCAATTTTTGATTCTAATCCACCCTGGGCCAGATCCCTTTTCAACTCACAGAAGTTAGCCCTCCTCCAGTTAAATATTTTTACGCTTGATTGTTCCTTGTCCTTTTCCATAACTATTCTAAACCTGATGATATTCTGATCACTGATCCCCAAAAGCTCTCCCACTGAAACATGCTCCACTTCATTCCCTAGAACTAGATACAACACTACATCCTTCCATATTGGGCTGGAAACACACTGATCAAGAAAGTTCCCTTGTACACATTTTAGGATTTCCTCCCCCTCTTTACCCTTTACGCTGTTACTATCCCAGTCTATAATAGTATCATTGAAGTCCCCGAATTGCTGAATTCTCTGTAGCTACCGGGTGACCAGAAACCTTGAGCTTGAGTTTGAGCAACTGGAGGCAATTCCGCCAGTATCCAGGATACATAAAGTGTCCTGGAGCTTGCACATGACACAAGAATTGCAGGCAATTGGTCTTAGCTGTCCCATCATTTTACTTAAAAGTCCATCTACATGTGTTATATATGTTTTTAGTTTACTATCCTCTTACTCCTATTTATTATTCAATTACTTATGGATACTAGATTTTTATTTACTGCAATTCGGATCCCTTTAATGTTGGTATCGCTCACCTACATTGGCTCCCGGTCTGGCAATACTTTGATTTTAAAATTCCCATCCTGGTTTTGGAATCCCTCTGAAGCCTTGCCCCTCCCTAACTCTGTAACCTCCTCCAGCCCTACAGCCCTCAAATATCTCTGTACTCCTCCAATTCTGGCCTCTCATGTATCCCCGATTTTAATTGCACCACTGTGCCTTCAGCGGCCTACACCTTAAGCTCTGGAACTCCCTAAACCTCTCTGCCTCGCTACCTCTCTCTCCTCCTTTAAGATGCTCCTTAAAACCTACCTCTTTGACCAAGCTTTTTGTCATGTATTCAACCAGCATTGTAACCCATGTATAATCTGACCTAAGTTGTACACTGAGAACAATGATCACTAGGTGGGAGACACTCCTAACCTGGGTCTTCAGGTACAAAAGGGGAAGCTCCACCCACCTTCATCACTTGGAGTGCTAAGGAATAAAGGACAGGTCACAGACTGACCTTCTCTCAGGCATGGGCCTCATGTGCATTTACACTGTATAGTAAGGACCTATCAATGGCGATGAGAAACTGGGATTTAAACCACGCAAGCATGGCCGCTAGCAGAACATACGAGAGGTACTGTGTTAAGGAATGGTTGGGACAGATATTTAACATTGTTAAAGCAGCACACAGTTCTCCAGGCAGACAGGGGCAATCGGGCATGCCCCAACATGTAGTCGAACCCAGAGAGGGAGTTCGACAGAGACAATGGCAAGCTGAACGGCGATTCACGCCATTGCAAGGGACAATGCGGCCAGTAATGGGGCCATCAACACCTGTTAATGGCGCACTCAAGGACAATAACAGGGGCAGTCAGGGATGATCGACTGGCAAGGGATCTTTTGTTTCCAACAACAGCTCATGTTGGAGGCGTGGAGGCACACACTCAGCCGGAGTTTGCAGAGATGAGCAAAATATCTGCAGAAATTGCAGAAATGAACGCTGGGGGAAATTGCTGGAAGCTGAAGTTCAGCGAGTTCATGTGGAGCACGTATACAGTTCACACCAGGACGCCACCGATAATGATGAAAGTGTTCCTCAATGGCATCGCAGTATCAATGGAGCTAGGCATGGGGGCCAGCCAGTCTCTGATGGGTATCAAACAGTTCGAAAAGTTGTGGCGTCCAAGGCCAGGAGGCCAAAATTATCGCCGATTGATGCACAGCTATGGACTTGCACAAAGCTGATCATTCCAGTGCAAGGCAGCGCCACGGTAGTCGTGACCCACAAAGATTCGGAGAACAGGTTGCCACTCTGGATTGTCCCAGGGGATGGTCCCGCACTACTGGGGAGGAGTTGGCTTGCTGTCATGAACTGGGAATGGGGCGATGTCAATGCAATTTCCTCTGTGGAGCGAGTATCATACTCACAGATCCTGGACAAATTTAACTCACTATTTCAACCCGGCATCAGCACTTTCATGGGGGCCAAGGAAGTGATTCACATAAACCTGGACGCCAGGCCAGTACACCACAAGGCCAGAGCAGTGCCGTACGTGATGCGGGAAAAGATAGAAGGCGAATTGGACCGCCTGCTGAGGGAAGGCATCATCTTGCCAGTTGAATTCAATGACTGGGCGAGCCTGATTGTGCCGGTGCTCAAGGCGGATGGGTCGGTCAGGATATGTGGCGATTACAAGGCCACCATCAATCGGGTGTCACTCCAAGACCAGTACTCGCTACCGAGAGCGGAGGACCTCTTTGCGACGCTATCCGGTGGCAAACTTTTTTCAAAATTGGACCTGACCTCAGCTTACAGGACCCAGGAGCTGGCGTGTGAGTCGAAGAAGCTGACCACCATCACGACACACAAGGGGTTGTTTGAGTACACCAGATGTCCGTTCGGGATTCGCTCGGCTGCCGCGATCTTCCAACGAAATATGGAAAGCCTCCTCAAGTCGATTCCAGGGACGGTGGTTTTTCAGGACGACATCCTCATCACGGGTTACGATACTGAAGTACACCTCCACAACCTGGAGAAGGTGCTACGCAGACTGGACCGGGTAGGGCTGCAACTGAAAAAGGCGAAGTGCGTCTTCCTAGCTCCAGAGGTAGAATTCCTGGGGATGAGGGTAGCAGCAGACGGGATCAGCCCTACTGCAGCCAAGACGGAAGTGATCCAGAGAGCACCCAGACCCCGCAACACGACGGAGCTGCGTTCGTTCCTGGGGCTCCTGAACTATTTTGGTAACTTTCTTCCCAAATTGAGCACGCTGCTAGAGCCGCTTCATGTGCTCCTACGCAAAGGTCGTGAATGGGTCTGGGGGGACAGCCAGGAAAGGGCTTTTAATAAAGCACGCAATTTGTTATGTTCCAACACTCTGTAAACGCTATATGACCCGTGTAAGAAACTTGTGTTAACGTGCGATGCGTCGTCCTATGGTGTCGGGCGTGTGTTGCAGCACGTCAATGTCAAGGGTCAGTTACAGCCGGTAGCTTATGCCTCCAGGAGTCTGTCCCAGGCAGAAAGGGGTTACGGGATGGTAGAAAAGGAGGCGCTCGCATGTGTATATGCTGTAAAAAAAATGCACCAGTACCTGTTTGGCAGGAAATTTGAGCTGGAGACAGATCACAAACCCCTAACGTCCCTTTTGGCTGACAACAAGGCCATAAATGCAAACGCATCGGCCTGCATACAGAGGTGGGCATTCACGTTAGCCGCCTATGACTACACAATTCGGCACAGACCGGGCACCGAAAACTGCGCCGATGCACTCAGCAGGCTCCCACTAGCCACCACTGAAGGGGCTACCGAGCATGCTGCTGAGATGGTCATGGCTGTTGAAGCTTTCGGAAGCGAAGGCTCACCCGTGACAGCCCGTCAGATTAAAGTCTGGACAAATAGAGACCTGCTATTGTCTCTAGTCAAGAAATATGTCCTGAATGGGGACTGGGCAGCCACGTACAGGGCATGCCCTGAGGAATTTAAACCATTTCACAGGCGCAGTGATGAACTCTCGATTCAGGCCGATTGCCTACTGTGGGGAAACCACGTAGTCATGCCCCAGATGGGCAGAGAGGTGTTCATCAGAGAACTCCACAATGAGCACCCGGGCATTGTCACGATGAAGGCAATTACCAGGTTACACGTTTGGTGGCCAGGGTTAGACACAGATCTGGAACTTTGTGTTCACAGGTGCAACACGTGTGCCCAGCTGGGCAATGCGCCCAGGGAAGCCCCCCTTAGCCCTGGCCATGGCCTGCCAAACCTTGGTCACGCATCCATGTGGACTACGCAGGTCCTTTCATGGGAAAAATGTTTTTGGTTGTAGTAGACGCCTACTCCAAATGGATCGAGTGTGACATTTTAAATTCAAGCACATCCTCTGCCACGGTAGAAAGTCTACGGGCAATGTTCGCCGCCCACGGTCTACCGGATGTCTTGGTCAGCGACAATGGCCCGTGCTTCACAAGCACTGAATTCCAGGACTTCATGGCAGGCAATGGAATTAACCATATCAGAACGGCACCATTCAAGCCGGCCTCAAACGGCCAGGCAGAACGAGCAGTGCAGATAATCAAACAGTGGATGCTCAGAATCCAAGGGGGTTCCCTACAAAGATGCTTATCACGCCTCCTGTTGACCTATAGATCCCGACCACACTCGCTCACAGGGGTTCCAGAGCTGCTAATGAAAAGGACGCTCAAAACCCGGTTATCCCTTATACAACCCACCATGAAAGAAATTGTCAAGAGCAGGCGCCAGCCACAATATGACTATCATGACAGGAATGCGAGGGCACGATGTATTGATGTAAATGATCCTGTTTTTGTCCTCAACTATGCTGCAGGGCCTAAATGGCTCGCAGGCACTGTGATTGCCAAAGAGGGAAATAGGATTCTGGTAGTTAAACTTACCAATGGACAAATCTGCTGCATCTGCTGCAAACACGTGGATCAAACAAAAAGGAGGTTCAGAATCCCATAGAAGAAGCAGAGGAAGAACACGATGTAGAGTTCACTCCACCACAGGTGACCGAACACAGGAACCAAAGGGAGGAGAGCCCAGTCACTGTGGGCAGTCTGGATCGGCCTGAGGCACCGCAAACAGCAGACACTCAGGCCAGCGCCCAACAACCGGAGCCCCAACTCAGGCGCTCTACAAGAGAGCGTAAACCACCAGAGAGACTCAACCTGTGATCCCAATAAGACTTTGGGGGGGAGGTGATGTCATGTATTCAACCAGCATTGTAACCCATGTATAATCTGACCTAAGTTGTACACTGCGAACAATGACCACTAGGTGGGAGACACTCCTAACCTGGGCCTTCAGGTACAAAAGGGAAAGCTCCACCCACTTTCATCACTTGGAGTGCTAAGGAATAATAGACAGGTCACAGACTGACCTTCTCTCAGGCATGGGCCTCGTTTGCATTTATACTGTATAGTAAGGACCTATCACTTTTGGTCATCTGTTCTACTATCTCTTTACATGGCTCAGTGTCAAATTTTGTTTGATAACGCTCCTGTGAAGCTCTTTGGCATATTTTACTATGTTAAAGGTGCTATGTAAATGCGAGTTGTTGTTGTTAACCTCTACTTAGTTCATTTTAATTTCATCCCCTTACCCGGATTTATATATTTACTGTTGTCTCTTTGTTTAAAGTACTTAGCACCTCCTTCCCCCTCTGCATTCTATTCCCACTCTCACCAAATTCCTGTCACTACACTGTTTACTAGATTCTTTCGGATGAGACATTAAACCGAGGTCCTGTCTGCTCTCTCAAGCGGAAGTAAAAGATCCTATGGCACTATTTCGAAGAAGATCAAGGGAATTATCCCCGTTGTCCTGGCCAATATTTATCCCTCAATCAACATCACAAAAACAGATGATCTGGTCATTATCACATTGCTGTTTGTGGGAGTTTGCTGTGTGCAAATTGACTGCCACGTTTCCCACATTACAACAGCGGCCACACTCCAAAAGTACTTCATTGGATGTACTTCACGGTGATCTTGAAAGGCGCTATATAAATGCAAGTCTTTCTTTCTTTCTCCCAGCTCTGTGCGCGCAACATTAGAATTCCATCTCTAAACCTTTTCTTCTTGCTATTAATTTCCCTTGTTTAAAAATCTCCTCAAATCTCCTGAGTCTTCAGCAAACTAAATGTTCTAATGTTTGGTCTGTCTCCCCTGGGATGTTTTATTATGTTAAAAAAATCAAATTGTTGCTGCTGTTGCTGTTAGAGAATTGAGGTACCTGTATAACGAAAGATCAGAGAAATATATACAGTCACTGCCTTTCAAGGCTGAATGGTCAATTTCATCTGTATTTCCCTTGTAATCTTGAGATATAATTCTACAGTTTATATTTAAGTGTAAACAGGCTATTTTAAATACTGTTAATGCCAACAAAACGAGCAAAGTAAAGTAGTGACTCTCTTACATGAGTCTGAGAACCCAGCAGAGGCCAATGCATTTAAGCCTACTGGCACACTGATGACCTTTTGTATCTAGTTTATTTTGAAGGGCCAGTCCCCAGTCTAGAAATGCCTTCCATTAACTTAACAGAAGCAGCATGCTTGCTGTTTAAAATGTCTCTCCAGTTTTTTTTTCTGTTAAACTGCTGTCTCAAATTATTCTATGGTTCTGCCTTTTACTTTTAGCAGACCGTGGGTTTGCCTCAATGCTCCCAATGTTCATGATTTTCTTTAAAACCCATTTTTCCAATGAATTATTGTCTCCAGGTTATATTTTGAATCCAAAAATGTATCCATATTTCTGTCTCTGATCTTTTGGATTTTGTAATAAGATTTCAATTTTTAATGTCGCCTTCTCACTTATTGATTACACACTGCAGGGGCCGATTTTGATCAAGGCCTCTGCCCGCCCAAGTGCTGCCCAAAGTGCTGCCGATCGCCGCCGAGGAACCGGACTGTACTTTGGGCAGGATATTCATTGGCGAGTTCCCTCGAAGGTCGGCAGGTGGCAAATGGACGACCTACGCTGCCAATCTGGGCGACAGCGGGTGGGAGGTCTCATTCTCGGCGGCAGAGGCGCTTGCCGCCCAAGTGATGCCGAGGAGGGAGTCAGGCCCACGGAGGGCCGAAGATCTGAAAAAAAAAAAATTTTGCAGTAAAATATAAAAAAAACTATCGGAAGACCTTCAGGGGACCCCATCCAGGTAAGTCGCTGTGGAAGTTTAAAAAAAACATTCACTAACCTTTTTTCAGGTTCTTCATACTCACTGTCAGGACAGACTAGCCTTCTTGTAGTGGTTCCCCCCCCCCGTTCTGGCACCGACTCTCACCTGCATCAATATGGGAGCTCGGTGAGCGGGAGGTCAGTTGCACCACACGGCCGTCCGCTGACGTCAGCGGGTGGTTCCCGGCGGCTTTCCCCTCCTGCCCGCTCCAGGCCATGTCGAAGGTGGCACTGGGCGGATCTGCAAGAGAATGTCGGTGGCAGTGGGCGGCAGTCGGTGACAGCAGGCGGCAAGTTGATGAAATTCGGTCCCCAGGTTTTGTTGCTAGCCCATGTGAAATTAATTGATCCATGCCTTTTCTGTTTCTGATGATGTGGTCACAAGTATCTTATTGCTGTCAGTTAATGTGAAGTGCTTTTTAATATCCTTGGGGAAGAGTGACCATAATATGGTGGAATTCTGCATTAGGATGGAGAATAAAACAGTTAATTCAGAGACCATGGTCCAGAACTTAAAGAAGGCTAACTTTGAAGGTATGAGGCATGAATTGGCTAGGATAGATTGGCAAATGATACTTAAGGGGTTGACTGTGGATGGGCAATGGCAGACATTTAGAGACCGCATGGATGAACTACAACAATTGTACATTCCTGTCTGGCGTAAAAATAAAAAAGGGAAGGTGGCTCAACCGTGGCTATTAAAGGAAATCAGGGATAGTATTAAAGCCATACAAATTGGCCAGAAATAGCAGCGAACCCGGGGATTGGGAGAAATTTAGAACTCAGCAGAGGTGGACAAAGGGTTTGATTAGGGCAGGGAAAATGGAGTACGAGAAGAAGCTTGCAGGGAACATTAAGACGGATTGCAAAAGTTTTTATCGATATGTAAAGAGAAAAAGGTTAGTAAAGACAAACGTAGGTCCCCTGCAGTCAGAATCATGGGAAGTCATAACGGGGAACAAAGAAATGGCAGACCAATTGAACAAGTACTTTGGTTCGGTATTCACTAAGGAGGAAACAAACAACCTTCCGGATATAAAAGGGGTCAGAGGGTCTGGTAAGGAGGAGGAACTGAGGAAAATCCTTATTAGTCGGGAAATTGTGTTGGGGGAATTGATGAGATTGAAGGCCGATAAATCCCCAGAGCCTGATGGACTGCATCCCAGAATACTTAAGGAGGTGGCCTTGGAAATAGCGGATGCATTGACAGTCATTTTCCAACATTCCATTGACTCTGGATCAGTTCCTATGGAGTGGAGGGTAGCCAATGTAACCCCACTTTTTAAAAAAGGAGGGAGAGAGAAAACAGGGAATTATAGACCGGTCAGCCTGACATCGGTAGTGGGTACAATGATGGAATCAATTATTAAGGATGTCATAGCAGCGTATTTGGAAAATGGTGACATGATAGGTCCAAGTCAGCATGGATTTGTGAAAGGGAAATCATGCTTGACAAATCTTCTGGAACTTTTTGAGGATGTTTCCAGTAGAGTGGACAAGGGAGAACCAGTTGATGTGGTATATTTGGACTTTCAGAAGGCTTTCGACAAGGCCCCACACAAGAGATTAATGTGCAAAGTTAAAGCACATGGGATTGGGGGTAGTGTGCTGACATGGATTGAGAACTGGTTGTCAGACAGGAAGCAAAGAGTAGGAGTAAATGGGTACTTTTCAGAATGGCAGGCAGTGACTAGTGGGGTACCGCAAGGTTCTGTGCTGGGGCCCCAGCTGTTTGCACTGTACATTAATGATTTAGACGAGGGGATAAAATGTAGTATCTCCAAATTTGCGGATGACACTAAGTTGGGTGGCAGTGTGAGCTGCGAGGAGGATGCTAAGAGGCTGCAGAGCGACTTGGATAGGTTAGGTGAGTGGGCAAATGCATGGCAGATGGAGTATAATGTGGATAAATGTGAGGTTATCCACTTTGGTGGTAAAAACAGAGAGACAGACTATTATCTGAATGGTGACATATTAGGAAAAGGGGAGGTGCAACGAGACCTGGGTGTCATGGTACATCAGTCATTGAAGGTTGGCATGCAGGTACAGCAGGCGGTTAAGAAAGCAAATGGCATGTTGGCCTTCATAGCGAGGGGATTTGAGTACAGGGGTAGGGAGGTGTTGCTACAGTTGTACAGGGCCTTGGTGTGGCCACACCTGGAGTATTGTGTACAGTTTTGGTCTCCTAACCTGAGGAAGGACATTCTTGCTATTGAGGGAGTGCAGCGAAGGTTCACCAGACTGATTCCCGGGATGGCGGGACTGACCTATCAAGAAAGATTGGATCAACTGGGCTTGTATTCACTGGAGTTCAGAAGAATGAGAGGGGACCTCATAGAAACGTTTAAAATTCTGATGGGTTTAGACAGGTTAGATGCAGGAAGAATGTTCCCAATGTTGGGGAAGTCCAGAACCAGGGGACACAGTCTAAGGATAAGGGGTAAGGCATTTAGGACCGAGATGAGGAGGAACTTCTTCATCCAGAGAGTGGTAAACCTGTGGAATTCTCTACCACAGAAAGTTGTTGAGGCCAATTCAATAAATATATTCAAAAAGGAGTTAGATGTAGTCCTTACTACTAAGGGGATCAAGGGGTATGGTGAGAAAGCAGGAATGGGGTACTGAAGTTGCATGTTCAGCCATGAATTCATTGAATGGCGGTGCAGGCTAGAAGGGCCGAATGGCCTGCTCCTGCACCTATTTTCTATGTTTCTTCCATTTTCTGTATTGCCTTCTCTTCCTGTAACATGCTCTCATTAAACCGCCATTGGGAAGGTTCAGCATCTTTACCTAATAATTCCATTTCAACTCCGACAAGTGTTTGGTCAAAAATTACTATTATATCTATTTATCTCCGCCCTACTTGTTTTGGAGCACAGAGAAATGGATCGTATCAACATGGCTCTAAAATTATGTCATTGGCTATTACCATACAAATGTTTAAGATATTTGTTGAAATTCATCTCGTTACTATTTCTGCAGAGGTGTTAATTCATTTAATTCATTTAATTTAAACAAATTAACCTTTGTATTAAAATGGCAGGGTGGGATTTCAGAGAAATGTGTTAAATATGTGGCTGAGACCGAGGGTACATGAGAGCAATTCTGGGACTTGGATTGCAAACTCCCATTCATCACAATTCTTTTTCAGCTGTCGATCTGCTCAGCAAATCTCTAATCTACACCTTGATACCCTCGTCCTCAGTAAAACCTTTACTCTCCCATGTCACATGCCCCCTGGTTGAAATAGGGGAGGAGGTGGTTGATGTTATGGAGGTGAAAGAAGTACTACCTCCACCCCTACTTCAACTCATCTTTGTTTCTTCAAGTCCGAGGGGCTCAGACCTCAGTGTATCTGATTCACACCTAGTTTAGCTATCCATCACCAGATCTAGCTGGACCACATTAAGAGCTATCAAGCCTCACTCCTCTCTACTAAAACTGTCTATTATTGCAGGATCTGCCTAGAGAGCAAAGATATCGCTATTGACTCAGGCTGAACCAGACTGTTGTAAACAACATCATATCCTATACTACCCAGAGTTGAAATTCCGACCTCATATCCTCTCCAACACAAATACTTCTTCCACCTCTGTAACATCAACCACCTCCACCCCTACTTCAACCCGTCTGCTGCTGAAATCTTCATCAATGCCTTTGTAACCTCCAGAAATACCTACTCCCAAGCTGTCCTGGCTGGCCTCTCATCCATCACCCTCCATAATCTTCAGTTCATCCAAACCTCCACTGCTCTATCCTAACACATACCAACTCTCTCTCACCCATCATCTTTGTCCTTGCTGACCTACACTGGCAACAGATCCTCCAATGTCTTCAATTTAAAATTTTCGACCTCCTGTTTAAATCCTTTCATGGGCTCATCCCTTCTATCTCTGTAACTTCTTCCAGCCCAGCATCCCATAAACCCTATATTCATCCGATACTGGCCTTTCTGCATTCCCCCCTCCTCTTGGCCCCTTCATTGGCAGCCATGTCTTCAGCTATCTAGACCCCATGCTCTGGAATTCACCATCTAAGCCCTTCCACATTCCTTTCCTCTTTTAAGACATTCTTTATAACCTAGCTCTTTCCCTCCTAACATCTGTTTATTTAACTTAATATCTATTTATTTCTGATTATGCCTATGCCTTGGGTGTTTTTTCCACATTAAAGTCATGATATAAATGAAAGTTGCTGTTATTGTTGCTGTTATCTGAAAGTTGTTAGAAATAGCCAAGTTAAGGTTATCTCTGGTCACTTTAGTTGGTCACTTTAATAATCAGGATCGACTGTAAACCAATATGGTGGGTATATTGTGTTTAACCAGAGTTTAAGATGGAATATAACACATTAGTTATACAGCAAAAACATATGACCGTGACAAGTAGCTGATATCGATCCGATCAGACAAACAGCTGGCGCACGTGAGCAGTTCTCTGGCTTGCGGCCTCTCGTTCCTTTACCTAGAGTCTCCTTTGGTAAGCAAGGGATCACTCTTGAAGAGTGTTCAACCAGCCCAACTTCTGTATCGCTCTCACCTCCATTGTCTGCCCTGAAAAGCTCTCTAGGTGTCCCTTTTATCCTCTTTTTAAGGGTGGGCCCGGAAAGGAATATTAACAAGACCTTTTGGCCTATAGAGGTTCCCCTAAAAATGTAATAACCAATAGGGCTTCGAGTTCTTATCTCAATTTAGAATCAAAGACCTCCCTAAAGATGTCTCATGTTCTTGTTCACATGTCTCTTCTGTTTCTACTTTCCCAGGGTTTCTTCCGTTGAAATTTGTATCTTATCTCTCTTGTCCTTATCCCCTCCTGTTTAATCATGAGGCCCAAACCAGAAAATGGTCTTACTTCAAGGTCATTATCTCCTTTATGACAAAAAAAATTGTTTACGTTAACTCTCTCAACTTCCATCCATTCTAAGTCTTTCTATAACACATGGTCTTAAAGATACATAAACAAAGTTGAAGCCTTAACTTGCAGATAATGGTTGCCATAGTGCAGAATGCTGTAATATCTCAGCAGGGAACCAAAACATTAGCATTTCTAAGCATCTAATACTAAGGTTAAGCAGCTAAGGCACTTGGGGCCCGAAGTTGGTGGAAGTCCCGCCCACAGTCGCCGAGGTTCCGCCAGAAATGACGTTTTTTTTGGCGATTCTTCCGGTGCCACCCACGTTCCGCCCACTAGTAGGTTGGTCACAGAGTTTCCGCCGGCGTGCCGTCCTGCCACCTGCCCATGGTGGAGGCTGGAAATCCGGCATTTTCCTCAGTGACAACCGACTAAGATCGCCCTGCCACCTGCCAGAAGGACCGTTGGCAAAAAGATGGTGTGGGCTGGCTGTGAGTTGGGCGGCAGGGAGAATCGCTCCGAGTGCTGCAACGCTGCACTTCCCCAATATCATTCAGATGCTGCAGCGTTATCAGTGGGACATAAATAGTGAGGTGATGGACCTTAACCCGCAGAGAGAGAGTTCAGATATGTAACTCCATATGACTCCGTTGAAGGGAAGGTGTGGTAGAGGAAGTGGCAATGAGTAGCGGAAGATGGTAAAGGCTCAATGGAGATGCCCTGCAAGTATTTAGAGACCATTTCATGCGGTACCTATTTAGTGACTGATTGTGACTGCACAGATGGTATGAGGTTATGTCAGAGTTATTAAGCGAAAGTTATAAGACTTAAAGCTATTGGCAGATCACTGCTACTGATAGCGAGAACATATTTACATGAGGTATGGAAGAGGGGAAAATTCATATAATGGACTGCAATGTAACTGATGAACATATCAGCTCAGGGATGGCACTCTGCCATGGTTGGCGTCATAAAAAGCGGCTTGAAATGCAAGCCTTAACGTGTGCCCTTCAAGTGACTCTCATTGAATGGCAGCCTTTCTGCGTTGGTGACCCTTACTTGTCATGTCGCGATGGCCTGATGAGAGGACCCATTATATAGTGGAATCATATGTGGAGGGCAATATATTCCCAATACAGCAGAACACCTGAGGGACAGCTGTGTGTGTCGTGGAAATGAGACACTGACCAAGAGAGGGTGAACATTGTGACTGTATTAAAAAGTGCATAATTACAAAAGTGACATAACATAATAACATTCACGAACATCTCTACCACCAACACCCACCCCTCTACCCACTACTACCACCTCTCTTTCCTCCCCCCTTGAGGCACAGCGTCCTCTTCTTTGCCCTGCCTTCAAGGCGGCACCCCACACCCTTGCCCCTCCCCACTTCTGCTTGAGCAGGTTGTGCAGGAGGGCAGCCGTCTTGGCGAGAAAGTAGGGGGCATGACTGAAGGCACCGGCATCTCCGGCTCCTCGGGATCTGTCTGCCTTGAGGGTGTGGGGTCGGGCCTTGCACGACCTGCCCAGGAGCCATTGCTTGCCTCATCACCTCAGCAGACTGGGTGTTGCGCTCCACCGCACTAATGAGCCGGTCCATGCTGTCAGCATGGTGCTGAGCGAGGGTAGCGATGCTGGCAGCTATCCCAGCCATGGTCTGCAGCAGATCGCGACCTAGGTCAATGCTCTTCCTCGATAGCTGCACCATCTCATGTATTGGTGTGAGCCGTCCTGCATTCTCAACAGCTTGTTCGGTTCTTGTGGGTTCATGCACCTTGGTTGTTGCAGCTCCACGGCCTCTGTGCCTCGCAATGCTTGCATCCGATTCAAAGCACATGAATTCTGAGCCAGCCCAACGCTGAGGTTCTCAACAGGTGGCACACATGGCAGGAGGCTGGTGTCATCCTGTTCCAACTCCTCGATGTTAAGGGGCTCAAACACGGGCCCTTCTCTCTCCTATTCTTGGTGGCTCTGGGTGGCGGAGTTGGATGCAGTGGATATGGGTGATCTTGGTGGAGGGGTGGGGGGCGGAGGGGTGGAGTGGAGGAAAGAGCCGCTGTCTTGGGCTGAAGACAACGTTGGGGTGAGAGACGTTGGGGTCACACTCCTCATTTGAGTGCCAGAGGTGAATGGTGTGCATTGATTGGTGCTGTCCAACTCACCATCTGCAAGTAGAGAACAATGTTTCAGTCTAAAGGGGTTGTGGGGGGTGGTGGCGGTTTGGTCAAGCTAACATGTGAGCCATCCATCCTCACATTGTGCCATCAAGGAGTTCCATCTCTACATGGGCACACCAATAATGGCCGACAAACTGCGTTAAAATGCATTTGCCTTGATATTGCATGACCTTTTATGCCATGAGCATTACTCACACCGGAGATTATTATAACCTTACCAGGCTCTAACACAGGATCTGCATCAACCGTTGTGGTTGCACGGCGGTGGTCACGCACCAATGCCAATGCATTTTCCTCCAGGCTGCTCCATTCTATCACCTCTGCTGGGCCCCCTCCCGTGGCACTGAGGCTTGCTGCCTTGGATGTATTTTTCTTCTGCAGCAAGAAACGTTGCAGCCTTTACCCCCTTTGCTCATGCCCCACACGCACATCTGGGGCATAACCTTTTGGAGCTGTACAGGAGGGATCCAATAAATGTTTACTCACTCTTGCTGACGTCACCACATCATTCCAACATTTCCTACACTGGTCTCCATCCCGCTCAATGTTGCCCACTGAGGACATGGCCCTCACCAATCTCCCTCCAAATGCGTCTGTGTTGGGATAGTGGAGGTTTGCCACGACCATCCCGGGTAAGGTCTTTATACCTGCGCTCCACCTTTGATACAAGCTCCTCCAGTTTTTCAACATTAAACCAGGGAGCTCTGGGCCTAGTCTTAACAGGCTTCTTTGATGCTTTTTTTCCACTCAGGTTAAATCACTTAAAGAATGGTTTATGAAAGGTGTGGAGCTCTGCATGTCCAACACTCTCCCCTCTACAACTGGTGATCACCATTTAAGCGCATGCACAGATATCCCAACAGCCACAATCACGGCAAAACTGACATCAGGTTGATAATAGAACTACAAAAAAAAAACAAATCTCACGCATGCGCGGTGCGGCGCTTCCCAGAGTTTTCCGATTCGAGAGGCCTGCACCTCTCGCCCACTGATGCCGCGCCCGCTCCCGCCCGCTGCCGCCCACACTACCACGCCGAAAATGGCTTCCGACTAGACCCAGCGGCAGTGGGCGCCAAAAAGTAGGTAACGCCCGGGGACCGTTAAAAAATGGACGGGCCTTACGGTTCAACAATTAAACACAGCAATCTTCGTGTCACAGTTTTATTCGCATAATCATATACATTTTGTACACCCTTAATTTGTAACAAAGTTAGCAGTTCTTATTTTCTACTGCTCCCACAGCTATAGTTTAGGTATTAGGATACCATACACTCTTGACATCGCAACAGTAGAGACCTATTTTGGTTGCGATGACTCTTGAGCATTGACAATGAAAAGTTCCAAGAATTACAAAGAACTGCCGCAGGAAGTTTGTTATATTATTTGATTATGTTCTCTGGCTATATTAGAAATCATTTTTAGAAATTGTATTAAAATGGCAGAGAGGGATTTCAGAGAAATTTATTAAATATGTGGCAGAGACCGAGTGGACATGTGAGCAATTCTGGGACTTGGATTGCAAACTGCCATTCATCACAATTTTTTTGCAGCTGTCGATCTGCTCAACCACTCTTTAATCTATACCTTGATGCCCTCATCCCTAGTAAAACCTTTAATCTCTCCCATGTCACATGCCCCGTGGTTGAAGTAGGGTTGAAGGTGGCTGATGTTATGGAGGTGGAAGAAGTACCAACTCCACCCCTACTTCAACTCATCTTTGTTTCCTCAAGTCCGAGGGGCTCAGACCTCAGTGTATCTGATTCACACTTAGTTTAGCTATCCATGATCTAGCTGGACCACGTTAAGGGCTATCAGGCCTCACTCGCCTCTGTTAAAACTGTCTATTATTGCAGTATCCGCCTAGAGAGCAAAGATATCGCCATTGACCCGGGCTGAACCAGACTGTTGTAAACAACATCATATCCTATTCTACCCAGAGTTGAAATTGCGACCTCATATCCTCTTTAACACAAATACTTGTTCCACCTCCGTAACATCAACCACCTCCACCCCTACTTCAACCCGTCTGCTGCTGAAATCCTCATCAAAAGAAAAAAGAGTGGGAGAGCTATAGTGATAGGGGATTCTATTGTAAGGGGAATAGATAGACATTTCTGCGGCCGCAATCGAGGATGATATGTTGCTTCCCTGGTGCAAGGGTTAAGGATGTCTCGGAGCGGGTGCAGGACATTTTGAAGTGGGAGGGTGAATAGCCAGTTGTCGTGGTGCATATAGGTAACAACGATATAGGCAAAAAAATGGGATGAGATCCTATAAGACGAATTTAGGGAGCTAGGTGCTAAATTAAAAAGTAGAACCTCAAAAGTAGTAATCTCAGGATTGCTACCAGTGCCATGTGCTAGTCAGAGTAGGAATCGCAGGATAGCTCAGATGAATACGTGGCTTGAGGAGTGGTGCAGAAGGGAGGGATTCAAGTTCCTGGGACATTGGAACTGGTTCTGGGTGAGGTGGGACCAGTACAAACCGGACGGTCTGCACCTGGGCAGGACTGGAACCAATGTCCTATGGGGAGTGTTTGCTCGTGCTTTTGGAGAGGGGTTAAACTAATATGGCAGGGGGATGGGAAACTATGCAGGTAGACAGAGGGAAGTAGAATGGGGGCAGAAGCAAAAGATAGAAAGAAGAAAAGTAAAAGTGGAGGGCAGAGAGACCTAAGGCAAAAAGCAAAAAGGGCCACATTACAGCTAAATTCTAAAGGGGCAAAGGGTGTTAAAAAGACAAGCCTGAAGGCTCTGTGCCTCAATGCGAGGAGTATTCAGAATAAGTTGGACAAATTAATTACGCAGACAGCAGTCAACGGATATGATGTAATTGGCATCGTGGAGACATGGCTCCAGGGTGACCAACGCTGGGAACTCAATATCCAGGAGTATTCAACATTTAGGAAGGATAGACAGAAAGGAAAAGGAGGTGGGATGGCGTTGCTGGTTAAAGAGGAAATTAATGCAATAATAAGGAAGGACATTAGATTGGATGATGTGGAATCTGTATGGGTGGAGCTACGGAATACCAAAGGGCAGAAAACGCTAGTGGGAGTTGTGTACAGACCAGCAAACAGTGATAGTGAGGATGGGGACAGCATCAAACAAGAAATTAGGGATGCGTGCAATAAAGGTACAGCAGTTATCATGGGCGACTTTAATCTACATATTGACTGAGCTAACCAAACTGGTAGCAATGCGGTGGAGGAGGATTTCCTGGAGTGTATTAGGGATGGTTTTCTAGACCAATATGTCAAGGAACCAACTAGACGGCTGGCCATCCTTGACTGGGTGATGTGTAATGAGAAAGGACTAATTAACAATCTTGTTGTGCGAGGCCCCTTGTGGAAGAGCGACCATAATATGGTAGAATTCTTTATTAAGATGGGGAGTGACAGTGTTAATTCAGAGACTAGGGTCCTGAATTTAAGGAAAGCTAACTTCGATGGCATGAGACATGAATTGACTAGAATAGACTGGCGAGTGATACTTAAAGGGTTGACAGTGGATAGGCAATGGTAAACATTTAAAGATCACATAGATGAACTTCAACAATTGTACATCCCTGTCTGGAGTAAAAATAAAACGAGGAAGGTGGCTCAACCGTGGCAAACAAGGGGAATTAAGGATAGTGTAAAATCCAAGGAAGAGGCATATAAATTGGCCAGAAAAAGCAGCAAACCTGAGGACTGGGAGAATTTGGTAATACAGCAGAGGAGGACAAAGGGTTTAATTAGGAGGGGGAAAATAGAGTATGAAATGAAGCTTGCTGGGAACATAAAACCTGACTGCAAAAGCTTCTATAGATATGTGAAGAGAAAAAAATTAGTGATAACAAACATAGGTCAATTGCAGTCAGATGCAGCTGAATTTATAATGGGGAACAAAGAAATGGCAGACCAGTTAAACAAATACTTTGGTTCTGTTTTCACAAAGGAAGACACAAATAACTTCCGGAAATACTAGGGGACCGAGGGTCGAGTGAGAAGGAGGAACTGATATCCTTATAAAGCGGGAAATTGTGTTAGGGAAATTGATGGGATTGAAGGCCGATAAATCTCTGTGGCCTGATAGTCTATATCCCAGAGTACTTAAGGAGGTGGCCATAGAAATAGTGGATGCATTGGTGATCATTTTCCAGCAGTCTATCGACTCTGGATCAGTTCCTATGGACTGGAGGGTAGCTAATGTAACACCACTGTTTAAAAAAAGAGGGAGAGAGAAAACGGGTAATTATAGACTGGTTAGCCTGACAACAGTAGTGGGGAAAATGTTGGAATCAATTATTAAAGATGAAATAGCAGCACATTTGGAAAGCAGTGACAGGATCGGTCCAAGTCAGCATGGATTTATGAAAGGGAAATCATGCTTGACAAATCTTCTGGAATTTTTTGAGGATGTAACTGGAAGAGTGGACAAGGGAGAACCAGTGGATGTGGTATATTTGGACTTTCAAAAGGCTTTTGACAAGGTCCCACACAAGAGATTAGTGTGCAAAATTAAAGCACATAGTATTGGGGGTAATGTACTGATGTGGATAGAGAACTGGTTGGCAGACAGAAAGCAGAGAATCGGGATAAACAGGTAATTTTCAGAATGGCAGACAGTGACTAGTGGTGTGCCACAGGGCTCAATGCTGGGACCCCAGCCATTTACAATCTACATTAATGATTTAGATGAAGGAATTAAGTGTAATATCTCCAAGTTTGCAGATGACTCTAAACTGGGTGGTGGTGTGAGCTGTGAGGAGGATGCTAAGAGGCTGCAGGGTGACTTGGACAGGTTAGGTGAGTGGGCAAATGCATGGCAGATGCAGTATAATGTAGATAAATGTGAGGTTATCCATTTTGGGGGCAAAAACACGAAGGCAGAATATTATCTGAATGGCGGCAGATTAGCAAATGGGGAGGTGCAACGAGACCTGGGTGTCATGGTTCATCAGTCATTGAAAGTTGGCATCCAGCTACAGCAGGCGGTGAAGAATGCAAATGGTATGTTGGCCTTCATAGCTAGGGGATTTGAGTATAGGAGCAGGGAGGTCTTACTGCAGTTGTACAGGGCATTGGTGAGGCCTCACCTGGAATATTTAGTTCAGTTTTGGTCTCCTAATCTGAGGAATTACGTTCTTGCTATTGAGGGAGTGCAGCGAAGGTTCACCAGACTGATTCCTGGGATGACGGGATTGACATATGAGGAGAGACTGGATCAACTGGGCCTTTATACACTGGAGTTTAGAAGGATGAGAGGGGATCTCATGGAAACATATAAGATTCCTACGGGACTGGACAGGTTAGATGCGGGAAGAATGTTCCCGATGTTGGGGAAGTCCAGAACCAGGGGACAGTCTTAGGATAAGGGGTAGGCCATTTAGGACTGAGATGAGGAGAAACTTCTTCACTCAGAGAGTTGTTAACCTGTGGAATTCCCTGCCGCAGAGTTGTTGATGCCAGTTCATTGGATATATTCAAGAGGGAGTTAGATATGGCTCTTACGACTAAAGGGATCAAGGGGTATAGAGAGAAAGCAGGAAAGGGGTACTGAGGTGAATGATCAGCCATGATCTTATTGAATGGTGGTGCAGGCTTGAAGGGCCGAATGGCCTACTCCTGCACCTATTTTCTATGTTTCTCTGTTTCTAATGCCTTTATAACCTCCAGACTTACCTATTCCCAAGCTGTCCTGGCTGGCCTCTCATCCGTCACCCTCCAAAATCTTCAGTTCATCCAAACCTCCACTGCCATATCCTAACAAGTACCAACTCTCTCTCACCCATCATCTTTTCCTTGCTGACCTACACTGGCAACAGATCCTCCAATGTCTTCAATTTAAAATTTTCAACCTCCTGTTTAAATCCTTTCATGGGCTCATCCCTTCTATCTCTGTAACTTCTTCCAGCCCAGCATCCCATAAACCCTATATTCATCCGATACTGGCCTTTCTGCATTCCCCCCTCCTCTTGGCCCCTTCATTGGCAGCCATGTCTTCAGCTATCTGGACCATTTGCTCTGGCATTCACTATCTAAGCCCTTCCACATCCCTTTCCTCTTTTAAGACGTTCTTTATAAACCTAGCTCTTTCCCCCCTAACATCTGTTTATTTAACTTAATATCTATTTATTTCAATGGTTGTGCCTTGGGTGTTTTTTCCCACATTAAAGTCATGATATAAATGAAAGTTGCTGTTATTGTTGCTGTTGTCTGAAAGTTGTTAGAAATAGCCAAGTTAAGGTTATCTCTGGTCACTTTAATTGGTCACTTTAATAATCAGGATCGACTGTAAACCAATATGGTGGGTATATTGTGTTTAATCAGAGTTTAAGACGGAATATAACACATTAGTTATACAGCAAAAACATATGACCGTGACAAGTAGCTGATATCGATCCGATCAGACAAACAGCTGGCGCACGTGAGCAGTTCTCTGGCTTGCGGCCTCTCGTTCCTTCACCTAGAGTCTCCTTTGATGAGCAAGGGATCACTCTTGAAGAGTGTTCGACCAGCCCAATCTCTGTATTGCTCTCAGCTCCACTGTCTGCCCTGAAAAGCTCTCTAGGTGTCCCTTTTATCCTCGTTTTAAGGGTGGGCCTGGAAAGGAATATTAACAAGACCTTTTGGCCTATAAAGGTTCCCCTAAAAATGTAATAACCAATAGGGCTTTGAGTTCTTTATCTCAATCTTGGATCAAAGACCTCCCTAAAGATGTCTCATGTTCTTGTTCACATGTCTCTTCTGCTCCTACTTTCCCAGGGGTTTTTTCCATTGAAATGTGTGTTTTATCTCTCTTGTCCCTATCCTCATGTGTTTAATCATGAGGCCCAAACCAGAAAACTGTTTTACTTGAAATAAAACAGTTTTGTCTTGGATAAGGTGTCAAACTAGATACTGCAAGCTCAAAGTAAGTGTGACCATAGTCCTTTATTACAGATCTCAGAGTACCTCTCCAGCCTGTGAGGCCTCCTTATATACAGGTGCTCCCAGGGGATTGTGGGATCCTTTGGGACTCCAGGGGATAAGCCCTCTGGTGGTTAGACATGGTAATTACAGATTTACATACATTACAACACTCTCCCCCAAAGTCAACAGTGTAACTATTTACAATGTGATTCGATCTGGGTCCTTGCTTTCCCTGGTTGATCATCTCAGTGCAAATGCTGGTGTTGGTAAGTCGTTTGTTGGGCCTTTGCTGGGCTGCTGCGCAGCTGGCCTTGCTGGACTGCTGGGAGTGGTGAGTCTTGCTGGGTCTTGTGGGTGATGGGTTCTGCTTTGTGGTCAGCCGCTGGGTCGGTTGCCCCACTTGTGTGTGTGCTGTAGGATCGAAAAAGTTAGAGTCTATTGTGGGTTGTTCTGGATAGTCTGTAAATCTGAGTTTGGTTTGGTCCACGTGTTTTCTGCAGGTGAGTCCATTTGCGAGTTTGACCACAAACACCCTACTCCCCACTTTGGCCAAAACAGTGCCAGCAATCCACTTGGGACCTTGTCCATAGTTCAACACAAATACAGGATCAATTACTTCAATTTCACGTGACACATTTGCACGATCATGATATGTATTCTGTTGAAGCCGCCTGCTCTCTACCTGTTCGTGTAGATCAGGGTGGACTAACGAGAGCCTTGTCTTAAGTGCCCTTTTCATGAGCAGTTCAGCGGGAGGGACCCCGGTGAGCGAGTGGTTCTTGTGTGGTAACTAAGAAGGTCTCGGGATAAGCGAGTCTGCAGTGAGCCTTCAGTTACCCTTTTCAAGCTCTGCTTGATTATTTGAACTGTCCGTTCTGCCTGACCGTTGGACGCTAGCTTAAACGGGGCAGACGTGACATGTTTGACTCCATTGCGGGTCATGAATTCCTTGATTTCGGCACTGATAAAGCACGGCCCATTGTCACTTACAAGGACATCAGGCAGGTCGTGTGTGGCAAACATGGCCCGTAGGCTTTCGATGGCGGCAGCGGATGTGCTTGCCGACATTATCGCACATTCAATCCACTTGGAGTACGCATCTACAACCACTAAAAACATTTTTCCCAAGAATGGGCCTGTATAGTCGACATGAACCCTGGGCCATGGTTTGGAGGCCAAGACCATAAACTTAGTGGCGCCTCCCTGGGTGCATTGCTTAACTGGGAATATGTATTACATTTGTGCACACAGGACTCTATATATGCATCGATACCAGGCCACCACAGGTGGGATCTGGCTATCACTTTCATCATTACAATGCCTGGGTGGGTACTGTGGAGATCACTAATGAAAGTGTCCCTTCCCTTTTTTGGCACCACTCCCTGATTACCACATAGGAGGCAGTCTGCTTGTATCGACATTTCACCTTTGTGCCGCTGGTACGGTTTTATTTCTTCCTGCATCTCTAACGGGACACTAGACCAACTCCCATGGAGCACACAGTCTTTTACTAAGGACAGTAAGGGGTCCTGGCTCGTCCAGGTTCTAATCTGTCGGGCGGTAACAGGTGATTGCTCACTCTCGAATGCTTCCATTACCATAACTAAATCTGCAGGCTGTGCCATCTCCACCTCGGTGGTGGGGAATGGTAGCCTACTGAAAGCATTGGCACAGTTTTCTGTGCCTGGCCTGTGACGGATAGCGTAGTTGTATGTGGACAACGTGAACGCCCATCTCTGGATGCGGGCCAATGCATTCGTATTTATCCCCTTGTTTTCAGAAAGCAGCTTATGGTCGGTTTCCAATTCAAATTTGAGCCGGAACATATATTAATTCATTTTCTTTACCCCGTAAACACATGCTAACGCTTCTTTTTCGATCATACTGTTAGGCCCTCTCGGCCTTAGACAGACTTCTGGATGCATAAGGAACTGATTCCAATTTCCCAAATTCATTAGCTTGTTGCAATACACACCCGACCCCATACGACGACGCATCACATGCTAGTACCAAACGTTTACATGGATCGTACAACACAAGCAATTTGTTTGAACATAACAGCTTCCTAGCTTTCTCAAAGGCATTTTCTTGGCTTTTACCCCATACCCATTCATCTCCTTTAAAGAGTGCAGGGGTTCTAATAATGTGCTAAAACCTGGTAAGTAGTTACCAAAATAGTTCAGGAGTCCTAGAAACGACCGCAGCTCTGTCACGTTCTGTGGTCTTGGTGCATTTTTGATTGCCTCCGTCTTCAAATCGGTGGCTTTGATGCCATCCGCCGCGATTTTTCTCCGCAGGAACTCCACTTCAGACGCCAGGAAAACGCACCTCGAGCATTTTAGCCTAAGCCCCGCACGATTAAGCCGACTAAGAACCTCCAAGTTCTGCAGGTGCTTGACAGTGTCCCGACCTGTAACCAAGATGTCATCCTGGAAGACCACGGTGCGTGGGACCGACTTCAGCAAGCTTTCCATGTTCCTCTGGAATATCGCCGCAGCCAATCGAATCCCCAAACAGGCATCTGTTGTAAATAAAAAGACCTTTGTGCGTGTTGATGCAGGTGAGGCCTTTTGAAGATTCCTCCAGCTCCTGCATCATGTAGGCCGAGGTCAAGTCCAGCTTCGTGAACGATTTCCCTCCCACTAGCGTCGCAAATAGGTCGTCTGCCTTTGGTAGCGGGTATTGATCCTGCAGTGAGAAACGATTGATAGTTACTTTGTAATCACCACAGATTCTGATGGTGCCGTCTCCTTTGAGGACTGGGACAATCGGACTGACCCACTCATTGAATTCGATCAGCAAAATGATGCCCTCTCATTGCAGCCTGTCCAGCTCGATCTCCACCCCCTCTCATCATGCAAGGTAACGCTCTCGCCTTGTGATGGATGGGTCGCATCCTTGGAATCAAATGGATCTGCACTTTTGCTTCTTGGAACTTCCCAATGCCTGGTTCAAACAGCGAGGAGGACTTGCTTAGGACCTGGGCACATGAGGTGTCGTCGACGGACGAAAGCGCTCGGATGTCATCCCAGTTCCAGCATATCTTTCCCAGCCAGCTACTGCTGAACAGCTTGAGGCCATCGCCCGGTACCACCCAGAGTGGTAAATCATGCACCGCTCCATTGTAGGAGACCTTGACAGTAGCACTGCCAATTACAGGAATCAGTTCCTTTGTGTATGTTCTAAGTTTGATACGAATGGAAGTCAGGACTGGCCTTGAAGCCTTGTTGCACAACAACTTATCGAAAGTCTTTTTACTCATTATGGATTGGCTTCCGCCTGTGTCCAGCTCCATGGACACTGGGAGTCCATTTAATTCAACCTTCAGCATTATCGGCGGACACTTTGTGGTAAATGTGTGCACCTCATCTACCTCTGTTCCTCGGTCTGAGGCTCTGGTTCGTCATGATCCACCGTGGATCTGTCCTCCTCTGCAACATGGTGGTTTGCAAGATGAGCAGGGTTTGCAGCCCACCTGCACATATGTTGGAGGTGTCCCATTGATCCACAGCCCTTGCAAATGTATTATTTGAAGCGGCATGAATGGAATCGATAATCATCCCCCGCAGCGCCAACAAGGTGTTAATTGTCTTGTATTCACCACCCTTGATGGTAGACTCTGAGTCATGTGCAGCTAGAGGGGTATAAGTCCTGCCATGTACATTTCGATTCGAAAACAACGTTACTTTGTTCACAGTACTTGCAGCGGCACTAGTGTGCTGGGAGATTTGTTTGGTATTGTCACTGGTGGAGATAAACGCCTGGGCTATCGCTATAGCTTTACTCAAGGTTGGGGTCTCTACAGTCAAAAGTTTGCGAAGTATTACTTCATGGCCAATACCAAAAACAAAGAAGTCCCTGAGCATATGCTCCAAGTGTCCTTCAAATTCACAATGTCCTGCAAGGCACCTTAGCTCAGCGACGTAGCTCACCACTTCCTGGCCTTCAGACCGCTTGTACATGTAAAACTGATACCTCGCCATCAGAACGCTTTCCTTCGGGTTTAGATGCTCCCGGACCATTGTACACAGCTCATCTTACGACTTGTCTGTGGGTTTTGCTGGAGCGAGCAGATTTTTCATGAGGCCATACGTTGGTGCCCCGCAAACGGTGAGGAGGATCGCCCTTCGTTTGGCAGCGTTCCCTTCTCCTTCCAGCTCGTTGGCCACGAAGTATTGGTCAAGTCGCTCCATGAAGTTTTCCCAATTATCTCCCTCTGAAAATTTCTCCAGGATGCCCACAGTTCTCTGCATTGTTGCGTTAGGGTTCGTCATCTGTATCTCATCATCAGTTGTTATGTCTTGGATAAGGAGTCAGACTGGATACTGCAAGCTCAAAGTAAGTGTGACCGTAATCCTTTATTACAGATCTCAGAGTGCCCCTCCAGCCTGTGAGGCCTCCTTATATACAAGTGCTCCCAAGGGATTGTGGGATCCCTTGGGACTCCATGGGATAAGCCCTCTGGTGGTTAGACATGGTAATTACAGTTTACATACATAACATTTATCTCCTTTACGACCTAAAAAATTGTTTACATTAACTCTCCCAACTTCCATCCATTCTACGTCTTTCTATAACACATTGTCTTAAAGATACATAAACAAAGTTGAAGTCTTAACTTGCAAACAACAGATAATGGTTGCCATAGTGCAGAATGCTGTAACATCTCAGCAGGGAACCAAAACATTAGTATTTCTAAGCATGTAATACTAAGATTAAGCAGCTAAGACACTTGGGGCCCAAACTTGGTAAAAGTCCCGTCCACAGTCGCCGAGGTTCCGCGGGAAATGAAGTTTTTTTTCGGTGATTCCTCCGGTGCCACCCATCTGCCACCAACGTTCCGCCCGCCGGTAGGTTGGTCACAAAGTTTCCACCGGCGTGCCGTCCTGCCACCTGCCCATGGTGGAGGCTGGAAATCCGGCATTTTCCTCAGTAACACCCGATTAAGATCGCCCTGCCACCCGCCAGAAGGACCGTTGGCAAAAAGCTGGTGTGGGCTGGCTATGAGTTGGGCGGCAGGGAGAATCGCTCCGAGTGCTGCAGCGCTGCACTTCCCCGATATCATTCAGATGCTGCAGTGTTATCAGTGGGACATAAATAGTGAGGTGATGGACCTTAGCCCGCAGAGAGAGAGTTCAGATATGTAACTCCATATGACTCCATTGAAGGGAGGTGTGGTAGAGAAGCGGCAATGAGAAACGGAAGATGGTAAAGGCTCCATGGAGATGCGCTGCAAGTATTTTGAGACCATTTCATGCGACCTTCAAGGCGGCACCCCACACCCTTGCCCCTCCCCGCCTCTGCTTGAGCAGGTTGTGCAGGAGGGCAGCCGGATCTCTGCAGATATGTCCGCCTTGGCGAGAAAGTAGGGGGCATGACTGAAGACACCGGCATCTCCAGCTCCTCGGGATCTGTCTGCCTTGAGGGTGTGGGGTTGGGGCCTTGCACGACCTGCCCAGGAGCCATTGCTTGCCTCATCACCTCAGCAGACTGGGTGTTGCGCTCCATCGCACTAATGAGCCGGTCCATGCTGTCAGCATGGTGCTGAGCGAGGGTAGCGATGCTGGCAGCTATCCCAGCCATGGTCTGCAGCAGATCGCGACCTAGGTCAATGCTCTTCCTCGATAGCTGCACCATCTCATGTATTGGTGTGAGCCGTCCTGCATTCTCAACAGCTTGTTCGGTTCTTGTGGGTTCATGCACCTTGGTTGTTGCAGCTCCACGGCCTCTGTGCCTCGCAGTGCTTGTACGTGTTGCATCCGATTCAAAGCACATGAATTCTGAGCCAGCCCAACGCTGAGGTTCTCAACAGGTGGCACACATGGCAGGAGGCTGGTGTCATCCTGTTCCAACTCCTCGATGTTAAAGGGCTCAAACACAGGCCCTTCTCTCTCCTATTCTTGGTGGCTCTGGATGGCGGAGTTGGATGCAGTGGATATGGGTGATCTTGGTGGAGGGGTGGGGGGCGGAGGGGTGGAGTGGAGGAAGGAGCCGCTGTCTTGGGCTGAAGACAACGTTGGGGTGAGAGACATTGGGGTCACACTCCTCATTTGAGTGCCAGAGGTGAATGGTGTGCATTGATTGGTGCTGTCCAACTCACCATCAGCAAGTAGAGAACAATGTTTCAGTCTAAAGGGGTTGTGGGGGGTGGTGGCGGTTTGGTCAAGCTAACATGTGAGCCATCCATCCTCACATTGTGCCATCAAGGAGTTCCATCTCTACATGGGCACACCAATAATGGCCGACAAACTGCATTAAAATGCATTTGCCTTGATATTGCATGACCTTTTATGCCATAAGCATTACTCACACCGGAGATTATTATAACCTTACCAGGCTCTAACACAGGATCTGCATCAACCGTTGTGGTTGCACGGCGGTGGTCATGCACCAATGCCAATGCATTTTCCTCCAGGCTGCTCCATTCTATCACCTCTGCTGGGCCCCCTCCCGTGGCACTGAGGCTTGCTGCCTTGGATGTATTTTTCTTCTGCAGCAAGAAACGTTGCAGCCTTTACCCCCTTTGCTCATGCCCCACACGCACATCTGGGGCATAACCTTTTGGAGCTGTACAGGAGGGATCCAATAAATGTTTACTCACTCTTGCTGACGTCACCACATCATTCCAACGTTTCCTACACTGGTCTCCATCCCGCTCAATGTTGCCCACTGAGGACATGGCCCTCACCAATCTCCCTCCAAATGCGTCTGTGTTGGGATAGTGGAGGTTTGCCACGACCATCCCGAGTAAGGTCTTTATACCTGCGCTCCACCTTTGATACAAACTCCTCCAGTTTTTCATAATTGAACCAGGGAGCTCTGGGCCTAGTCTTAACAGTCTTCTTTGATGCTTTTTTCCCCACTCATGTTAAATCACTTAAAGAATGGTTTATTGTAAGGGAAATAAATTCCACACCGAGTCCGAGAACAGTGAAGGAAAACGTCACAGTTTATTTGCACAGAGCGCTCTGGGAGAAGTGGGGAAATTCCACAGCTTCGCCACACCCTTCTCTCCGAGCGAAGTTTTCAAGTTACAATTATACCTTTGGGGGCGGTTCCGCCCCCTTACACCATTGTCCAATTATCTAACATTTTTGTAACGTCTTACCCTATATGGTAATGCTATGACAATCTATCTTTACATTGTGGTAAGTCAAACGTTAACTAGCAGGAGCAGACACAAGTGGGGTTAGTTCCCCGCATCAGCAGAAAAACAAGGAACTATCTTCCTGTTATTAATACAAGCGATATATATCTGTTTGCCTCTCCAACCGTCCATTTCCCTATTTCCCCTATCTTCATGACTCAGGGTCAACGAACGTTGGGGTCTAAATGTGTCTTTTGTTTTAAGCAGGCAATTTGTTGCTTGAACATTTCCATGGTACAGTACCAAAAACAAGAGTATTATAAGCTAAGAGATAATTCTTCCACAACACTTATGAAAGGTTTGGAGCTCTGTATCTCCTCTCTGCAACTGGTGATCACCATTTAAGCACATGTCCAGATATCCCAGCAGCCTCAATCATGACAAAACTGACGTCAGGTTGATAATAGAACTACAAAAAAAAACAAATCTCACGCATGCGCGGTGCGGCGCCTCTGAAGTCTTCCGATTCGAGATGCCTGCACCTCTCGCCCACTGTTGCTGCGCCCGCTGATGCCCGCTTCCGCTCGCTGTCGCCCACACTACCGCGGCGAAAATGGCTCCCGACTAGACCCAGCAGCAGCGGCCGCCAAAAAGGTAAGTAACGCCTGTGGACCGTCGAAAAATGGTCGGGCCTTACAGTTCAACAATTTTGGGGCCTTGGTGCCCAATTCAACACAGCCATATAAACACAGCAAACTTCGTGTCACAGTTTTATTCGCATAATCATATACATTTTGTACACCACTGATTCGTAACAAAGTTAGCAGTTCTTATTTCCTACTGCTCCCACAGTTATAGTATAGGTATTAGGATACCATACACTCCAGACATCGCAACTGTAGAGATTTATTTTGGTTGCTAATGACTTTTGAGTATTGACAATGAAAAGTTCTAAGAATTACAAAGAACTGCTGCAGGAAGTTTGATATATTATTTGACTATGTTCTCTGGCTATATTAGAAATCATTTTTAGAAATTCTCTCATTCTCTCAGAAGTATTAAATATGTCTCATTCACTGCACCCACATCACTTGACAACAGTTTTCAATGACATCTTTTGTGACCATGACAAAGGCAAACTATCCCTCCTCATCCTTCATGACTTGTCTGCAGCCTCTGACACGGTTGACCATCCATCCTCCTCCAACACCTCTCCACCGTCGTTCAGCTGGGTGGGACTGCATTTGCCTGGTTCCATTCTAATCTATCTAATTGTCGTCAGAGAATCACCTGCAACGGCTTCTCTTCCCACCCTCGCATCATTACCTCTGGTGTCCCCCAAGGACCTATCCTTGGTCCCGTCCTATTTCTCATCTATATGTTGCCGCTTGGCGATATCATCCAAAAACACAGCGTCAGTTTCCATATATACGCTGGTGACACTCTACCTCACTACCACTTCTCTCGACCCCTCCACTGTCTCGAAATTGTCAGACTGCTTGTCCGACATCCAGTTCTGGATGAGCAGAAATTTTTTCCAATGAAATATTGGGAAGACCGAAGCCATTGTTTTCGGTCCCCGCCACAAACTCTGTTCCCTAACCATCCCACTCCCCAACTTCTGTATGAGGCTGAACCAGATTGTTCGCAACCTTGGTGTAATATTTGACCTTGAACTGAGCTTTTGACCACATATCCACAACATAACTAAGACCGCCTATTTCTACCTTCGTAACCGTTCATCTCTGCCCTTGCCTCAGCTCATCCGCTGCTGAAGCCCTCATCCATGCCTTTGTTACCTCTAACTTGACTATTCCAACACACTCCTGGCTGGCCACATTCTGACCTACATAAACTAGAGGTAATCCAAAACTCGGCTGCCCATGTCCTAACTTGCACCAAGCTGGCTCACCCATCACCCATCTGCTTGCTGACCTACATTGGCTTACGCTTAAGCAACGCCTCGATTTCAAAATTCTTCTCCTCATTTTCAAATCCCTCCATGGCCTCATCCTTCCCTATCTTTGTAATCTCCTCCAGTTCCACAATCCCTTGAGATGTCTGCAATCCTCTAATTCTGCCCTCTTGAGCATCCCTGATTATAATCACTCAACCATTGGTGGCCGTGCCTTCTGTTGCCTAGGCCCAAGCTCTGTAACTCCCTGCCTAAACCTCTCCGCCTCTTTATCTCTCTTTCCTCCTTCAAGATGCTCCTTAACACATACCTCTACCTGCGCTAATTTCTACTTACGCGGCTCGGTGTCAATGTTTTTATCATAATACTCCTGTGAAGTGACTTGGAACGTTTCACTATGGTAAAGGCACCATATAAATGCAAGTTGTTATTCATTCACTATTTTCTGGAAGCCTCTGCATTATAACTTAATGCAGTTTTTTTTAAATAAAGAGCTGGAACCTTGTGACCTTGACATTTATAATAATACAAGGAAGCTCCTCATTGTGATAGGAATATAAGTAGTCTACTTTAGTTCTTCAATTATGTTCTTGCATTCAATTAGATCATGGCTATCTGTACCACAATTCTGTTTATCCTCCTTTGCTTAAAAATTCCATGTTTCCACATATACAGCAAAAATCTATTTATGGATGTTATTTATATGGACTTCCAGAAGGCATTCAATAAAGTAACTCCCAAGAGACTGTTAGCTAAAGTTAAAAATCATGAAATTGAAGGCAAATTATTGACCTGGTTCGGAAATTGGCTGAGCGACAGGAAACAGCAAGTGGGGATAATGGGCAGGTACTTTCAGGGGTGAAGTTAGGAAACACTTGTACATGCAAAGGGTGATAGAAGTTTCAAACTTTCTTCCGCAAACGGCAGTGAATACTAGGTCAGTTGTTAATTTTAAATCTGAGATTGATAGATTTTTGCTATGGGGTAAAGGTGGGTATAGGGTGTTCGGTCGCAGATCAGACATGATCTCATTGAATGGCGGAACAGGCTTGAGGGGCTAAATGGCCTACTCTGTTCCTATGTTCAGTCTTGAAAATATCAATTGTCCCAGCATCCACAGCCTTCTGGGGGAAGAGAGTTCCAGATTTCCATGCATTGTGTAGAAAAAGTGCTTCCTGATTTCACTCCTAAATAGACTAGTTCTAATTTTAAGATTATGCTTTCTTGTTCTGGATTCTCCCACCAGTGAAAATATTTTCTCTGCATCTATTCTCTCGAATCCCTTTATCATTTTACACATCTTGATTAAATAATATTTCAACCTTCGAAACTCAAGGGAATAAAAATCAAGTTTATGCAACCTATCCTCATAATTTATTCATTTTACCCCAGGTATCATTCTGATGAATCTGTGCCCCTGCAAGGCCAATATAACTTTCCTGAGGTTCGGTGCCCAAAACTGAACGCAATGTTCCAGATGGAGTTTGATAAAGGCTCTGTGCAACTGAATTATCACTTTCTCATTGTTGTATTCCAACTCTGTTGCGATGAAAGCCAACAATAATTAGCTTTTTTGAACACTTTTTGTGCCGGCTCACTGGCTTTTAGTGATTTATGCACATTAACATCTAAACCCACTTAGCTCCTCCACAGCTCTTAGTTTCACATGATTAAGAAAATATTCTGGTTCCTTTTTCACAAATCAATAGTGGATAGTGTAGTATATTTTAATTCATTTTCTTCTTCTCAAAGAAGGTTGCATTGTTGAGTCAAAGGGAAATTTGATTACGTCTGATACTTGGCACAAATAGTTGCTGTCTGTAAAATACAACATATTGGGCTCAATTTTCTCCAGTGATTTGCGCCATTTTTTTGGCATGCTCCGCTTTTAAAAAAAATGAAATATTCCCCAAGGAATGTGCGCCAGCGTAACTCAGTTAGTTACGATTTTTTTAGGTTAGTTTTTTTTTGCGTCATATGTGATGTCTGTGCCAGTTTTTGTCAATTATGGAAGTTTACCCCCAAAAAATATTTCCTAGGTCGGCGTATGTAACCACTCCCGAAACCTTCTGGTGAGTTAATAAAAAGGGTTGGGAGAGGGAGAGGGGTATGACAGAAGGAGATCGGTCGGACCGAGGGAGATTGGTCAGACCGTGGGAGATCGGTCGGACCATGGGAGAGGGGTATGGGAGAGGGAGAGGGGTATGGGAGAGGTAGAGGGGTATAGGAGAGAGAGAGGGGTATGGGAGAGGGAGAGGACTATGGGAGAGGGAGAGGTCTATGGGAGAGGGAGAGGGGTATAAGAACATAAGAAATAGGAACAGGAGTAGGCCATACGGCCCCTCGAGCCTGCTCCGTCTTTCAATACGTTCAAGGCTGATCTGATTATGGACTCAACTCCACTTCCCTGCCTGCTCCCCATAACCCCTTATCTCTTTATCGTTTAATAAACTCTATTTATTCAATTTATTCAATTTAAATTTATTCAATGTCCCAGCTTCCACAGCTCTCTAAGGCAGCGAATTCCAGATTCCACCCTCTGAGAAAAGAAATTTCTCCTCATCTCAGTTTTAAATGGACGGCCCCTTATTCTAAGATCATCTAGTTCTAGTCTCCCCCATCAGTGGAAACATCTTCGCTGCATCCACCTTGTCAAGCCCCCTCATAATCTTTTACATTTCAATAAGATCACTTCTCATTCTTCTGAATTCTATTGAGTGGAAGCCGAATCTACTCAACCTATCCTCATAAGTCAAGCCCCTCATCTCTGGAATCAACCTAGTGAACCTTCTCTGAACTGCCTCCAAAGCAAGTATATGTTTTCGTAAATATGGAAACCAAAATGGCACGCAGTATTCTAGGTGTGGCCTCACCAATAACCTGTATAGCTGTAGCAAGACTTCCCTGCTTTTATACTCCATCCCCTTTGCAGTAAAGGCCAAGATTCCATTGGTCTTCCTGATCACTTGCTGTACCTGCATATTATCCTTTTGTGTTTCATGCGCAAGTATCCCCAGGTCCCGCTGTACTGCAGCACTTTGCAATCTTTGTCCATTTAAATAATAACTTGCTCTTTGATTGTTTCTGCCAAAGTGCATGACCTCACACTTTCCAACATTATACTCCATCTGCCAAATTTTTACCCACTCACTTAGCCTGTCTATGTCCTTTTGCAGATTTTTTGTGTCCCCCTCAAACATTGCATTTCCTCTCATCTTTGTATCGCCAGCAAACATGGCTATGTTACACTCAGTCACTTCTTCCAAGTCGGTTAATATAGATTGTAAATAGCTGGGGTCCCAGCACTAATCCCTGCGGCACCCCACTAGTTGCCAACCAGAGAATGAACCATTTATCCCGACTCTCTGTTTTCTGTTAGTTAGTCAATCCTCTATCCATGCTAATATATTATCCCCAACCCCGTGAACTTTTATCTTGTGCAGTAACCTTTTATGTGGCACCTTGTCAAATGGCTTCTGAAAGTCCAAACGCACCACAGCCACTGGTTCCCCTTTATCCACCCTGTTCGTTACATCCTCAAAGAATTCCAGCAAATTTGTCAAACACGACTTCCATGCTGACTCTGCCTGACCGAATTTTGCTTTTCCAAATGTCCTACTACTGCTTCTTTAATAATGGACTCCAACATTTTCCCAACCACAGATGTTAGGCTAACTGGTCTATAGTTTCCTGCTTTTTGTCTGTCTCCTTTTTTAAATAGGGGTGTCAAATTTGCAAATGAGGAGATTGTTTTTAATCCTGTCTCATTAAACAGGACCAGATCTAAGATAGCCTGCCCCCTGGTTGGTTCCATTACATACTGCTCAAGGAACCCGTCCCTTATGCACTCTATGAACTCTTCCTCGAGGCTATCCTGACCAATTTGATTTGTTCAATCAATATGGAGGTTAAAATCACCCATGATTATTGCTATTCCCTTTTTACAAGCCCCCACTAGTTCCTGGTTTATGCTTCGACCAACAGAGTTGCTACTGTTCGAGGGCCACTAAACTATGCCCACTGGTGACTTTTTCCCCATATCATTCCTTATCTCCACTCAAACTGTTTCAACATCCTTATCATTTGTCAGAGGGAGGGGGTGGTATGGGAGAGGGAGGGGGTGGCATTGGAGAGTGAGTAGGGGTGTATGGGAGAGGGAGAGGGGGGTGTATGGGAGAGGGGGGTGTATGGAAGAGGGGGGGTTTATGTGAGGGGGGGTGTACGGGAGAGGTGGGTGTATGGGAGAGGGAGGATGAATGCGAGAGGAAGGGGGGAGTATGGGAGAGGAAGGGGGGAGTATGGGAGAGGGAGGGGATGTATGGGAGGGGGGGGGGGGTGTATGGGAGAGGGAGGGGGGCTGTATGGGAGAGGGAGGGGGGTGTGAATAGGAGAGGGAGGGGGGTGTATGGGAGAGGGAGGGGGGTGTGAATAGGAGAGGGAGGGGGGTATATGGGAGAGGGAGGGGGGTGTGTGGGAGAGGGAGGGGGGATGTATGGGAGAGGGAGGGGGGTGTGAATGGAGAGGGAGGGGGGGTGTGTATGGGAGAGGGAGAGGGGGGTGTGTATGGAAGAGGGGAGGGGGGGTGTGTATGGGAGGTGGGGGTGTGTATGGGAGAGGGAGGGCGGGGTGTGTATGGGAGAGGGAGGGGGGTATATGGGAGAGGGAGGGGGATTTTTGGGAGAGGGAGGGGAGTGTATGGGAGAGGAAGGGGGGTGCATGGGAGAGAGGGGGGTGTTCATGGGAAGCGGGGTGCATTGGAGGGGGAGTTGCATGGGAGAGGGGGGGTTGCATGGGGGGGATGCATGGGAGAGGGGGGGATGCATGGGAGAGGGGGGGATGCATGGGAGAGGGGGGTGCATGGGAGAGGGAAGGGGTGGTGTATGGGAGAGGGAGAGGGAGGGGGGTGTATGGGAGAGGGAGGGGGGTGTATGGAAGAGGGAGAGGGAAGGGGTGGTGTATGGGAGAGGAAGAGGGAAGGGGTGGTGTATGGGAGAGGGAGAGAGGGAGAGGGAGGGTGGGTGTATGGGAGAGGGCGGGAGTGGTGTATGGGAGAGGGAGAGGGCGTGTATGGGAGAGGGAGGGGGTGTATGGGAGAGGGAGGGGGGTGTATGGGAGAGGGAAGGGGTGGTGTATGGGAGAGGGAGAGGGAGGGGGGTGTATGGGAGAGGGAGGGGGGTGTATGGAAGAGGGAGAGGGAAGGGGTGGTGTATGGGAGAGGAAGAGGGAAGGGGTGGTGTATGGGAGAGGGAGAGAGGGAGAGGGAGGGTGGGTGTATGGGAGAGGGCGGGAGTGGTGTATGGGAGAGGGAGAGGGCGTGTATGGGAGAGGGAGGGGGTGTATGGGAGAGGGAGGGGGGTGTATGGGAGAGGAAGGGGGGGTGCATGGGAGAGAGGGGGGTGTTCATGGGAAGGGGGGTGCATGGGAGGGGGAGTTGCATGGGAGAGGGGGATGCATGGGAGAGGAAAGGGGTGGTGCATGGGAGAGGGAGAGGGAAGGGGTGGTGTATGGGAGAGGGAGAGGGAGGGGGAGTGTATGGGAGAGGGAGGGGGGTGTATGGGAGAGGAAGTGGGGGGTGTATGGGAGAGGGAGGGGGGGGGTGTATGGGAGAGGGAGAGGGGCTGTATGGGAGAAGATGGGGGGTGTGAATAGGAGAGGGAGGGGGGTGTATGGGAGAGGGAGGGGGGGGTGTGGGAGAGGGAGGGGGGATGTATGGGAGAGGGAGGGGGGTGTGAATGGAGAGGGAGGGGGGTGTGTATGTAAGAGGGAGGGGGGGTGTGTATGGGAGAGGGAGGGGGTGTGTGTATGGGAGAGGGAGGGCGGGGTGTATGGGAGAGGGGGGGGTGTATGGGAGAGGGAGGGGGGTGTATGGGAGAGGGAGGGGGGTTGTATGGGAGAGGGAGGAGGGTGTATGGGAGAGGAAGGGGGGGTGCATGGGAGAGAGGGGGGTGTTCATGGGAAGGGGGGTGCATGGGAGGGGGAGTTGCATAGGAGAGGGGGGGTTGCATGGGGGGGGTGCATGGGAGAGGGGGGATGCATGGGAGGGGGGGTGCATGGGAGAAGGGGGGTGCATGGGAGAGGGAAGGGGTGGTGTAGGGAGAGGGAGAGGGAAGGGGTGGTGTATGGGAGAGGGAGAGGGAAGGGGTGGTGTATGGGAGAGGGAGAGGGAGGGGGGGGTGTATGGGAGAGGGAGGGGGGGGGTGTATGGGAGAGGGAGGGGGGGGTGTATGGGAGAGGGAGGGGGGGTGTATGGGAGAGGGAAGGGGTGGTGTATGGGAGAGGGAGAGGGAAGGGGTGGTGTATGGGAGAGCGAGAGGGAGGGGGGGGTGTATGGGAGAGGGAGGGGGTGGTGTATGGGAGAGCGAGGGGGGTGTATGGGAGAGGGAGAGGGGGTATGGGGAAAGGAGTCAGTGAATCCCCATTGGTACACCACCCCTGCTGTACACCTGTATTTTCCTTCCACTAGATTCCTGACCCACTTTGCTAGGTTTTCATACGTCTTTTATCTCTCTAATTTCTCTCATCATACCTCCTTTGGTTTTACCCTATACTGCCTCTCTCAGATAACCATCTCAACCTAATCATTTTACAGCTCATTCTGCTTCCTAATTCTGTGCATGTATTTTACTGGCTTTCTTTCGCTCTGTTCTATTATAAGTTGTTCATCTGTAATATCTTTTAGTTCTGATGAAGGGTTTTGCCTGAAAGGTTACCATTTCACCACAGGTGCTCTGCTTGAATTCCTGGGTGCTTCCAGCATTTTCCAATTTAGTTTTAGATTCTCAGCATCTGCAGCATTTTGTTTCCTGCCCTAATTGGAAGCTCTGAGCCTACCTGACATTCAGATGGCCAGGCAAAATTGCAATCCTCAGATATAAGGATGCAAAGGGAGAGCATAATTGAATTGTCTGAGGAACTTCTGATTACTTCACAGCTTTTCATTGATTTAACAAAATGTCAACTAAACCTACTGTCGATTTTCTAACTGATGAATTGAAAAATAAAATCCACCTGCAGCTGAAATTGACCATAAAAGTGTGAAAAAGGAAAGAGCAAAATAACCTCACTATTGCTAAGTTAAGCAGGCAGTTTTGTTCTCACTAAAATTAGAATTAAAAAAATGTTACTTTAACCTTTAGTAATAGATATGAACAGGTGTTACTGGGATCTTGCTGGCAGCAAGTATAGGCTAGACAATTGGGCTGTCGTTCTTGTTCTCCTCCTCTCCCTCAAGTTGTTGATTCCATAGGCTTCTTCCTCCTCTTCCTGGGTCTCAGGCCGGCTTGCAAGAGCTCCTCACTCCACACACTCACAGCTCCAAATGAATAGGCCACACCCACAACAGCTCTACAACTATTTGTTGTAATCTGTAAAACAATCATTAAATCAAGTGCCCCCTTGTTTTTTTTGAGGGCACCAGAAACACAAATTATACAAGTGCCCACTGGCTAAAAGGGGGGCGGGGGGAGGGGAGATGCACTAAAACTGATAACTTAAATAAATGAAACTTTAGACACTACGGTTCAAATTAAAATTTGGTTGCACTCCAGTCCCTCCGGCGCCCACCTCTCGACAATTGGGCTGTAATGGTGTTCATTTTGCACAGTTGTAATGTTGAAGAGTTTAATTGGTATGGGAGAAAAAGATGTATCTAGCAGAAGTCATGTGCCTTTTTCCATTGTCAGTTTCCAGAAGTGTTTCAATCACCAGCAGTATAAATCAGTGGATGTGCTGTGATGTCTCACTGAAACATAAGATGAGTAATTCACTGGCTGATTGCACATCAGTTTCACAGCAGGGTGGGAGTTATTTGTACTAAGTGTGATGTCACAGGAAAGCAGGAAAGTGATTGGTTGGTCAGTATTTCTCTCTTTTTCTTGGGCATTGGTTTAAATTAAGAGCTGGGATTAAAAA
This sequence comes from Pristiophorus japonicus, assembly GCF_044704955.1. Lineage (NCBI taxonomy): Eukaryota > Metazoa > Chordata > Chondrichthyes > Pristiophoridae > Pristiophorus > Pristiophorus japonicus. Next base: position 174,372,166 of record NC_091988.1, on the reverse strand, counting down.
TCTAAACTTTTAAAACGTGAAAACTTTTTATTTTTCTTTTCTTATCAGTAGGTAACCTTTGACATTGTTGCTAAATTAAGTAATTTAAGGGTTAAGTCATGGCATGAAAGCCCAGACCCATGTTATGCTCCTCCTGTGCTATGTGGGAAATCAGGGACGCTTCCAGTGTCCCTGACTACTAAGTGTGCAGGAAGTGTGTCCAACTGCAGCTCCTGACAGACTGCATTGTGGCACTGGAACTGCGCATGGACTCACTCTGGAGCATCCGCAATGCTGAGGATGTCGTGAATAGCACGTTTAGTGAGTTGGTCACACCGCAGGTAAAGATTACACAGGCAGATAGGGAATGGGTGACCATCAGGAAAAGCAGTGGAAGGAAGGTAGTGCAGGGGTCCCCTGCAGTCACTTCCCTCCAAAACCAATACACTGTTTTGGGTACTTTTGGGGGAGATGACTCATCAGGGGAAGGCAGCAGCAGCCAAGTTCATGGCATCATAGATGGCTCTGCTGCAGAAGAGGGCAGGGAAAAGAGTGGGAGAGCTATAGTGATAGGAGATTCTATTGTAAGGGGAACAGATAGGCATTTCAGTAGCCGCAAACGAGACTCCACAATGGTATGTTGTATCCCTGGTGCAAGGGTCAAGGATGTCTCGGAGCGGCTGCAACGCATTCTGGAGGGGGAACTGCCAGTGGTCGTGATGCATATAGGTACTAACGATATAGGTAAAAAAACGGGATGAGGTCCTATAAGCTGAATTTAGGGAGCTAGGAGTTAAATTAAAAAGTAGGACTTCAAAGGTTGTATTCTCAGGATTGCTACCAGTGCCACATGCTAGTTAGAGTAGGAATTGCAGGATAGCTCAGCTAAATACATGGCTTGAGGAATGGTGCAAGGAGGAGGGATTCAAATTCCTGGGGCATTGGAACCGGTTCTGGGGGAGGTGGGACCAGCACAAACCGGACGGTCTGCACCTGGGCAGGACCGGAACACTTGTCTTCGGCGGAGTGTTTGCTAGTACTTTTGGGGAGGGGTTAAACTAACATGACAGGAGGATGGGAACCTATGCAGGGAGACAGAGGGAAGTAAAAAGGGGGCAGAAGCAAAAGATAGGAAGGAGAAAAGCAAGAGTGGAGGGCAGAGATATCAAAGGCAAAAATCAACAAGGGCCACAATACAACATCATTCTAAAAGGACAAAGAGTGTTAAAAAAACAAGCCTGAAGGCTCTGAGACTCAATGCGAGGAGCATTCGTAATAAGGTGGATGAATTAACTGTGCAGATAGCTGTTAACGGATATGATGTAATTGGGATTACGGAGACATGGCTCCAGGGTAACCAAGGCTGGGAATTCAACATCCAGGGGTATTCAATATTCAGGAAGGATAGACAGGAAGGAAAAAGAGGTGGGGTAGCATTAATGGTTAAAGAGGAGGTTAACGCATTAGTAAGGAAGGACATTAGCTTGGATGATGTGGAATCTATATGGGTAGAGCTGCAAAACACCAAAGGGCAGAAAAAATTACTGTGTGTACAAACCACCAAACAGTAGTAGGGAGGTTGGGGATGGCATCAAACAGGAAATTAGGGATGCGTGCAATAAGGGTACAGCAGTTATCATGGGTGACTTTAACCTACATATTGGTTGGGCTAACCAAACTGGTAGCAATACGGTGGAGGAGGATTTCCTGGAGTGTATAAGGAATGGTTTTCTAGACCAATATGTTGAGGAACCAACTAGAGAGCAGGCCATTCTAGATTGGGTCTTGTTTAATGAGAGAGGATTAATCAGCAATCTGATCATGTATGGCCCCTTGGGGAAGAGTGACCATAATATGGTAGAATTCTTTATTAAGATGGAGAGTGACACAGTTCATTCAGAGACTAGAGTCCTGAACTTAAAGAAAGGTAATTTCGATGGTATGAGACGTGAAATTGGCTAGGATAGACTGGCGAATGATACTTAAAGGATAGATGGTGGATAGGCAATGGCAAACATTTAAAGATCACATGGATGAATTACAACTATTGTACTTCCCTGTCTGGCATAAAAATAAAACAGAAAAACTGGCTCAACCGTGGCTAACAAGGGAAATTAGGGATAGTGTTAAATCCAAGGAAGAGGCATACAAATTGACCAGAAAAAGCAGAAAACCTGAGGATTGGGAGAAATTTAGAATTCAGCAGAGGAGGACAAAGGGTTTAATTAGGAGGGGGAAAATAGACTATGAGAGTAAGCTTGCAGGGAACATAAAAACTGACTGCAAATGCTTCTATAGATATGTGAAGAGAAAAAGATTAGTGAAGACTAATGTAGGTCCTTTGCAGTCGGACTCAGGTGAATTTATAATGGCGAACAAAGAAATGGCAGACCAATTGAACAAATACTTTGGTTCTGTCTTCACTAAGGAAGACACAAATAACCTCCCGAAAATACTAGGGGACCAAGGGTCTAGCAGGAAGAAGAAACTGAGGGGAATCTTTATTAGTCAGGAAATGGTGTTTGGGAAACTGATGGGACTGAAGGCCGATAAATCCCCAGGGCCTGATAGTCTGCATCCCAGAATACTTAAGGAAGTGGCCCTAGAAATAGTAGATTCATTGATGGTTATTTTCCAAAATTCCATGGACTCTGGATTGGAGGGTAGCTAATGTAATCCCACTTTTTAAAAAAGGAGGGAGAGAGATGACAGGGAATTATAGACCAGTTAGCCTGACATCGGTGGTGGGGAAAATGCTGGAATCAATTATTAAAGATGTTAGAGCAACGCATTTGGAAAGCAGTTTTTTGAGGATGTAACTAGTAGAGTGGATAAGGGAGAACCAGTAGATGTGGTGTATTTGGACTTTCAAAAAGCTTTTGACAAGGTCCCACACGAGAGATTAGTGTACAAAATTAAAGCATATGGTATTGGGGCTAATATATTGACGTGGATAGAGAACTCATTGGCAGACAGAAAGCAAAGAGTGGGAATAAACGGACCCTTTTCAGAATGGCAGGCAGTGACTAGTGGGGTGCTGCAAGGTTCAGTGCTGGGACCCCAGCTATTTACAATATACATTAATGATTGAGATGAAGGAATTGAATGTAATATCTCTAGTTTGCAGATGACACTAAGCTGGGTGGCGGTGTGAGCTGTGAGGAGGATGCTAAGAGGCTGTAGGGTGACTTGGACAGGTTAGGTGAATGGACAAATGCATGGCAAATGCAGTATAATATGGATAAATGTGAGGTTATCCAATTTGGTGGCAAAAACAGGAAGGCAGATTATTATCTAAATGATGACAGATTAGTAAAAGGGTAGGTGCAACGAGGCCTGAGTGTCATGGTACATTAGTCATTGAAGGTAGACATGCAGGTACAGCAGGCAGTAAAGAAAGCAAATGGCATGCTGGCCTTCAAAGTGAGCAGATTTGAGTAGAGGAGCAGGGAGGTCTCACTGCAGTTGTCCTGGGCCTTGGTGAGACCACACCTTGAGTATTGTTTGCAGTTTTGGTCTCCTAATCTGAGGAAGGATGTGTTTGCTATTGAGGGAGTGCAATGAAGGTTCACCAGACTAATTCCCGGGATGGCAGGACTGACATATGAAG